>NC_048601.1:4737255-5037255 GCF_003668045.3 Cricetulus griseus
AGAAACATCACAGAGGCAATACTGAGACAGAGAGAGGGTCAATGAGGAAAGAATGTATGGCCAGGAGCAAATCTGAGATGAACCTGAGTGGTGTAAGTCATAGGTAGTAGGAGACAGAATTGAGTCGGGGTACCCTGCATCTTAACTGTCATCACACTAGAAAGCAACATGGCTGGAGTGAACTGTTATAAGGGAGAGATTCATTTGCTGGGTATCTGAAATGTGCATGACACTTGTCTTGGTAAGAATGTTGGGGCGAGGCTGAGCAGGTAGGTGGGTAAGAGCCCTTGCTGTGCAAACATGAGGACCTAAATTTGGAACTCCAGCTCCCATGGAAAAGCGGGCAGGCATGGTGGCCCACTGACAATCCCAGCACAGAGGGAATGAACAGAGAATGCCCTGAGCAAGCCAGCTGGCTGGCCAGACTAGCTGAGCTATGATGCCTCAACAAAGAAGACGTCCAACATGAATCTCTGCACACATGCAATCACATGTTCAACTGCACACGCGTGGACACGTATACGCACCCCCCCTCCCCCCCCTCCCCCACACATACCCCTGTTAAAATTAAATGTTCACTAGGAGCTGACGATGACTCAGCATTGGGAACACATGCTACCATTACCAAAGACCTGAGTAAGGTTCTCAGCACCCACACCGGGAGACTCACAACCATGCTTAACTTCAGCTCCCGGAGCTTCCGCTCTGACCTCCACAGGCGCCTGCGGTCATGTGAACACACCCACACACTTGTATACATGCATACACCCTGTCTAAAAAAGTGGGATAGGCATATTAAAAAAATGAAAACCAAGCAAAATTATGCCTGTCCCACTCCTAAAAGAGACCTCTCCCAGCAGGAGTCAACTGATCTCTTTCCAAACTGTTACACACACAGACAGACAGATAATCACATACGTACAGTTCCCCAAGAGAAGATGGGCAGTTTTTTGCCCTTGAGCAATAGAGTAGCCTTTACAGAGTTCTCTAGTTACTGGTCCTACATGACTGAAGGACGTGTTTTCTTTTCTGTAAAGATTGCCATGCAATGTGACCTGACTGAGGACCGTCCCCAAATGCAGTTTTTGCAGAAAATTAGGCTCGCCATTCTGGACCTAGACCGAGCCCCCTGCACTTCCAGGAGAAATTTCAGATACTATATGCTAATTTTGAAGGGTGTTTTTGCTATTCCTAGTTCATTTGTCTAATTCCAGGCACATCTGTGGCTGCTGAGCTGAACCAGGGCCTCGGCATTCAGCTCCTTCTTCATTTGCTCGGGGGACACATGGTGTGTGTGGGAGACATCATGCTTTGTTTTTACAAATCAAACTCTTAATTAATTACTGAGCATACTGCACTTCACTAATCAAGCTGTATTTTTTAAAGACATTTCTGACTGATAAATATCGAGTCATCTGGCTCCATAGTGTATGTATCCCCTTGTTCCCTGCTTTAGACAATGGTGGCGACAGCCATGGGAAGGGCTTCTTTTGTGCGACTTGTTCATCAAGCTGAGCTTCGGAGAAAATACTTTTCTGTTGTGCCCTCTCTGTGCTCCTCAGGCCTGCACTGACAGGCGATGTTCTCAAGGTGTTGGGCCAAATTCTGGTGCTACAGGTGTAGCTCACTGAAATGGGAGCTAAGCTGCCTTTGGTACAGTTCCTTCTGTATTAAACAATGGAGGCCGTAGACCTCTAGCCTGGTGCTTGGCATTGCCTAGCAGGAGGTTTTGGTTATCCATCACACCCAAAGTTGTATCTGTGGGGGTATTCTAGACAGCATTAACTGAGAAGGAGTGACTCACCCTGAATGTGGGTGACACCATGCCATGGCTGGTGAATGAAAAGGAGAAAGTGAGCTGAGTGTCAGCATCCATCTCTCTCTGCTTCCTGTGTGAGTGCAGTGTGAGCGGCTTCCACACCATGAAGGACCATACCTCTAAACTGTGAGCCAAAATAACCCTCCATTTCTTAAGTTGCTTTGTCAGGTATTTTACATAACACAAAAAGAAACTAATAGGTTAGACAAGATGGACATAGACTTTCTTTGAAATAATTTTAAATTAAAATAGGATTATATCATTTCCCCTTTTATTTTTCTTCTTTCAACTACTCCCATGTTCCATCACTACTCCCCTTTCAAATTTATGGCCCATTTTCTATGTATAATTGTTATACGTACATATATATATGTGTGTGTATATAATATACATGTAATATATGTTATATAATATGTTATATGTGTGTACTATATAACACCTATGTTATATACTATATACTAGGTATAATATAGTATTATCTATAATGTAACATATTACATATATATGCCTAAAATCATAACTATAACCTGCTGAGTTATTTCAGTGTTACTTGTATGTATGTAATTTCAGGACTGACTACTATGTATTTTTTAACCAATCAGGAGCTCTTCCCAGGGAAAGACTAATTCTCCCTCTTTAGCAGTCACTAGTTGCCTGTAGTTCTTGGTCTAGGCCTGGGATCCTGTGTGAGTTCCCTCCTTCATGTTACCCTGTTGATTGGTCTTTTGTGGCAGCCATATTGCTGAACTATCATGGGTGATGCTTCCCTGTCTAGAAGACACAAGCTCAGAGCCGACTTCCAGGTCCTCTGGTCTTACAGTCTTTCTGCCCCCTCTTCCATGATGTCCCCTGAGCCTTAAGTGTGGAAGTTGTACCGTAGATGTCTCCACTGAGGTTGGCACTTGACAGAAGGCACAGTTGTGGGTTTCTGTAACGGTCTATGTCCGCTGCAGAGGGAACCTCCTTTGATGAGAGGTGAGACCTACATTTATCAGGTTGAGCCTTGGTGCAAGATGCCCCAGGCGGGGCTGGGTCCTGGAACAGATGTGAACCTTGTCTGTGGGAGGCTCCACCGGGTGGGCAGGGGGTGTCCATAAAGAAGTAGAAACAACTGAGACTAATTACACATGCATGTCAGTCATTTGACCGTGTCATAGGCAGTGGCACCCCCCTCCCTTAGTGTGCATGGAGATAAGCAGTTTTGAGAGTGTTGTCTTATAGCTCATTTTGTATCAAGTCACCACTGTGAAAAGGAAATCATATCAAATAAACAAACAGATGAACAAACACAGGAAATCCCCTGGTCTTCCCTTCAGTTGGAATGTCTACTGCTTTCTGACAATGCTTTAGCAAGTGCATCAAAGTCACCAACAGTTTCCTGAGCTTCATAGAGAGACTGCTATAGTTCACGGAACACTGAAAGTTCTGTCCCTATACTCCCAAGGTTCCATTCACAGGACATCAACTACTAACGTGTGAACTGACCCTTCTGTGTCTCAGTTTTCCCATAAAACTGAGTTATTTAATATCCACTATCTGGCATGCAGCAAGTCCTTAATGAGTGCTAGGTTTTGTGTGTGTGTGTGTGTGTGTTTTCTTAAAAGTGTCATTTCTCAAGTAGAATTCTACAACTGAGTAGGAATTCCTGGGGATGTACCCAGGAATATCTTACTATATATGAAAGTTTAGATTATTTGTTTTGTCTTTTCATATTGTTGAAAAAAATTTACACTATTGAAGACAGTTTATTTTGGAAGATCTGCGAAGCAATTTAAGAGCTCGTGTGTTCACTTGAAGTTTCTTCGGTTCCCAGTTTCTTCAGCTGCAGGTTGTGACCTCGTAACCTGCTTATGCCAATGAATGAGGCAGTGGTCATAAAAACATTAGAAAGTGTAGGAGATTTTTAAACCCAGAATTATCAAAAGTGAATTACAAGCTAAGTGCTTGGTGGATCCACGGTGCTCCTTGTTGAGTTGAGCAAATTCACTGTAGTCATGCCTCTGAATGGTTCACACTGCATATGCTGTCACGGCCACATGCCACATCAGTGAGCATTACCTGCGACACTGGCTCAGATCTGACATGACAGTATACGGTGATTTTAGATCTGTCATGTTGAGAACTCACACTGATGGTGAAGGATTTTTAAAACGTTAGAGAGTTTGGATTTATCGTAAGGACAATGAAAATCCATTAAGATTTGGGATTTGTCCAGTAACATTTTTATTTTCAAGCGCTCTCTCTGCCTCCAGTGTGACTCAGGGTGGTAGAGTTGAGACACCGGATAAAGACAGAAGCAACAATCAATGGCATTGATAGGCAGTCCTCGGGGAGGGTGTGGGAAACCCTGCAAGTAGCAGTAGGGTGGATCTCTGGGGTAGGAGATGGGAGAAGCCTGCTTGTGACAATAAAGAAACCAGCCCTGGGAGGACATTTCATCGATCTTCTTTCTCAGGAACTGATGAGAAACAATGAGGACAGCGGTAGACACAGATTTCTAGGTTTGGATGTAGGCAGTAGGGAGTTCTCGTTTCTTAATTATTTTCCTTTGTGTTTGAGAGGCGAGATCATCTGTTGAAACTGAGTGGGGCATTGAGGTTGGATGCTTAGGGGAAGTGGAGACCACAGTGAAGAGAGCCTATAACAGAAACAAAAGAGGGTCCTTCTTAGTCCTCACTCAGCTGTGCCATGCTCACAGTTGAGAGGTTAAGGAAAATGGCTCTGTGGCTGTTCTTGCAGAGGACCCGAGATCTGTTCCCAGCAACCATAGCACCCATGTTAGGCAGCCCACCACTGCCTGTAACTCAAGTATGCACCCCCCCCCCCCGCCCCCACCCGGCATGCTCACCTACTTAAAAATACTAAAATTAAAACATTTTAAAATGAGGTTAAGTAAAGTGCTGCAAGCTAGCTCATAGGTGATTGGTGGGATTATCAGAATATAGTTGTGAGTATTATTAGTGACCCAATTTCCCTTCTCCTGTTTTGTAGACACACACACACACACACACACACACACACACACACACACACACACACACACCTTCTAGCTTCCATTATCTTCTCTCTTTGGCTTTTTCCCCCCAAGGCCTTTGTTTTTCCTTTCCTCCAGCTTGGTGGTTCTACTGTGCACTTCTTTGTGACTGTCATTATTAAATACAATCTGCCCCATGGCGCCCCCTCTGACTCAGTTCCTACAGGCCCAGTTCTCACTTCTCCCCAGAACTCAAGAGTTTAGGTCCCAGGAAGGTACAGGAGCCTCTGCAGCCCATCAAAGCTTGTCTGCAACTGAAATCCCAGCAGTGACCTTTGTTTTCAGTAGTCAGATTCTGTGGAAGCGACCCCATAGACAAGATGAGAGTGGTTAGTCGTTCATAATGGTATAAGGTTAAATGTCTCAGAGATATTTGTGAGGCAGCCATACAAAATACAGGGATAACTCTTCCTCTTATGCTCGTAACTGTGCCGTCACGAATCTTGAGCCAGTCTATGCTTTCAAAATGAGATTGCTTAGTGCCTGCAAAGATACTTGCTGCCACGCCTGACAATCTGAGTTCAATCCCTGCCTGCAGTGGGTGGGGAGACCTACTGGAAGGTGCCCTCTGACCTCCAGGCCCGCAGGATGGCATGCATGCACCCGAGCCTTACAGAATAAATAACCCAAACCACAATAATTTATTTTCAAAAAGCAAGAACACAAAAACCCTTGCTTTTGTAACAAATCTGATATTTTTTCCTAAAAGTTGTTCAATATTTGAGCTGTGGCCACAGAAACTTCAGCCCATTTTCCTCTGACCTTTCTCTCCTCATCCAGTTCTTGGCTTCATTCTCTGTGGTTACAGTCCTGGAGTCATGACTCTGACTGTTTGCCTACAGTTGGGAGGTAGAGATCCTGGGAACCTTCTCCTCCTTCATTCATGTCCTTCTGATAATTCACAAGCACGATCCCCCTGCCTCAAAATATAGGTGTTGCTGCTTCCAGGTCCCCCCACTCAAGGTCCTACCCTTTCCACGCCTAAGTGTGTGAAACTAAATTCTGTAAGCAGCCAGCAGTCTGAAGGACCCACAGTTAGCAATCCCTGAGCACTAAAGGAAACGAAGCTCCCTCCTAGAAGAGGTGAGAGGCCCCTCTCTTGGCTGCCCCTCCTGCCACGTTTCGTGGGGGTAAGCTATGCACCCAGGAAGGCATCAAACCCTCCCAATTCATACCTTGGTTGCACTTCCAAGGGCACCTAGCATACATTCCAAGGGCACCTTGACATGGCTCGTCAAGGCCATGATGGCCCCTCCTCAGTGATCTTAGCTGGGAAACCATCTGTAAGTCCAGTGCTGAAAGTCTGAGGAATGCCCTGAAGTCCCCGGGGTGGGGACACAAGCAGTAGCACTTTCTATCCCAGTGAAGTTTCTTTGGAAGAGAGTGAGGGTCCAGGCACAAAATGGCTGAAGGATTTTTTTTTTTTATCTTCACCAACAAAGCTTCTCGTTAGTGACTTGAAAGGACGCCTAGATCCGAATAGTATTAAACAAGTGTTTCTTCAATATGAGATCATTATGTGTCCCTTCTAAATCCAAATACTAATTGCAACCTTGCTGTGAGCACACAGTATTAAGACCATCATAGCCATGGCAACAGAATGCCATGGGAGGCAGAAGCCTGTCATCTGCACGGGATCGTTAGTGGCTCGGGTGGCAGGCAGCACTTTCTTACTCTGTCTCTAATGTCCAACTCAAAGAAGATCGCGTTACACCTTCAGGTAATTCTGCCTCACAGGTTCTGTTCCCTTTCAACGTCTCTGTGTCTCTATAATTAATCTCAACGCAGGATGGCTTGCTAAGGCACAGATGCAGATGCAAGCACAAATTAAACTTTCGGCAGGCGTTGTACAGTGGCCATTTACATTTCAAAATTAAGACTGTGATACAAACTTTTGTGTTCTTATAATTGGGCTGATTTTTAATATCCAATGATAAGCAACTATGTAAACAACCTCCCCAAGATTTTGCACTTAAGGAAAAAAAAACACTTTACAGGCACTGCTTCAAGTCACCTTCTCTGTTTTGCATGATAATTGTAATATAAGATAATAAACAGCACAGGGCATGGGGTACAGCCCTTCCAGACGATACGGTGTCATTTATATGAAGATAATTAGGCATTTAACACTTACCAGTACCAATTTAAAAACCCACCAATTAAAAAAAAAAACAAAAACCAAACCAGTGTGCTTACAGCAAACTCATTGAAATAAATTTCCATCTGCTCTCCCTACAAATGTGTCCGTAGCCCGCTCAGCGCCAAGGACACTGGTTTAGTGTACAGGGAGTGAGGTTCAGATTAAGAGTTCATAACCCAACCTTCCTATGAAAATGAGAAGTGTATTTTTTTAAAACAGAGATTCACTGTGAGCATGTGAACCATATGCCATTGTTAAAAAGAAAGGAAACAGTTATGTTGGCGGAGAGACTTGTTACTATTAAGAAGACCGAGGCGTGAACAGAACTGCACACACATTTTCTCCCAGATGAGGGTGGGAAGAACACAGGACGCAATGGGGTCTGGCAGCCGCACTCCGAAGTGAAGGCGCTGGGCTTCATTTTCATAATTAATGAGACAAAATTCACCTTCTTAAAACCCTCCCTGAAAATGTGCCAAGAAGTTCACATAAAATAATAAAGGAATTACACAGCCTCCTATAAATAATGTGACATGACATTTAGACCCCAAGAAAACTGTAACGCTTAGGCCACAAAAATTCCTTCCTTCCTTCCTTCCTTCCTTCCTTCCTTCCTTCCTTCCTTCCTTCCTTCCTTTCTCTCTCATTCCCTCCATTCCCTCCCTCCCTCTCTTCACCCCTCCCTTCTTCCTTTCGTCTTTTCCTCCCTCCCTCTTGCTTGCTCCCTCTCCTTCTTTTTTTTGGAGACCACTCTCAAGCCCGTTCAGCTGTTCTCAAGTTCACAGTATAGCCGAGGTTGGCTTTGAGCTACCAATTTTCCTGCCTCTACATCTCAAGTATTAGGATTACAGCTATGTACCACCATTCCCACTGCCATAACAAAATTATTAACAGATCAATAGAATTTTACAAAGTTTTTAAGGGTTTAAAGTTTTTAAGGTTTACTTGTGTGTGTGTGTGTGTGTGTGTGTGTGTGTGTAGGTGCCCACAGATTCCAGCAGCAGGTGTTGGGTCCCTTGGAGAACCAGCTGCCTGGTGTGGGTGCTGGGACCTGAACTACGGTCCTCCAAAGCGCTGAGCTATCTCTGTGGCTCTCAGATGAGTAGTTCCTTTGCAGTGCTGTTCCCAGTATTTCATCCATCCCATCTACTCATTGCTTCTGTAAATATTTACTAGTTTTGTGTTGGGCATCATGTTAAATGTGGCAACCCATATATGTCAGAGGGATATGTCATGTCAGAGGGATGATATCACTAACTTGAACAGATTGGGACAGTGATGAGTGAGTTCTTTATAAAATACATTGGAGGCAAGGAAAAGAAACAGAGCCCATTGACTGTTCCACGGGAGCTTTTCTTAGGACAGGTGATGTTTGGATTTAGAAGCTCCAGACGATGTTTGCTGGAGGCTGAAGAGAAAGGAGGGCACGGAAAAGCCTGCCCATCAGTTCTCATCTGGTATTTGCCAACACCAACGTTACCATCATGAGGTGCTTGGAGCACAGTTTCTGTTTCGTTATTTTCACCCCGCCCCTTCTTATGTCTTTACCCTGGTCTTTGGCACATTTCCTGTGAGTTGGGAAACTGTTGGCTTATAAGCTTTTAGGCAAACCCAGGGAATTATTACCTAAGGCAGAGCTTGATGCTGCCAGTGTGGGCTCTGTTTTAGGGTTTTACTCTGAGACTGGCAAACCCAGCAGAAATTGGTGTTTGTTGAAGAAACAATGTTTCTCCCATAGAAGAACTATGATGCTTTCCTTGAATTTCTCACCAATTTCCCAGAACCATTTATTGAATAATCAGAGTTGGTTTTATGTAGGAATATAGAAAAATGTCAGAGCCAGTATTCTTATCCATTAATTTTTGAATATTGACTAATGCAACACGTGTCTGGTGGATGAATCTATATGCCAGGCACTGTTCGAATGCTCTGTGCACAATCCTTGACATGTTAAAAAAAAATCTCTATTACCTGGCTTATCCTCTGTATTTTTCAATATGTAAAATACATATTTCTGAGGTCACCAAAGCTGTTAGACACAGAGATGAAAGATGCTGGTGGGGCAGCCTGGTTGCTGTTTCCCTGTCCTCTCTCTGTATTAGAACAAGTGAGCTTTGCTGTCTGGTTGTCCCTCAAGCCTTCTTAATGAGGTGAGTAAGGCTGCATCGAGCTTCCACTGTGTTGGACAGGCAGCAGAATAGCCACAGCCACTTGCTTGTTTCGTCACATGACTTGCATTGAACTGTAACACTTCTCCTATACATAGTTTTTATATATCAGATGCTTTCCTTTTCATTAATATGCACCTGTTCTGTAACTTGTGAAAAAATCCACATTTTCTGCTTATTCTATGAGCGTGAACTATTGTCTCAAGTTAAAGCATTTAAGCCACGTGTGGGGAATGTTTCAGAGAATTTTTGACAAGACTTTGTTGTCTGAATTGGGATGAAGATTAAGCACACTGTGTAAGGAACTGAAATTTGGAAACTCCCTTAGTGGAATTTCAAACGGACTGTCTCTGATTTCCGACGTTGGGTACTAGTTTGAGAATTAGTCTTTTTGGCACATCAGGAAGTATCCATGTCTACCCGAGTGAAAGTCACAAGACTGATGCAAGCACAATTGCAGGTGTCACTGTGTGTGTTTGGCCAGAACTAAAGTAATGGATTTACATGAAAGCTTTCTTTACAAAATTGTGACTGTGGTCATATTGATTTATCTCCTTGGCCACCCATGCCAGACACAACCAAATTTACCCAGTAGGGGGTGGGGCACAAAATATTTTTGTCAGATACCCACTCATAAGAATCTGTAGTAAAAAGCTAAACTCCCTTCATTTCCTGTATGCCAAACTTTAAAATCTAGAATGCATATTATTTAATGCAAACACATTTTACAAGTAATCAATAGAGTTATAGAGTCCCTTGGGAAATAAGTGGGTTTGAGGAGCACTGTGGTCTTATTTTAAAGACCTGTTGGCCTAAATTAACAGTTTCTTAATACACTTAGTCATATCAGATGAGGAAGGCCCGGCTCACATCTCTTACTGTTTGTGGACACATGCGTTTTCTTGTGAATTCAAGCTCCCTAGTGTTTAGTTCTCAACACAATGACCAACGATTGGGGGGACAAAGTGAGAGCTTTGTACCTGTTGCTGTGCTTTGAAGATCCCTGTGTGCTCTTCACCTAAAGATGATGCCCAAAACTTGTGGACTTGAGTGAGAAAAGAACTTGGAGTTTGGTAGGAAAAATTCAGGAAACCGGCACTAGGAATGCGCACAGAGTTCCTCAAAAACCAAGGTCGGGGGCAACTGTTTCTGAGATTCTTAGCATCAGAGCGATGTCTGGATGGTAATTGGGCAGCTTGTGACTAAATGTAGGAAAATGGAGACTTATCAGAAACAGGAACGTGGCTCTCTGCTTTCTTACGAGTGTTTTTCCATTTAAATATACAGTTTATACAGCTTCTTAGACAACAGAAAAAAGAAAGCCACAGTCAGGCTTGGAGGCTGGGGAATTGACAATATTTTTTCTACTGTGACTCTGGATGGCAGGTGCTTTGCTCCGTGCCCGTGGTTATTGTTAAGACCCTACTCACCACCTAATAAACATTATATCAGATTGACAGTGAGCTAAATCTTGATACACCAAAGAAACCCAATTATTTCTGCTTAACAAAATATTTGGATATTAATGATGCCTTAAATATTAAATTAGGAGAACTAGTAATGAATTAAATTGATTCAACTCTGATTTGCTTAAATTCTTTCATATACTTTCATAACTACATTCCAAAAATGAAAATACAGGACAAATTGGAAGTGGAAATTGTTGTTTTTCAGCACTAGTAATGGTTAATATTTAATTGAGATCACATCTCTAATCTTATTTTTCTCCCACCAATGGCTCATCTTTATTCTTATTATCTTGTTTTCGGTGCAGAATTATCACCCACTGGTTTTCAATTACAGAGGTGCCCATATTGATTCTATTCTTGATTTTTACTCACAACTGAAAAAATGACTCATTTAGGCCTTTAGTGCTAGTGTTCTGCAGCTAGTTTCTTAAAAAGAAAGAAAGAAAATCAGCATTTGACTCAAAATACAGAGAGCTACCACTCATAAACAATACTGTTTAGTTACATGAAACGATAGGGAAACAGACTTCAAATTATTTTAACTCGAATCACCATTAAAATGTAAGAAGACAAATAGTGATCAAAGATGTTGTCACCATATGGAGACGAACCCCATGTCAGTCACAGCATTCATGCAGAGCAGGTGGCGCCTAGACAGTCACAAACCCTGTATGGAATTATACAACTGCAGCAAATTCCATACATCTCTGCTGAAGCGCTGAACACAAATCAGACAAAAGATCTTTCATTAGCATACGTGATCCGAGTTGTTGGAATTGTGGTGTCCTGTTTCAGAAGGAGTGCAAAAGCCCCCTACGTACTTCATTGTTGGCTTCAGTATCTCCCAAGGACCTAACAATACCCATTGTTTCCCATCAAAATCTGAGCACATGACTTGTTTTAAGGGGATCTTTATCTGTGAGCATCCCCTTTCCAATATGCGTCTTAATGTCCTCTGTTCCCAACGCACTGTGTGGGAAGAGAAAGAGGTCATGGGGGGTGGGGGATGGTCAAGAAGAGCAGCTGGGCCTGTAGGCTTCAGTTAGCTTCATCTCCACATAGGAAACTCCTTCTTTAACCTTTGCCTTAACTCTCAAAAATCTGTTCTAAGTCCCCTTAGTGCAAGGGAAGTGCTTGTGTAAATTCCTAAGTGTGTGTGTAAACTTTTAAACCAGAACCAAATTTTCTGGTTCAGATATTACACAGTTTTTAGAGTTTCATTGTTTTTTTGGGGGGGAGAGCTAAGAAAGGTGACCGGAGCCAGTGAGAATATGTGATCAGGACCAGAACTTTGGGGCAGTTTAGGACAGATCACCTGGTGTGCTGCTCGGTGCTTTTATGGCACACATTTTGACATTTCCAGATGATGTTAGTGGGTTTGCCTGGTGACAGCTGGGATAAAACTCCCATTTTTGAAAGGACACCTGGGCTTGTGTTTTATTTCAGCTCTTTTCTTTGATGTGGGGACAGAGAGGTGGCTACAGATTGTCCTCTGCTCACAAGGGAGCCCTCAGAACCTGCCCCACTGCAAAGAACTCTTCATGTTTATCTTTTTCCTGAATTTGACAGATTAACTCAAAACCCCAGATGGCAGATTAGGGTGCCACGGACTCCTTGTGCTTCACATTTTTAGATAAATGTCAACTTTCCACTATTTTCCCCCTTAGATATAAAAAGTAACTTCAGGATTGAATTTTTGTAGGGAATGCATTGAGAATTGAACACAAACAGAACAACTGAACTAAGTGAACTAGGCACGAAGACCCAAGTTCCCATCGTTTTGTGCTTTTCATTGTGTGAAACATAAACTTGTCACTGTCCCAGGGACATGACTCTATAGATAAAGTGCTTTGTCTTAGTTGCTGGTTTATTGCTGTGAAGAGAAACCATGACCAAGACAACTTATAGGAGAAAGCATTTAATTGGGGACCTGCTTACATTTTCAGAGGGTGAATCCATGACCGTCTTGCCATGGAGCATGGCAGAAGGCAGGCTAGCATGGCACTGGAGAAGTATCTGAGAGCCTATATCTGATCTGTGGGTATGAGGCACACAGGGGTGGGGGTGACTTCCAATGGCATGGCTTTTAAAACCTCAATTCCCATCCCCAGAGATACAGAGACACCTCCTCCAACAGGAACACACCTCCTAATCCTTCCCAAACAGTTCCGCCAACTGGGGACCAGGCATTCTAATATATTGGTGGGGCCCATAAAGAAGGCTCCACTTCATCTTGGCTCAAGGTCAGAGTTCAAAAACTGTTCTTAATAAGTCATAAGACCTAAAGGTCTAAGGTGTGGCTACAATAGGATGTTTGATCTTGTCCTTGGTTATCTAAATAATAACAGACTTGGTCTGAGGTGTGGTTACTCTTGACCCTCAAGGCCATATAACAAGAAATTGAGTCTAAGGCGTGGTTACCAAATACTTGGAGAATTAAGGAAGAAAGTCTGTTTGTTCTGTGTACATGATAAAGAAGTCTTTTGCCATGTTCCCCTTTTTGGTTTGGGTATTTAAGAATGTTAAAGAATACGCTTGGTGTGTTCAGTATTCACTGGATTGCCTCCGACTCTATCCTGTGTCTCTCTGTCTTTTTCTTAAGCGTCTTTACCTGCCCTTTCTCAATCCACACTCCTCCTCTCAGGCACAAACTGGGCAAGTTGACTGAATCCGACGGAAGCCCCACAAAGACAGGATACATCAGACTGGCCCTGCAATGTGGGGCTACTACAGATGGCCACGACAATGTATGAGCCATTAGGGGCCATTCTCCTTCAAACCGCCACATGCTTGCTGTGCAAGTGTGAGGAATGGAGTCTGGACCCCTGGAAAACACATACAAGGCAGGTGGTTTTGGCAGCCTGCTTGTCATATCAGTGCTGGAGAAGAGGTGGCTAGGATCTTTCTGCGAGCTGTCCAGCAAGACTAGTGGAATAAACAAGCTCTGGGTTTAGTGAAAGAAGTGGAGCACAATCAAGGAGACACCATAGGTCAACTTCTGGCCTCCACATGTGCGTGCACCTATGCATATGTACACACACACACACAACACACACACACACACACACACACACGTGCACACACACACACACACACACACGTGCACACACACACACACACGTGCACGTGCACACACACACGTGCACACACACACACACACACACACGTGTGCGCACACACACACACGTGCACACACACACGTGCACACACACACACACACGTGCGCGCGTGCACACACACACACACGTGTGCACACACACACACACACACACACACACACGCACCTGCAGAAAATCACGTAGTTGATTTTGAATACCTGATTTCTAGCTGCTCCCTGGTGCTTGTGTATAGTATACCAAAGCTGATCTATAAGGGAGTTGACGTAACCCTGAAAGTTGCAAGTTGAAGTTATTTCCCGCATAAGCAACCCAAGTCACAGGGCACAGTGGAATTAATATTAATAGCGCCATATCCTGATTCTTTTCCATGCACTGTGAACTTTTTTCACGGTGTTTGCGACTTTTCACCCAGTCTAGTGCAGCTGCGTACCTTCCCTGACCTGTGATTGCAGAAAACAAATGTGACCTTGCTCACGTTTTTTGTCATGGACACTGGCCCTGGCGCCAGGTGCAGAATAAACTTGAGGTGTATACCTGCTGCATGAATAAAAGAAGAGCAGGATGGACGCACAGTCTGTCAGACTCTGGCTTTCCCCCGTGGTGCTTCTTGATTGCTAAAAATGCTATTGGGAATGTTTTCATTTGTGTCTCTAGATTTGGTTAAGTGGACTCAGATTCAGCGCCGATTCTCGGATGTGTAAAATGTCAATGTACATCCCGTCCAGCATGCCCCTGTCGTGGGAGGGGTAAGGAGCAGGCTGCCTCCCGTTTTGTATGTTCACAGCATGGGAAGGACACGGAGCTAACTTCCAAGGCACCACTTAGGGCGAAGGAAAGAATAGCTTTCTGTACTTCACAATAATCCAGAGCACCATATGAGTTGCTAAAGTCTAAATAAATGTACATATACATACATATATATAATAAATATCATATAAATATAAAATATCTATGTAAAAACATGGAAAAAAAGAGACTCAAGTACGCATTCTTCTGTAGAAAATTATAGTAACAAACCTAATAATCATTGGTATTTATTTAGAACTCGGGGCTGTTGAGAATGCACCACGCTAAGGACATTATATGCCGTTCCCAGCACAATGCCAGTAGCCGCCCTTTCCTGCAGGTGTTATTATTAGCCCTTTCCCCTGGGATAATAACACAAGATTGCAGATATTAAGTAGCATCATGTTCAAAGTGACAGATAAGGAGAATTCAGGCACAGCCATATCTCATTTAGCACCATCAATTTTGTTTTTTAAGAGAGTAACAGAGTTTTTTTTTTTTTTTTCCCCAGTCATATAGCAGTGACCATGACCCAAGGGCACAGATTCAGGTCATTCCAAATACCATGTAAATGTGGTAACAGTTTCATGAGGTTTTACAGTAACAGAACAAAGACAACAATAAACCAAGATGCTTCTCGGATGAAATAGGTGGTTATAGGAAGCAGGGGAAATCTCTGCTCTAGGATGGCAGGCCACCAGATGGCATTCTTAGTGTTTGAGTTAGTGCAAGATGGAGGCATTTTTCCAACAGCTACAAGGATATCAAGTCACACACAGAAGAGGGGGATGAGTGACTGTTAGGAGTGGGGATAGACCAAGATAATTTTCAATGTTTTACTCTTTCTTTTGTTTCATGGCCCCCATATTTGTGAGTACTGTTGGGAAAACACATGGTGTGACTGGTGGAATACCCAACCCCAGGGTACCTGATTGTTCCCGGTTCGAACCTCCCTCTGCCCCTCTGTTAAGCAGGTTCTTCCTTCTCTGCCAAGCCATGATCTCTTGGTGATTATCTGGTGTTCTTGCCCCTCCATACTGGATTCAGAGGGCTTCCCTTTGTCCTGCAGCCCCCTAAAGCACTGGACAACCCTGAAGATCAAGAGCCCGACATGGCCTTGGGAGCTGCCATGGACGTTGATTGACCCCAGGTTGTTCAGAGCAAACGCATTGCTGAGAACTCTGCAGAGACCATGACTCCCAAAGTGGCTAAAGGCTCATCTGTCAATCTTGATGTCAACTGAGTTTCCATCTGTGCCCAAGGGATGAGGAAGGGCAGGCATCTTGCTCCAGTAGCTCACACCAAGGAATTACTTTGTTCCTGATGTCACTGAAGTACAGAGGTGTGGGGTGTAGACAACGGGGCAGCTGTCTGGGGAGGGTTCGCCTTGCTTGTGATGATGGTTCAAGGTGTGTGTTTATTGAACAAATCCTCAGCACATCGTCTTGGGGTCTAGACTGCTTTTTCTAAGTCACTGAGAGACTTCAGCTGTGCTTTATTAACAGCAAAGAGGTAGTAGAGAAAAGATCGTCAGGGTTCAGAAAATGCCGCCCAGAGTGGTCTTTTCTAATGAGATATCTGGGCAAACAAAAGCGCCATGAGAGGAGGAAACAAAGTGGAAAAAAAAAAAGAAGTATGGAATCAGCCCATGTGATTTGTTTCCCACATAGCAAATGTGACTCTGGCTGCTGGCAGCGTTTATTTATTTGTTTGTTGGTGGAAATGCTGAGAATAAAAATGATCCTTCTGTGATCCCGTTTGGCCATGACGGATTCCTTCAACATCGCCATAGTAACTGAACACAGCGCATTTATGAATAGACTGAGATTTCTTGGGCTTCAGTTTTCTGCCAAGAACGGAACATGGGATGGAGAGAAGAGGAACAAGTCGGGGCAACCAAGGGAAACAACTTTGGTGCTGATCTCCAGACTGTCATCTGCCCCAGTCTCTGTTAGCAAGCTAGGGCAATTTCTTTACTTTTTTATATTTATTTATTTTCTTCTTGCTGTGATAAAACACCAGACAAGAAGCCACCTGAGTGAGGACAGGCTTATTCTGGCTCGAAGTTTGAGGGGCCACAGGGTATCGTGAAGGGAAATGCATGGCACCAGGGACTTGAGGCAGCTGGTCCCATTATGTCCACTGTCAGGAATCAGCGAGTCAACGGAAAGTGGGTCAGGGCTATCTAACCTTAAAGTTCACCCCAAGAGATCCACTTTCTCCTGCAATGCGTCGCCACCTGAAAGTTCTACGGCCTTTCCAAACAGCATCACCAACTGGGAAGTGATTATTCAACATGGGAACCTCTTGGGGATAAGTCTCCTGGAAACCCCAGCACTTTAGAAGGCAGAAGGCAAGAATCACTTCTCTGGACCATCACTGAATGTGCAGAAGAGGAGAGAGGGGACCCCTCTCTGCTCAGAGACACGACAGAGTTGCCTAGCATGTTTAACCTGGGATGAGCAAGTGACAGCCTTGTTCAGTAGGAAAGTCACCCAGCCACCTGCTCCTCCTTCTCATTTTGCTGAAGGTCTTGAGAAATATTTTCCAAAACAACAAAGATAAAGAGAACAAGAAAAACATGAACGTTCTTATAGACAATCTGTCAGGCAAGAGGGGGTGCTGGGGGCAGGAGAGAAAGGAAAGCAAATGTCTTCGATGGGCAGCTGCAGCACCGTGCTCGTGTCTGGCAAGGAGGACTATGGGAACAGTAAGAGCCACGTGCAACCTTTTCTTTTTATAAGCTGATGCCTCGGGTATTTAGCAATGGAAAGGGAACAGACATACATATAAACATACATACAAACATACGTGTGTACACACCAGCACTCTCATTGTCTTGAGCGGTAGTAACATCCTTCTCTTTTCTGAATTCTCTGTTCGTACCCCTCCCCCACTGCCTCTTCCCATGAGGGACTTCAGCCCTGCCCCTTCCTCCAGATCACTCTTCCTTCTCTGACATGTTTTCCTTTATCCAGGACATGCCACCCTCTATTCAGTGTCTTGTCATCCCAGTTTGATATCCAGGACCCACATGGTGGAAGGAGAGAACTGGCCCAGAAAGGTCTCCTGCACACACACCATTAATAAATCAATCTAAAAGAGGAAGAAACCTTGACTCCCATGCCTCTTCAGAACCAGAGTCTGTCTAATTCATCAAATCAAATTCCATTTTACATACGCCTTAGAAACACGTTTGGGACCAGACCATATCTCATCCCTCCTCTGTCACTACTGTCACTGAAATAAACTGCCATCATTCCTCCATGCTATTGAAACTATCTCCCAACTCTCCTGTCTCACACTTACTAGCTCTGTGACAAGAATGATCTCATTAAAGGGTAAGACACTCACTTGAAGCCATAGCACGATGTGGTACCATCCCCCCCCCCAGCCTCCCAGGTTTGAAGCAGGGAAGCTTGTTTCACTGGTGCACAACCCCCCCTCCCCCGCCCCAGGGCTTAGGGCAGAAAGTCCTCTAGTGTGCCTTCCTCTACTCCCTCTCACCCCAGGGCCACTCTCTCCTGTTCTGGCTTCACTGAGTGTGTAGACGATGCCCCTTCTAGCTGTTTTGATTGTTTCCTAAGGCAGGATCTTGCCTGTAGACCACAGTGTCCGAGATGGTCTCAGTGCCCCTGCCTCGGTTTCCTCTCCCAGGTTCTGGGATTACAGGCGTCAGTTCACCCAGCTGCGTAGTCCACTCTTCCACAGTCTCCATCCCTCTTCCTAGCGCTTTTCACTGCTAGTCTATTTATAATTGCTGCTCCCTACATTTTAGTTTTTAGTTTATGTTGTTATGTTTATGTTATGTTAGTTTATGTTTTAGTTTAGTTAGTTTTTAGTATATGTTGTTGGTCACCCGTCTCTTATCTCCACAAGCACAAGGAGGTGTACCTACAGTGCAACAGGGATTTGGTAACTGTTTTGTTTAAAGTATGGAGAGAGAAACATTTACGAGCTAGCACACATATGAGGCATACATCCCCTGCCCTTAAAGAAAATAGTAGAAGCGTGTGTGTGTGTGTGTGTGTGTGTGTGTGTGTGTGTGTGTGTGTGTGTTCTATGCTGAAGCCTCCAATGCTGCTTTTGCACTTCCAAGCATCTAGTACAGTGCTGTGTGTGTATATGTGTGTGTATGTATATGTATGCATGTGTATATGTATGTGTATATGTATATGTATGTATGTATGTGTGTGTATGTGTGTATATAAGTATGTGTATATGTATGTGTATATGTATATGTATGTATGTGTGTGTGTATAAGTATGTGTATATGTGTGTATGTATATGTATGTGTGTGTATATGTATGTGTGTATGTATATGTATGTATGTGTGTGTATATGTATGTGTGTATAAGTATGTGTATATGTGTGTGTATATGTGTGTGTATATGTGTGTATGTATATGTATGTATGTGTGTGTATAAGTATGTGTATATGTGTGTGTATATGTATGTGTGTATGTATATGTATGTATGTGTGTGTATAAGTATGTGTATATGTGTGTGTATATATGTGTGTGTATATGTATATGTATGTATGTGTGTGTATAAGTATGTGTATATGTGTGTGTATATGTATGTGTGTATGTATATGTATGTATGTGTGTGTATAAGTATGTGTATATGTGTGTGTGTGTATGTGTGTACATGTATATGCATGTATGTGTGTGTGACAGAATGGCATTCCTCCCAGGCTGGCCTTGGACTCACTGTGTGTCTGGGGCTGTATCTCCTGATGACTGGATTACAGTAGCCCACTGAACTTGATGCATGCAATGAACGCCGGTCCCATTCATACAAGCAAGAACTCTGCCACCTCAACCACACCCACGGCCCTCTACTGCCCTCTGACCTTCAAAACACTGTTCTAAACACATCTTCAGGAGCCAGCTGTGAGCAAGCCAGACTGGGAACTGATGCTAGCGCTCTGTGGCTCTGAGAAAGGCTGAGAAACTGCTCTGTTTCTGTTTCACTGGCTGTAAAGGAGGATTAACATCCCCTGCTTCCCAGGAGTCTTTTGAGGATTCTTTCATTCATGTAGTAATATTTATTGAAAATGCTAAGTGCTAAGTAGTATTCTGCCTAATTAATTAGGTCCTCATCTCCCTGGTGTGGGCTATGATGTCTGGCTGGTCATTAATAAAATATGCTGGAAGCTTCGCAGAGTTTCCTTTCAGAATTCTCCTGGCGGTTGCCTGAGCAGTGCCCGAATTGGGCACCCGACCTTGTAGTTAAATACACACAGCTGTTTGAGTTCGACCACGTTCACATTTATTTAGTTGTTAGGCGATGCAGAATTGGAAGGCACTGCAAACTCCAGTTAAGGAAGAGATATGTCACTAAAGATCCCAGGGTGCAGGCAGTAATGCCAGGAAATCAACTGAAGACTCAATTTGGAACTTTCCAAATAATACCAACAAAAATCCTGACATGTCCTCTGAAAAGTGCCGGTAGGGGTGACATGGGAGGCAAATGAAAAGTTACCTTCTGTCTGGGTACCATGAATAACAGGATACAGGAAACTGCACAAGGGTGTGGGATGAGACATAGATACAGGCTGATACACACAGGATGCTAAGAAAGGGTTTGTTTTTTTTTTCCCTTGAGAATGTACTTATAATAAAACTACTGTGGTCTGGACTCTCCAGAAGGGAGACACCCACTGCTGCCACTTCATAGTCAAGTATAATTACAGAGATAGAAGGGGGGTAGGCATGCTCAGAGGGACACAGAGACAAGAGGAGCTAACGATGGGTCAAGGGACCTTGTTGCAGACTGCTGCATATGAACCCTTTACATGCTGTACCATACACTGGCAAGTCTCAGGGCACAGCCCAGGATGAGATATGTCTTAGGACTTGCATTTCACACTATTCAAACAGACCTCACCATCTTGAACCATCTCATTTCTCATTCTACAGTGTACCAAAGGAGTTCTAGCATCCTGACCCCATCTCCTCTTTGGCCATCACAGCATCCAATTTCTCGGCCACACCCATGAACCATGAGGACTGCCTTTAGGAATCCTGGGCAGAATATTGACTCCCCAGTGTCTGCAGGAGAACCCCCAGTGTAAGCTCTACTCCAGCTCCTCTGTTCCCCATGTTGTCTTGGGATTGGTTATTGATGAGTGGACGTCCCCGGCACCCGTATATCCCATGATGTGGTGTGTACCACGTCATAAGGAAACCCTGATCTGTTTCTGCTCGTGCTGTTAGATGGTGCCCCTGGCAGAGAAACATATCAGCTGACCTCTCACCTCCAGGGTCTTTACTGTTCACATGTGACCTTCCTGCAACTTGATTATCATGATACAAACTTTCTCCTGAAAATTGTATCTTCTCCTGGTTAGGTATGGTAATGCCTGTCTGTTGTCCCAGCACTCTGGGGGCAAGGGTAGGAAGATTGCTGCAAGTTTAAGACTAGTTGGTACATATAGTGAGACCCTGTCTCAAAACACAAATAGAAGACAAAAATTTAAGAACTCTACCTCCTCTCAGCTTCTATGCATCTATTGTTATTTCCTGTCAACGTCTCCTTTTGGGTTTCTTTCCCTGAATTTGTCCTTCGAGTACATTTCTGCCTCCTTCCCTGGTCACATGGTTTGCTCCACACAGACACGTGTCCCATGTGCATCATATAAGCAATGTATTCCAAGTCCTTCCTCTCTAACTTGGGGTGCTCTGAGAGGTGAGCCTGGTGGTTCAGTTCTGTGCTGTATGTCATCTTTTAGACAGGTCTCTCACGCTGAAGTTTCTCAAGCTCATCTCTTTGGCTTGATCCCAGTCTGTTCTCCCTGCTCCCTCCCCCGTGGTGAGCAAGGCACCCCATGGTTGTCTCCATCTCAGTGTGAGTGTGTTCCTTCTCTATTACATCGGCTCTTCAACCCCACTGGGTGTCACGGAAGACGGAGCCTTTCAGGGAAGAGTCAAACCATCATGAGTCTGCACTAATGAATGGAAACGTAGATTCATATGTCGAGGGTAGTTTGATAATATGTCAATTTAGCAAAATAATAGCAGTAGGTTCATCGCTGAGACCTGTGAGCTCCCAGTCATGGGTTCTTGGCCAGGGTCAGAGTACCGAGCCACGAGTCTTTATTCCTGTGGAGAGGGCATTACACCTAATCAGGATGTAACTGGTTGCCTCCATAACTTTCATGCCGCCATTACGTCATTGGTTATATTTTACCATGTCTGTTATGACAGCTCCCAGACTTCACAGCTGGGGAAGACAGTTGATGACTTCTTAACCACATCGCCTCGCATAGCTGCTTCTGGTGCTATGAAAACTAGCTTGCAGGGAGAAAGTTTCCCGATGACCCAACCAACATGGGTCTCAAGACACTTCTAACACCACCCTGTATCGTCCTTGTCTGCCCCCTACTAGGCTAAAATATCTTTCAGAGTGGAAACAGATCCATGTCTTTGACATTTTTTTCTTCCCACTGCTAAAGACAGTGCCCAGCATAAGCCTGAAGTCAAAGTTGTAGATAGATTGAGTGAATTCAGAATGAATAACCCATTTAATGAAATCTGTTCCCTTCAAATATCTGAGTTTTCCAGCTTACCTTCCTCAATTCATGAGTTTTTTTTCCTTAAAGGGAATGTTTCCCATCCTTTTTGTCATCCTTTTTCCAAGACACATCCATCCTAAGTCACGTTCCAAATGCCTATGAGTTTATTTAAACTGCAACATCTAACATTGCAATTCACATAGCGGGGGTGGCATTAAGAATGTTTTTATTAGTACAAAATAAATAATAGGAATATTAATGTAACATTAAGACTTTTAGTCACATGCCACTAGCTGTTCCTACTGAAATGTGGTTGGTTAAAGTCCTTATTTTTTTAACGTTTATTTTTAGGTGTGTGTGTGTGTGTGTGTGTGTGTGTGTGTGTGTGTGTGTGTGTGTGTGCACTTATGAGTGCAAAGCTCACAGTTTCCAGAAGAGGGTGTCAGATCCTTTGGAGCTGGAGTTGTAGAGGATGTGAGCCATCTGATGTGGGTGCTGGGAACCAAATCCAGTTGTCTGCAAGAGTCGTATGTACACTTAATTAATTGCTGAGTCAGTAGTATGTACACTTAATTGCTGAGTCATTTCTTCAACACAGAAATCCTAATTTTCAAGTATATTTCTAGAGAACTATAACATTTTCATAATATATTGAGAAAAAAATCTTATTTACTCTGAATGAAGGATTTGCTGTTTAATCCCTATTTAATTTTCAATAGCCAGTCTGAGACCCATTGTTATACCCTGTACACATTTTAAAAATATGGATTAGTCTTTCACTTGAAGCATTTATATCATGACTTCATGCTGTATGCTTTTTACCCAAGTCCTTGATAGTGACATTGAATAGATTCAAGAACACTGGCCTTGTTTTGTTTTGATTTTCTTAATATGTGAAATTTGTCAAAGCTCTTTTAGTGTAATTACTTATTTAGAAATCTTCTTATTCTGTTTTGTGCTGTTTAGCTGAAGAGACAGGCTAATTTATAGAAATGATTTTTTTTCTTGCAGTTTTGGAGGCTGGGAAGTCCACTATCTGGGTGCTGGTGTCCGGTTAGGGACTCTGTGCTGTCCCCAGGCTGAAGGCAGCACAGTCCTCCCCTGAGCAGCACCAAAGCCTTCACCTCTGGCTAACCTTGGCTCGCCTAGAGAACATGTTGACGCAGTAGCAACTCCCTAATCTAAAGGCACAGATGTGGCTCACGGGAGAAGCTTGACACAGGCGGATCTGATTAAAAGCCCCTCTCCACTGCTATAATGGCAGCAAATGACATGGCTTCTTAGAGGCTTGTTTTCATTATCTGTCATTTGAGGACATCATATCTTCATAGAGCTCCTGCCGGAATTAGAGTAGTGGCACCAGGGGCCACCACAGTGTGTGACACACAGGAGACCCGGGAAAATGACATTTTATAAATGGTCAGCATGAGAAATCTGTTAAATGGCCTCTTGAAATATAGTTACAGCAACAGCTGCACTTCACCTGGCAAGCATATCAAACCAGACTGAGCTTAGCCGGTGGCTCTTCCTGGGGAATAGTCAGCTTTTCCTACGTCGTGGGGGAGGTAGGGGCAGCAAAGATTCCTTTTAGCACAAAAAATGTGGGCTGAGATAATTTTCTGTCTGGTGTCGTTAATCAGTGCTTAAAGTCCAGAGAAAAATGTGCGCCCTCCTTACTGTTAGCGCATCATGGTGACCTTGGGGAGGATGCAGGCTTTAATCCATCCTTCCTCTCTAACGACAAACACACGGATCCACCATTTCCAGCCTGGTCAGAACCATACTCCTGCTTACTTTAGCATTTTTCCCAACGGTAACCTGCTTCTCTTCCATCCTGCAACTTGGCTGCTTGCTTCAGAGCTCATTTTTATTACTACTTTTTATTATTTTTCCCCAGCTCTTATTCCAACTCTGCCTTCAGCAAGCCGATATATAAAACATGGAGGCAATCCAGTCTTCCCATGTCAATCCCATCTTTTAAAATAGGTTGTTTCTTTCCGTCAGTCAGTCCATCCATCCCAGTGACCACTCTCGTCTCAACGATGTCTGAACGTCATCTAGGTTCTCTCTGGTCTCAGTGGGGTCAAGATGATTCTCAAGGATTGATTTTTTTTTTTCTGTGTAACATTCAAAACACTGATTTAACACAATTCTCTGATTTTTTTCCCCCATGGATGGATGCACTCAGCTCTTTTCCTAGTGTGCCCTCTTTGAAGTGTAGAGCGCCATGGGATCAAGTCCCCACCCCAGCCTCTGCCACCCCAGCCCTATCCCCCTCATTTGTTGGCTGCTGCTGACAGTGTTTTGAAGGTGACACCTGCACTATCTCACCGTCTCCCTGGGAGTAATTTCCCGTAATCTGGAGATTTGAGCTCACTCGAAGCAGCTCTAGTCTCCTCCTCACCCAACTGGAGTCTGTTTCCCTCTTAACCATGTTTGCTCTACTCCTCCAGCTTGAAGATCACTTTCCTAGATAGAGAAAACAGAAGCCAATTAGGAGCTGAGTGGCTCTTCTTTTCCTTCTGTAGTCTTATTTAGCATAATAAGAGGAAAATCAAACACTTCACTTATTTTTCTTGTCTTCCTTCACTCCCAGGTAGCTCAAAAAGTTCTTCTACTCAATTTTTGAGTTTTTCACCCCAACTAAACTTATTCAGCATTTTTGATAAAGCATCAATGTGACTTTATTTTTCTTGTAGTTTTGCTTTTTATTCTGTGTAGTTTTCTTCGTACACATTCTTCTTACACTCGCACCTGGATTACCCCAAGCATTCTGCTTCCTTCAGCTTCCTCCTCCCTCTTTGCCTATGTTTAGATAATTTAAATTAAATCCAAGATTTTATACTTGAGCTTTATACCCCCACCTTTGCCAATGTAAGCCCTAGAAATCCATTTCTTTGTGGTAGAGCCCTTGTCTAAGCTTAAAGCTGCCACTGGGACAAATCTCATGAGCTGTTATGTTTGCCCCACTGTCTATTTACTAGTGAGGGGCCAAGGAGGATTTGAGAGGGAACATGCCCTAAAAGGAGGAAGTAGTCATGGAAGTGTGGTCCAAGATTTCTGGTGAGATGAAGTCTGGAGAGAGAGAGAGAGAGAGAGAGAGAGAGAGAGAGAGAGAGAGAGAGAGAGAATAAAAAAGAGAGGGGAGAGGAGGTAGGGAGGAAAGGTGTGGAAAGGGAGGTGTGGAGAGGGAGAGAAGGGTGTTGGGGGTCAGCATTGTGGAGTCTAAACTGTCCTGTAAGCATTTCAAGCCTTGACCCAGCATTGTGAGTCATTATCATTAACAAGGTGCTTCAGTTCCCAGCATGGAGAATCTCTCTCTCTCTCTCTCTCTCTCTCTCTCTCTCTCTCTCTCTCTCTCTCTCTCTCTCTCTGTGTGTGTGTGTGTGTGTGTGTGTGTATGCACGTGTGCATGTGTTGGGGAAATCATGCCTTATTGAATGTCTTCAGGAATGAAGACTAGCTAAGGGACAGAGGATTTGACTCAGTGAGGGAGCATTTGCTTAGCGTACAAGAGCCCCAGAGTGTGAGCCCTAGAAGTATCATATATATAAATATATTCTCTCTCTCTCTCTCTCTCTCTCTCTCTCTTTCTCTCTCTCTCCCTACCCCCCATTGGATAAGAAGAGCACTCAGGAGGTACTTGTGCGATATTACATAACCATTTCACTGTGAGGGTAGAGGTATGTTCTACAATACTTTCCCCTAGAGGTTGTAACTTGGGATAATTAATTAGCTTGTCCACATTCCCTGCTGCTCAGATGACCAGGAAAGCTTTTGCCCATATTCAGAATTAGTTTTGGAGACACAGCTCCCTCTCCCACTACCCTGTGTTTCTATGAAATGGCACTGTTAGCACGCAGGCCAGGAATTTATCCAGCATCCCACTTTTAACAGGGTGATTTTCCCAGGAGCTCCCACGATAATCGAAGCATCTCAGGACCACAGCATTTGATCTCCCAGCAGCAATGCGCATGAAAATGACATTTGGAATCACAGAAATGAAAATAACATGGAAATTAGAGGGAGTTTCAGTGTTTCATGTTTTTCATTTCATCCTGTTATGATCAAGACCTCTTCATGTCACCATGCTTTGTAAGGAAGGAAAAGCTTCACTTTTCTCACACGCTGTCTCTCCCAGCCCTTCTCAGGAAGGAAACTTCCCACGGGAAGAAATGTATTGTTGTCAAGGGGTCTTTATTTATTCATTGTTCCTAGTTTACCTAACTCCAAAGATTCATACACATGAAACTAGGACCCCTGCCCCCTGAGGCTTTCAGCCTGCCTTACCTGCCTCACAAACTTAAGACCCATAACACCCGAGGAACCCGGGTTTCATGGTATAGTCTCTGTGTTCCTCCTTGGGTGTGCTTAGCCCACACCACGGGCTTTCACTTCTCCCGAGACTGCTGTGTTGGGTGATAGTTAGCCCAGTCTTGGAGCTCAGTGCTAGGTGTTTGCCTTACAAGTGTGACATACTGGGTTCGGTCTCCAGCACCTCAAGGAAGACAGTGAGCAGGAAGGTAAAGCTGCTGAAGGGAAGGCCATCCCGGCTGCATGTGTTCCTGGATACTCGTGTTGCTTTCCTCATGGTGGACGTTTTCTTAGATGGGCTTGTTATAGAACCGTGTGACCAGGGTACTTCAAAGTGAATCCATAGGGTTGGGTTCTTGTGCAAAAACCCAGCAGGGGAGGAAAATGTTCCTGGAGTTGGGACAAGGGTGGGAGAGCTCCAGTGGGAAGGAAGCAGATGAGTGAGCACAGAACTTTTGGAGGGCTGGTCTTCATCCCTAGATTTCAACGCATGTGTGGAAGGATGGTTTGTGGGGCTGAGGAGACAGCTCAGTGGGAAGGACTTGCCATGGGGCTGAGAATATGGTTCAGTCTGGGAAGGGCTTGCCGAGCAAGTGTGCATTCTGAATTTGAATCTCCTCTACCCACATAAAAACTTGGTGCCATGGCTGGTGCTTGTAATCCAGCACTCGAGAGTGAGGGCAGACAGGAGGGTGCTAGGGTCTCGGCAGCCAGCTAGACTAGCCAGTTGGTGAGCTCTGGATTTCTCAAGAAACCCTGTATTGAAAATTAAGATAGAGAGTGACCGAGGAAGACAACTGACATTGACCTCTGGCCTCGACACACACGCACATGCTTGTGCATGTGTAGATACAGCAACATGTACACACGCACGCACACACACACGCACACTGGGCCATGTGAGTTCATGGCTTGAATTAGGTTCTGGTCCCTTTATTAATCTCTCTTTTCTGTATGTTCTTCAGCATTCATTTCTGTACCTATAATTCTCAGCCCATATTAAGTGTTCTGTGAGTATCGACTGAACTATAGTCTAGAAGTCTTTTAAGCAGCAAATGAAGTCACAAGGCTCTTCAAATCTGCATAGCAGGGGCTTTACCAAGCCTGAAAAGTGTTGGGCATGTTTTTGTGTGTGTGATTTTAGAACTTGAACTCAGAGCCTGGAACATTCCAGGCACATTCTCTACCATCGAGCTACGTCTCTAATCTATTCCTGGACATTTATTGTTACACAGATTATTTTAACTTTTTTTTGTTACATTGGGACTTTTGCACAAGGCCGTTTTATCCTTGCCAATGTTAGTAGAAAACAATGCGGGGTATTCCGATATGATTAATGCTGCACCCACAGACAGCTACAATAGATTTAGGGGAGATCTGAGAGAGGTCTGCTTTTAGAGCCAGTAATAACTGCACAGCGTATCTACACAGATAACCGCTTGCTGCCTTCACCTGTCTCTGACCAGACTTCCAGTCAAGTCCACAGAGGTCCCAGGAGCCAGAAGTTTTAAGGTGGCTTTTCCCAGATCCGCACTCTAGAGATTTTAAAAGTATTAGATTAAAATAAAACAAATAAGACAAGACAAAGGAAGGGAAACTCACTCTTTTCCCTGTTTTTCCTGTGATATGTATCTGAATCATATATATATATATATATATATATATATATATATATATATCTGCTATAAAAATCTTTCCAAAATGTATTTACTTTTCTTCTTACTTTAAAAATTCTACTTCTGCTAGCACCCTATGAATATGGAATTTTGTAGAGCTAAGTGAGGGAAAATGGTCATAAAACTAACACTCCACTCTCCTCCCCACCAGTGTTTGTGTTGATGGCAAACATTCATATCTGAGTTCAGGGGACTGAACACTTTCAGGTCAAGGATCTAAGATTCAAACTGCACAGAGAGATTCCCCAAAATGCCACAAGTTCAGTGTCAGAGAGACAATCCAGGTCTGATTCCCACCCTAGTGTTCTTAAGCCTTGTGCAGTATTCAGTAGATTATTTTTTTTCAGGGTCAAAAAATGTAATAATGAAGTCTTCTGTTGTCTCCTGCAATATTTTCACTTTCAGACAGTAGGAGCAGAAAGCATTAGTGACTTAGGCATTCATTGAATCTTATTATATACTGAGAGCTATCAGAGAGAGCAATAAGAATTATAATTGTGCAGGCAGATTTATGTATTTATTCATTGTAAGTGTGTGTCAGAGAACAACCTGAAGGAGTCAGTTTTCTTCTTCTGTCTTATACATTTTGGGGATCAAACTCAGGTGGTCAGGTTTGGCGGCAAGCGCCCTTACCCAGCTGAGCCATCTTGCCAGCCCAGTTCCTGCAGATTTTATTGCATTATTGCTATTGATTCTACAAAGCTCATGGCTCTTTAGAAGCTTGATAGGATAATAGTCTCACTGCTGACCATTAGGTGCAGTCACGATAATAGAATTTCTCATTTGCATAAAACATTAGCATTTTAAAAATCTGATTTAATCCCGAGAGTCCTGTGTAAAATTCAGTTTCTCTCATTTCGTAGGAGAGAACAAAATCAAACTGTCTTAACGGTCATAGATTCTTTGGATGTCATGGGGGAAAGGATAAACCAATTCTTATTTGGATGGCAGAGCCGGTTCAGGGGACATCACATAAAAATGAGTATTCTTGGGTCTGCAGAGATGGCTCAGTGGTTAATTGCACTGGCTGCTCTTGCAGAGGGCCCAGGTTTTATTCCCCGTACCCACTGGTGGCTCACAGCCATCTATAACTCTGGTTATGAGAAACCAATGCCCTCTGAGCTCTGAAGGCTTCAGACACACATGCAGGCAAAACACCCATATTCATAAAAATAAAGTACACCTTTAAACACCTATTATAGTGGCACCAGATCATTACTGTGTGCCTTGACATGTTTGCTCCATTCATCAAACTTAGACATCTGTGAAAACATCATCGTTCCCAAGGAAAGTAATGTGTTGGCCATCGCCAAACTTTCTCCCAGTCCCTGTGATCACTGGAGTCTGCCCCTCCCTCCTTCTTTCCATCTCTAACCAACCACTTACTGACACCACAAGTTAGCTTTTGTTTCCCATACTTCTTGTGCACTCCCCACCTCCAGAGCCAACTCATTCTGCATAGTTAATTGGCAGCTGGGTCACCCAATAGCCAGCTTCTGTGGAATGACTGTTTGTCAGTGTGTGTGTGTGTGTGTGTGTGTGTGTGTGTGTGTGTGTGTGTGTGTTTACCTATCGATAAACACCTGTGTTATTTTGTTCACGATAAGTACAAAGTGCTCTGCACATTGATGCTCACACTTCTGTTTGCTTGTATTTGTCTTGGACAGATATCTAGGAGCAGAATGGTGGGGTTAATACATGAAAGCCCGAGTATGGGTTGGAGAGCTGGCTCAGTAGCTAAGAATACATACTGAGCTTCCAGAGGACCCAAATTAAGATCCCAGCACCCACAATCACTTGGGCCACAGCAGCCTGTAACTCTAGCTCCAAAGGACCCAATGCCCTGGAGTCTCTGGGGACAACTGCACTCAAATGCACATACCCACACACAGACATACATGCATTAATGGAAAAAAACTGACTTCAGTAACTTTTTCCAAAGGCATCATGGAACTTACATTTCTACAGCATCTGAGCTGGGGTTCCTCTTATCTTCAACACTCTGTGTGGTCAGTCTTTCTGATTCATCCATCGGAATGAGAATGTGACGGTGTTTTATTGTCCCTTGTGTGTCCTTCTGAGAACTAATGACTGAAGCATCTTTTCTTTTGCTCCTCTGCTATCTGTATGTCATTTTTGTGTGACATGAGTAACTGATTTTTTTGGTGCTTATTTCTGTTGCTCTTATTTTTGTATTTTTGGTATACCATTCATGCATTCTGCATGAAAAGATTTCTTTATGACTTAAAAGAATCACTTAAAATTATGTTTAATTATGTTCATGTATGTGTGTCTGCATGTGTGGAAATGTGCCTGTGAGTGCAGTACCCATGGAGGCCAGGAGAGGGCGTCAGGTTCCCCTGGAGTCTGTAAATATTCCTTTTAGTCACTGTCTTTCCTTTTCACCTAGTTAACACACCTTCCAATTAATGAAGATTTAACCTTTGGTGTAATTCCAGTTATTGATGTGTTCTTCTTATGGACTGTGATTCTCATGTCCCACCTGAGAACTGTCTACCTAACCTGATGGTGCAAAGCTTCTCCTCCATGTTCTTCCATGGCTGCACAGATGTGGGTTGCACATTTGTGTCTGGGATAACGGGGAAGCTCGCTTTACCTCCAGTCAGGCCTCCAGACTCAACTGTGGCATGGTGTGCTAAGGAGTTGCGGGGGGGGGGCTTTTCTGGAGTCAGTTGTTTATTTGGCTTTGTCTGTTGCATGTGTTTAGTGTCATATGTAAACATGCTTGAATGCATGAGGGTGCACATGTATGCAGATTTGGATGCCTGTGAGTGTGGAGACACAGACATGTCATCCTCTATTGCTTTTCACTTTATGTACTGAGGCAGGGTCTCTCACTTGAACCCAGAGCTACCCAAATGGGCTACTCTACCTGGTTAGCTTGCTTGGGGATCCTCTGGCTCTTCCTCCTCAGCACTGGTATTTCAGGCCTGCTTAGCATCAGGTATTTCAGCCCTGCTGTAGCATTTGGTATTATTACAGGACTGCCATAGAATCTGGTATTTCAGGACTACCATGTCTCTCATTTACAGTTTCTTTGGAAAAAACTGCAGTCTTCATGGTTGTGTGGCAAGTACTTTGCTCAGAATCATCTTTCTAGACCCTGGGACTTAAATACATACATACAAAATACATACATACATTCATACATACATACATACGTGTGTGTGTGTGTGTGTGTGTGTGTGTGTGTGTGTGTGTGTGTGTGTGAGAAGGTGGCATTGGGTCTCCTGCAGTTGGAGACATGGGTGGCTTTGAGCATCTCTGATGTGGGTGCTGGAAATCTAACTTGGTTCTCTGAAAGAGTAGAGCACAGTCCTAATCACTGAGCAACCTTTCCAACCATGCCTGTCTCAGAATTGTTTTAAATAATGGTAGAAAATGCGCTAAGGCAATGATCAGGGTGCCCCCTGTATGGGCAGATGCCCCAATCACAGTGCCATATGCCTCTTGGCTGACTATTTGCACAATGTCTTGAGATTATCTGATGACACCAGGGAAATCGAAATCCCTAAAATTCACAAGATGATTAGTTTCGTGTCATTTGGGGCTATGGATACCACGTTTATCCATGTTCAACACTTACCCGTTTTATCTCCTTGAACATACACGATACACAAATCATTTTCCTAATTCACGAGAAAACTCCCTGTCTCTTCTTCAAATATCTTCTTTTTTTTTGGTGATATTCTAATTGCGGTCTGGGAAATATTTTAGAATTTTCATTGAACTCATCTCTATGTTCTGTCCTCCAGGGAAAATCTTCCTCTTCCTTTATATTTCACTCTAGTTAGGTGATGGTATCATCTCAAAAAGTGATAAGTGCTGCCATGTCCATTGTTTCGTGTGGATTTCTTCTTTGTGGTTTAATCTTTATAATTGAAGTTCTGACTAGGCGAAAGACGGGCCACCAGGGTTGTATTTGGAATAATGACTAAAGTCGCTTAATCCAAAATTGGGGTCATGACACTTTGAAAGTCCTAGAGAAGTTTCATGGAAATATGGAAATTTCTAAAAGTTATCCTAAAAATCCAAGTTCTGTAGTGAACTTGACTACTTCACACACGGTGCCCTGGGGTAGAGGCCCATGGAAAAGAGTGGCTCTGAGCTCTAGATCCTTCCTGTCTTTTGTCACTTTCTGTCATGAACCTGCTTGAGAGGCAGGCACATGACTTGGGATTGAGAGATTCATTTTTAAGTTTTATTTTATTTATGGAGGTGGGTAGAGAGATGGCACGGAGGTTAAGAGCATTTGCTGTTCTTGTAGATGGGTTATCTGAATTCGGTTCTCAGCATCCACATTGCAGCTCATAACTGCCTGAGGCTCCCAGGAATATGATGCCCTCTTCTGGCCTCTGTGAGCACCTGCATGCAGGCGCACATACTCACATACAGAGACCCACACTCACACACATAAATAAAAAGAAATCTCGAAAGAAGTTTTTATTTTTATGTTTTGAAACCAGTTCTCTAGATGAGGCTGGAACTCAAGACTTCATTTAAGCTGACTGGTCAGTGAGCCCCAGGTGGCGTCCTGCCTCTGCCTCCCCAGCACTGGATTAAAAGGCACGCGTCCTCATGAGGACTCTTTCATGTGGGCTCCTCGAGGGTGAAACTCAGGTCCTTATGTTCACACACGGATCACTTGACTGACAGCCCTCTCCCCAGGCTGGAAGTGAAGTTGCGTTTTGAAGTGGTCTGCTGTCTCTGGGTGCGGAAGGCATTTAGGAAGTGCCCCTGGGAGGTGAGGAAAAAGTTCAGGGATGGGGCACCATGGGAGATGTGACTAAGGGCAGGCATTGTGGGGCTCAGACCTCTCCTACAGTTTGTTTTGCTTCCTGGTTTATGAGGCGAGTAGTTTTCTCTATCATACAGTACCACCACGATGGGCTGCTTCTCCAGAACCCCAAAGCAATGGGACCCCCCAGTTCATGGATGAGAATGTCCAGAGCTGCCAAGGTGAACCTTTCCTCTTTGTGACTTAATTGCCCCAGGTATTTTGTTAGTGACAGCAAGTGGATGGACACATAGTATCATTGGTAAGCACAGCGCTTTCCTTTCCACTGAACTGGCTCTTTCCTAACTTGAGGGATAGTGGAATGCAGGAGGAATCATCAGCTTGTTTTCTTTTTCTTTTTTTTTTTTTTGTTTTGCTTTTTGAGACAGGGTTTCTCTGTGTAGCTTTGGAGCCTATCCTGGCACTCACTCTGGAGACCAGGCTGGCCTCAAACTCACAGAGATCCGCCTGCCTCTGCCTCCCGAGTGCTGGGATTAAAGGCGTGCGCCACCAACGCCCAGCTAGCTTGTTTTCTTATGCTTCTCCTGGAGTGGCCAGCAGATGCTTTTTCAGTGACTGTGAGGTGCCACCAGGGTCTAGTCTCCTTTGTTTAGTAGCAAAGCTTTTCAAGACAACAATGTATCTAGGTTGAGGACTGCATATTCCAAACCTCTTCCTGACTACATGAATTCATAGCTTTAAAATTTGGCCTGTGAGATGCAAGCAGAATTGTTTGCTGGGATTTTGAAGCAAGAAGTTTAGAAATGGTCTGCCTTCCTAATTCTCTTATATGATGTAAAATAGACCTGGTTTGGTCAAATCATGACTATTTGAAGTTCTCCATTCTGTGTGGTGAGCTCCATTCTGATGATGTAATATCGCCTCACAATTGTAAGGAAATTCTAGGAGGGTGGGTGCAAGAGCAGACCCGGCACCTGGTTCCTGGGAAAATTCCCAGCAACCCTCTTCACCCCACAGCTTCTCTCATCTGGCCAGAGCATTCCAGGCCCGGTCCTGAACTGAGCACGAGGAAAAGATGTAACTCTTCCTTATAGAAACAAAGTTACTATGTATTCTAATTGAATTAGTGTAAATGTTACCTCTGGGCTTGCTCAAGATTGGCCCTGACAACTGTCAGACATAGATGTGGGCAGGGCAGATGGAGTGTGTGGCTTAGTGGCACACCATCCGCTGTGGGTGGATTATGGGAGCCCAGGAGTCCTTGTTTTCAGCTGTGTGCACTACCAGACTCTACTGGCTAGTTCTAAACCAGTGGTTGTACAAGCGGCCTTGATTAAATTCTGTGGGTCATAAGACAGAAAAATCGTGGATGTAGATAAAGGACTTGCAGGGAGGAAGGGATTGAAAGGGTGGGAGATAAGCAAGAGTCAGGTGACTGTGATGGGAATATAGTACATAAAGGTGGGAAACACTCAAAGGCCAGATTCAATTAATAAAAAAAGTAGTGTACGCTCATTAAGCAAAATACAAGAAACCTAGGAATAAAAACAAGATAAAAAGGAGAAAAAAATACACAAATGGAGAAAACAGTGTTCTACAGCTATCTAGGACAACTGTAGTTGGTATCAAAATGTTTAGCTGGGGCCTTTCGTTCTTCTGTTTCCACAGCCTATAAATGAATACAATGAAACACGTGTAGGATTTTGTTCACTCTTGTCTCTTACAATATGACTGAACCCATTTTGATGGTTCTATTACATTTTATACCGTAGGCATCACACCACCTGCTTAATCATCCATACTGCCTTGTGTGGTGATATATAATTTACGATTTGTTAAAGCTTGCCTGAGGATTCAGAAGGCAAAGTCAGCCACAAGCCATAGAGATCAGGCAGTGGTGGCACACACCTTTAATCCCAGGACTCAGGATTAAGAGGTAGGCAGATCTCTGTTAGTTCAAGGCCACACTGACTACATGGAATTGATCCAGTGCTAAGAGAAACAGCCCACACAAAGATCATCTCAGTACTTGGTATCACACACCTTTAATCCCAGCACTAGAGAGGTATAAAAGATAGGAGCAGGGTCTTCAGTAGTCAGTATTAGGCGTTGAGTCTCCAGCCACACGGAGGAGAGCATGGCAGTCTGAGTGAATATGAGAGCAATGAAGTCAGGAACAGTTTGAGGATCGCCCCTTTGGTCTGATCTGAGGTGGAGGTTAGATCTGCGGGCTGGCTGCTTTACCTTTCTGATCTTCAGCTTGAAGCTTGAACCCTAATATCTGTCTCTGGGTCATTTATCTTTTATGTTATAGTCTTAGTTATGATTTTATTGCTGTGAAGAGACACCATGACCATGGCAAGTCTTATAAAGGAAAACATTTTGTTGAGGTGGCAGCTTACAGTTTCAGAAGTTTAGTCCATTATTGTCATAGTGGAAAACAGTGTGTATAGGCAGACATGTGCTGAAGAAGGAGATGAGAGTCCTACATCTTGGCTCCCAGGCAACAGGAAGTGAACTGAGTCACTGGGGGTGGCTTGAGCATATGAGACCTCATAGCCTACCCCATAGTGACACATTTTCTCCAACAAGGCCATACCTATTCTAACAAAGCCACACCTCCTAATAGTGCTACTCCCTATGGGAAACCCCACACATGCTCAGTTGGGTATTTTGGTTTCTAACCGGTGATGGGATACACTTATGAGAAAGGCTAGGACTATACTGCTTGACACCTGTGTGTCATGTTGCTTGACACCTGCCTGTCAGCTGTGCACAGTGAGAGTCCAAGTCTACAGAATATTGCACATGGCAACAGCAACCAGAAAGACATTTCAATCTTCATCCATAGAGGCAGTGTTTCTCAAATATAAGCCTACGCAGACCTGGTACAGTCCTGATAGCTGCTCCTCCTCCACGACTCGGGTTAAATAAGGTCTGGAGAGGAGCTGGGATTTGCATTTTCCCCTGTTGATACTGATACCCTAAGAATCATGCTCTTGAACTATGTTAAAAAAAAACACCATCAACAACAACAACAACAAAAAAACCAAACCGAAGAACTGTGTTCTTTCTAGTCATCTGAAAGGACTGATATAGACAACCTAGGATGGCTCAGCAGGTAAAACAAACTTGTTAGGTAAACTTGAGGACCTGAGTTCAAATCTCCAACTGCCATGTGCATATGGCCAGGTGTGCCTGTCCTGAGTATGGGAGGTTGGAGTGACAGGAGAATTTCTGGCTGCCAGCCTACCTCCAGCATTGTCGAGAGACCCTGTCTCAATGGCATCAGGTAGACAGTGATAGAGCACGAGATCCCACGCCTTACTTTGTCCTCCATATGTGTGACTGTGTGTGCACATACCACACACACACACACACACCACCAACATACACACACATTGCACACATAAATTACATGAAGGTCTGGTTCATTTTTCATCATGGCTTACTCTCTCCTCTATTCTCAAACACCAATTACCCTCCAGTTCCTTTTGCCACAAACACCATATTTTTAGATGTCCCTATACCCTCCTCACCTAGGAGACACACAGCTTTTGCTCAGTGTCAGTCTCACCACCCCTTTCTGCCAGCCTCCAGCTGTGTCCCTTTCTGTGCTCAGATCTTGAACAGAATTGGCAGTCTCTCTGAAGAAAAGTCATCTCAGAGGCTGGGCTGGGGCTGCCTTGCCAATGCCAGAAGTCTCTTTGCAGCAGGGGGACCTATAAGTCCTCAAAATGAAGCCATTTCACTCTGTCACTACTGAGTTCTAGAGTCTCAGAAGTAGAGTTCCAAAGTCAAGAGGCATGAGATGCTTAAATCTCCACCTATACCGAGAGGATTGGAGCACAAGGGTTAAAGTCCAGTGTGAGTGCGTTCAAATCCTAGGAAATCTGAAACTTTGAGAGTCTCAGTGTTTTTCATATTTAAAGCATTTAACATTGTCATAGCAAACTAGCACTTTGCTCTGAGATTAGAAGTGACCATGTACGTCAGGCTTAGCAAGTTTCCATCAACTAGGAAGGGAGTTGGTGGTGTTATGGTGGCTGCTATTGCCATTAAATCACTCCTGAGTGAGTCTATATTCCCACTCTAACTTTAAGATAGCAGAGTGGTATCACAGCCTCAACTGTCAACCTGACACAGGTCGAGAATCACCTGGGCAGACAGACCCTCAGCTGAGAAATTGCTTCTATCAGATTGGCCTATGTTCATGTCTACGGGGCATTGTCTTGATGGCTAATTGATACAGAGTTCCTGGCTCACTGTGAGGGTGTCATCCCTAGGCAGGTGGGCTTGGGCTGTCTAAGAAAGGTAGTAGAGCAATCCTTTGGAGCAAGCCATGAGCAGCATTCCTCCATAGTGTCTGTCTCAAGCCCCTGCCTCAGCTTCCCTCATGATGCCTTGTAACCTGAAGAGGAAATAAACCTTTTCCTCCCCAAGTTGGTTTTGGTTCATGTTTTATCATGGCAACAAAAGAGGTAACTAGGGCAAGTGGTGACCATGTGTCTCTTAGTGTTTAACTATAACACGCAGGCTTTGTGTAAAGGTTGAGGGTGAAATAAGGTGTTGTTGTTTTACTAATTAGCTTAGAAAGTGCTATTCGAACCTGCTACCCATGGCAGAACTGACAGCTCTCTGAATAAACTCCTCAAGGTCAAGTGCTCCTGGCTTGTACAACATGAAGCCAGGCCAGATGTATAATTTCCTCTCCTTTAGGAAAATTAATTTTGCCAGTCTCCTGCTCATGGACGTCTTCATGGCCCTTTGCAGCAGGTGCTTACACTTTAGCATGGGAAGGATCCTGTGGGGTTATCGGTGTGTGAGGAAAGTGTCTTTTCCATAATAGGATCCTTACTGTTGTATAGAGTTCTGTCCTTGCATCCCACACCCCAAGTCACTTATCACTGCTGACTAAAGACACTAAAACAGAGTTTTCTTTTCAAATTTCTAGTTGCTCTCATTTGATAACAGAAAGTATGTTTAATATCCAAACCTCAGTTGTACCTACCAAATCAGTACACACTGACAGCCATATTGACAGCTACGCATGGTTGTTAAAAGCCCAAGTCTTACAGTCTGTAAACATGAACTTGTCAGCTCTTGGTGAGATACACTGCAATGTGCAAGACTCTCTATCTTCTGCTTCTTGTTGGTGAAGCCAGAACAGCTTCAAAATCCCACAGAGTAATTTGTCCTGGCATTGGTCGTGGACATTACACTCTGTTATTCAAGAGAAACATAAAGGAAATCTCACGTGAGCCGAGTTGAGTTTTGTCTTACCAATAAAAAGGCAGTTGGATAAAGGAGGTGACCTTTGTTAAAAGGGAGACAAACCTTCAATACCCGATGTTCACTGCCAGTGGGTGTTCCGGGGGCGGCTCTTAAAGGAAGCGGGAATCCCATTGTCACACCCCCAGCTTTAATGATGAAAACTGCTTTCAAGTTTCTGTGGAGTTCATGCCTCCCCAGAACTTGATTCTGGGTCAGCTCTTTGGGACCCTCGCCCTACTCTTAGACACAATAAATGGCTTCAGATGAAGAAGCCACTGGCTCCCATACTGAGCTGAAACTGGTACCAGAGCCTAGCTGTTGAGAACAACCAAATGGAGTTTGAACTTGGGGAGATTTGACCACAACTCTCAAGGCTTGGCTCTGACTTTGATCAAAACTCCTGCTCTTAAAACAGGCAGGGCCTGTACCATAGGAGAGCAAGGGCTGGGCTTGTAAATTACAAATTATGGAAGCACAAATATGTGTCCAGAAGCAAGGAGGGTTTGGGGAGAGGAATGCAATTTATTAGTTACCCTTAGGTGTGAAGTCTACGTTGTTCCTGAGATTAGAGCTAGGTTGACCCAGTTTATCAGTCACCAGTGGTAATGACTAAAGCATTTGGGACTCTGAGCATCAGTATTTAAGGACAAGAAATGGAGTGTTGACCTTGAAAAAATTTGTATACCACAGGTGTACATGTTTAGGGGATCCTTAAGCAACAAAACAAAAAGGCCTTTAGTTCATCTGCTAGGTGTTTGCACTGATTGTCAGAAGAATTGATCTAGACACATGTTTGGGATGTGATCTCCTCTTCCTTTTTCTCACTTTTTAAAAAAGTCTGGCAAACGAGTCACATGTCATGAGACATCACAGAGGTTCAGTTAATAATGGAGATGATTTAAAATTTATTAGGTGGAGACAGAATAAACTCATCGAAATGCAATCATAATTTTTATAAGTAACAGTCTTTCTGAGTAAAACAGTTGAGCAGTTCTTAGCCATATAGATGAAGGTCGTTGGATATTAATGACACCTCCTCAGAAGCTGCAAAATGACATCAGGCATTGTTCCCAGGGACACCCCAAGGTCTGACGATGGAAATGTGAGAGACTCAGAGCTCTGACCCAGGGTCATAGCCTGTGTCCTGATACCCCAGGCTTACTACCTGTCCTCCATGAGTGGATGAAAACAGCCAAGTTAACAGGGAAGAGCAAAGGAGATGTATCTGGTGTGGCCATGTGTAGAAGAGGGTCAGAGATCCAGTGAGACCCCCAAGTCCACCTTGGGGGCTCTGAGTGAGATCCAGTGAGACCCCCAAGTCCACCTTGGGGGCTCTGAGTGAGATCCAGTGAGACCCCCAAGTCCACCTCGGGGGCTCTGAGTGAGGAGAAAGCAGGAGGTGACAGTTACACACACCTGAGCAGTCCCAGGTCATTGTCTCTTCTGTAAGATGATCTGACAAGTTCTAAAATCTTTTCCCCAGAGATAAGTTTCCCTCTCTCTGGCCTAGACTTTAGGTATTCTCTTTTCCTAGCATGAGATTCCTGAGGGAATTCCAGTTTATTGGGGTCCATTGTTTCAATAACAGTCTGATAGCCAAAGGCAATCAACAGTAGTGACTCCTGGATATCTTCACCCCCCACCAAGCCAGTTATAGCGTTTGTTGCAGCTTCAGTGTGATGGTGGTTTTTCTAGTGTAGGTTGGAGCAAAAGCAATGGATAAACTATGACAGCAAGAAGATTGTGCATCAGATTTCAGATGTTGGCAACCGATGTATGGTTTAAATTTAAATATGCGATGAAAACATGTGCATGTTGGAAAGAAATTAAAATACACAGGAATGTTTAGACTAAAAAAGAACTCTGTCCCTCCTACACCCAACCACCTCATCCTCTCTTGAACTCCTGTTCTCACTCCTCTTACTCAGGGGAACAATGGCTAGCACCGTGGGCATACCCTCTTCCTGGGTACACGCGTGTTTGTATACGTGCATGCACACCGATATTTAAATAAAGATTGTCTTTCTCATAAATATGATAATACCATTCTGCAGTTTGATTTTTTTTTTTCCACCAGGAGTTTGTTAAATGTCAGCACACACAGACCTCCTCTCCCGATACAATAGGGAAACTAAACTGGTGCATTGCGTTTCTCACCATAAATGTGCAGCCATCTGCTTGATGGTTCTTCTTAATATGAATAATTGTGTGGCTTTCTGTTTGTCACTATCACGAGCTTGTTTTTATGTTGAAATGACTACTTTTGTACATTCATATCTGAGTACAAATCTATGTACTTTTTTGTGCAATAATTTTTAAAATAAATTCTTAGATATTAAAAAAATACTACCAGGACCTACCCAAAATGTATTAAATTTGTCCATACTCACATAGGTACATACAGGCATTCCTGGAGTGGATTTAATTTTTAACCATTTAAATTTTTTATTTTATGTGCACAGGTATTTGCCTGAATGTGTGTCTGTGTGCCACATGCACACAGTGCCTGGAGAGGTCAGAAGAGGGCGTTGGATCTTCTGGAACTGCAGTCATAGATAGTTTTGAGCTGCCATGTGGGTCCTGGGAATCAAAACTGGGTCCTCTGGGAGAACAGCCAGTACTCTTCACTATTGAACTATGTCTCTAGTCCCTTTGAAATTTCTTGGCCACTCTTGCACACTGTTTCATGAATTTTAGTATTAATGTGTATAGTGCTGTAACAAATTGTTGTATTTTTGCATTCTTTATTCATCAGTATTCATGGTACCCACAGAAACTTTACCCTTTCTTACTGAAAATTAAAAACATTCTCTAAAAATTTTTGTATTATCTCTCGGGGCTGGGGAGATGGCTCAGCTCCAGAGGATCTGCGTTCAGTCTCCAGCACCTGTAGCTCGCAACCATCTGTAACCCCCGTTTCAGAGGGCCTGACGCCCTCTTCTGGCTTCCCAGGGCACTGCATGCATGTGGTGGACAGACCTACATGTAGACGCATAAAGTAAACATAAACAAATCTTTAGAAAATCATATATATCTTAATAGAATTCTCAAGGTACTCATAGACATGATGACTCTTTTGTAATTTTTTATTAGTTCAAATCAGGAACAAGCTTGCTTCACACGTCTATCCCTTCTCCCTCTCCCTCCCCTCCCCCCAACCCTGCCCCAACCCCCCACCTGCCGCCTGCCTCACCCACCCTCCACTCCCCAGGCAGGGTAGGGTCCCTCGACGGGGGCTCCCCAAAGTCCACCACATCATCCTGGGCCGGGCCTAGGCCCTTTCCCATGTGTCCAGGCAGAGAGTGGGCTGGGCTCTAAAGTCCCTTCTAACACCAGGGAAAAATACTGATCCACACCAGGGGCCCCATAGAGTGCTGAGGCCTCCTCGTTGACATCCATGTTCAGGGGTCTGGATCAGTCTGTGCTGGCCTCCCAGACATCAGACTGGGGGCCATGTGCTTCCCCTTGTTCAGGCCAGCTGTTTCTGTGGGATTCACCAGCCTGGTACCTACCCCTTTGATCTTCATTCCTCCTTCTCTGCAACTAGGCTCCAGGGTTCAGTTCAGTGTATATCTGTGGTGTCTGCCTCTGCTTCCATCAGCCACTGGATTAGGGCTCTAGAATGGCATAAAAAGTCATCATCAGTCTCATTATAGGGGAAGGGCATTTAGGTTATCCTCTCTACCATTGCCTAGATTGTCAGTTCGTGTCATCCTTGTAGATCTCTGGAAATCTCTCTGGTGCTAGATCTCTCCACAGACCTATAATGGCTCCCTCTAATATGGTATCTCTCATCCTGCTCTCTCTCCTCTATTCTTCCCCCAACTCAATATTTCTGCTCCTCCATTTCCTCCTCTTCCCTCCTCTTCTCCCCCTCTCATTATGGCAGCTTCCTCTCCCCTACCCTCATGCTCCCAATTAGCTCAGGAGCTCCTGCCCCTTCCCATTCTCTGGGGTCCATGCATTTTTCCCTTGGAGTCCTTCTTGTTTCCTCGTTTCTTTGGTGACGAGGATTGTAGGCTGGTAATCCTTTGCTCTATGTATAAAATTCAGATATGAGTGAGTACATACCATGTTTGTATTTTTGTGACTGGGTTACCTCACTCAGGATGGTTTCTTCTAGTTCCCTCCATTTGCCTGTGAATTTCAAGATTCCATTGCCCCCTCACCCTGAGTAGTACTCCATTGTGTAAATGTACCACATTTTCTCTATCCATTCTTCAGTTGAGGGGCATCTAGTTTGCTTCCAGGTTCTGGCTATTACAAGCAATGCTGCTAAGAACATGGTTGAACATATGTCCTTGTTGTATGAACGTGCATTATTTGGGTATATGCCCAAGAGAGGAATTGCTGCATCTTGAGGTAGATTGATTCCCATTTTTCTGAGCAACCGCCATACTGACTTCCGAAGTGGTCTTACAAGTTTGCACTCCCACCAGCAATGGGGGAGTGTTCCTTTTTCTCCACATCCTCTCCAGCATAGATTGTCAGTGGTGTTTTGATTTTAGCCATTCTGACCAGTGTAAGATGTGTATCAGAGTTGTTTTGAGTTGCATTTCTCTGATGGCCAAGGATTTTGAGCACTTTCTTAAGTGTCTTTCAGCCATTTCAGATTCCTCTGTTGAGAATTCTCTATTTAGTTCTGCACCCCACTTTTTAATTTCATTGTTTGGTGTTTTGGTGGCTAGCTTCTTGAGTTCATTGTATATTTTGGAGATCAGCCTTCTGTCAGATGTGGGGTTGGTGAACATCTTTTCCCAGTCTGTGGGCTGTCGTTTTTGTCTTACTGACTGTGCCCTTTACCTTACAGAAGCTTCTCAGTTTCAGGAGGTCCCGTTTATTAATTGCAGATCTCAATGTCTGTGCTACTGTAATGTTCAGGAAGCTGTCTCCTGTGCCAATTTGTTCAAGGGTATCTCCCACTTTCTCTTCCAGAAGATTCAGTGTGGCTAGATTTATGGTGAGGTCTTTGATCCATTTGGACTTAAGTTTTGTGCATGGTGACAGATATGGATCTATCTGCAATCTTCTGCATGTCTGAATCCAGTTGTGCCAGCACCATTTGTTGAAGATGCTATGTTGGCAACCATGCTCCATTAGTGTTTGTAGGATATCTATCCAGGACCTTCTGGCTTTCAAAGTTCCCATTGAGAAGTCAGGTGTGATTCTGATAGGTCTGCCTTTATATGTTACTTGGCTTTTTTCCTTTGCTGCTCATAATATTTTCTCTTTATTCTGTATGTTTGGTGTTTTGATTATTATGTGTTGAGGGGGACTTCTTTTTGTGGTCCAATCTATTTGGTGTTCTGTAAGCTTCTTGTACTTTCATAGGCATATCCTTCTGTAGGTTGGGGAAGTTTTCTTCTATGATTTTGTTGAATATGTTTTCTGTACCTTAGAGCTGTATTTCTTCACCTTCTGTTATACCTATTATTCTTAGGTTTGGCCTTTTCATGGTGTCCCATATTTCCTGGATATTTTGTGTTAGGGATTTGTTGGACTTGAGATTTTCTTTGGTCAATGACTGTATATCCTCTAGCAAGTCTTCAACAACTGAGATTCTCTCTTCCATCCCTTGAATTCTATTAGTTATACTCACAACTTTAGTCCCTGATGGTTTATCCAGCCTTTCTATTTCCAGCATCCCCTCATTTTGTGTTTTCTTTATTGTGTCTATTTCAGCTTTCATGCCTTGAACTGTTTTGAGTTCTTCCTTCACTTGTTTGGTTGTTTTTTTTTTCTTGGCTTTCTTTAGATTCTTTAAGAGATTTGTTTATTTCTTGAATTTTCTGGTTTGTCTTTTCCTCCATCTCATGTAATTTTTTGCTTGTTTTTTCTTCTATTTCTTTAAGGGATTTTCTTGTTTCCTCTTTAAAGGTCTCTATCATCTTCCTAAGATAATTTTTGAGGTCCAGCTCTTCTTCATCCTCTGTTTCGGGCTTTTCAGGTCTTGCTGGTGTGGAGTCCCTGGATTCTGGTGGCGTCATATTGGTCTTTCTGTTGTTGAGTGTGTTCTTACTCTGTCTTCTTCCCGTCTCTTCTTCCAGTGGGTGCAGGTGGGGTCTCTCTACCTCCTCTTGTCACCCAGTGATGTGTGTGGACCAAGACTTCAATGTCTGCAGCTCTGGATGGTCTTGCCTCTTCTGGTAGTCTCCTCACTCAATAGGGGTCAGGCCGACTGAGGGGGAAGAAGAGTGAGGTGTACCAGCCTCAGAGAGCTCCTCCCTGGCTGGGCGGGTCCGCTCTAAGCAGGTGCAGGCCCAGAGAGATCCAGGGTGAATGGGACTTTGGGTAGGAGTAGGGCAGGAGCAGAGGGTGCACTCACCTTGGTAGGGGTCAGGCCGTTGGAGGGGGGAGGAAGAGTCGACATGATGGTTCTTACAGGCTCTTTAGGGGTAGTTTCAGCACAAGGTCAAAGAGAAACTTTACCATTCACCAAAGACCATTTAAAACAGTGGAAAACTTTCTCTATTTGACCATGAGGAATCTCTCCATGTAGTTCCTGAACCCGTGGAGTATGACATATCTGGAGTGATGATGTCATCAGGATAGCCCAACCTGGGGGATAGGTGTAGAGAGCTGCGTGGAGCCGAGCTTTAAAGATGGCGCTGGCTCCCGCCCTCCGCGATCCCGAAAGTGAGCGCTCTCTTCGAAAAACAACTCCATATATGGCTAAGGCCAGATGATAGTAAGCGCTTGCGTATGGGTGGACCTATGAACGGTGCCTACGTGGCAATGCAGGGTTGGTGGTCCATGCCTATTTAAGGGCTGGGAGAGGCTTGCCCGAGGAGATCGCTGTTCAAGGTTCTGAATAAACTGCTTGCAAGAAGAGCTCCGGTGTTGCGTCATCCTTGGTGGTCGAGGTGGTCTCGACAGATAGGTAAATGAGCTACTTTTTTTTTTTGTATAGTAAATAGATTGTGATTAACCGTTAGTGCTTTTCTTGAAATTGCTGATTAGGAAGATTACACAGTACACTGGTGAGAAGCTGTGCACGACTGTGACAATAATGCTTCAATGTTCTGCCAAGGTTTGCATGTATGGAGACTCTATTTCCTGCCTTCAGAAAGCAGTGGGAAGGGCTGGAGAGAGTTACCTGGGTTAGGTTCCCAGAACCCACACAGCAGCTCACAACCATCTGTAACTAGACTTCTAGGGTCCCAAATCACACTTGTGGACTCCTTAGGCACCATATATACATGCAGGTAAAAGACCCAAAGACAAAATAAAACAAGTGAGCCTAATAAAGAGCTGGGGGTAGGAAAGAAAGCAGACAGTCTGAACTTGACATCATCAAAGTACACATTTTAAACCTATGGTGGATTCTAGTCATGGCTACAGTTATTAAAGTTCTTATTATTCTAATGAAGTCCAATGCCTACACCCTAAGCCCTACTCTACCACACACATTTCTGTCTATCTATCTATCTATCTATCTATCTATCTATCTATCTATCTATCAATCATCCATCTATCTATTTGCAGACACATATACATACATTAGCAGGCACATATATGTGCTTTGCCACCTGCGTGTGGCTGCATTACCAGGAGCACAGACAAGGAAACGTGAGATGAGATGTATATAGAACAGTGTGTGTGGACCGTGAACGCCAGTGAGATAAAGCACTGCGGGAGCCGCTGTTGGGGGGTGGGGTGGGGAGCTGGGTTGCTCGGGAAGCTAAGTAAGAAGGGCTGTATCATTTAGCTCAAAAAGCAGTAACACCAGCAGCTATTGTATCTGACCTAGATTTTCTTAACCTTCTCACCTCCCCAAATTAAACGCAGACATCGGATCAGAGAAAGGCCATGTGTTTTCCAAAATCACAAGAGGGGTGAACTTACTAAGGTTATGGGAACTTCCTCATTTGGTTGGGAGTGGATTTGCCTTTGCTCTAACTAGGGTGTGATAAACATCCCAAAGTGTAACAAAGCTGCTTTTTGCTTTGGCCTATGGGGCAACTGAAAGTGTAACTCTATTGGTTAATAGAAGCAATTAAAAAAACAAAAAGACAAAAAATAAGCGTACTTCTTTGTCTAATGTTAGAGAGTTACATCTCAATCTTCCTTTTTCGGTTTTTCTCTGTGTGTGTTGTATAGGCCTGTGTGTTTGCAAGCGTGTGGGCATATGTGTATGGAGCTGCATGTGCACCTGGGTGTTTGTGTGCCTGTGCAGGCCTGAGAAGACTTTCCCACCTTATTCAATGAGGCAGAGTCTCTCAGTCAGACTCAGAGCTCACAAATTTAGCTAACCTAATGGGCCAGCTTGCTCTAGGGGCTGTCCCCTCCTCCTCCTTGCTCTAGGGGACCTATCTCCTCCTTGCTCTAGGGGGGCTGTCCCCTCCTTCTTGCTCTAGGGCGCCTGTCTTCTCCTTCTGATACTGGAATTATAGGTGAGCTGCTAAACACACCTAAGCTTTACTTGAGTTTCTGGAGATCCGAACTTCCCTTCCTTCCTCTCCCTGCCCTCTCTCTGTCCCCACTTCTCTCTCCTCTTCCTCCTTGCCCAGCTCCCCCAGGTCTCTTTATGTAGTGTAAGCTGGCCCTCAATTCCTGGGGATCCTCCTGACTTAGACTCCCAAATGTTTTTATTTTCTGAAAAAGTATAATTGAAGGCTGGTGAGATGGCCCAGAGGGTAAAGGTGTCCGCCACCAAGTCTGGTGACCCGATTTTAATTCCACGGCAGAAGAGAACTGATTTCCCCAAGTTATCCTCTGACTTTCACATGGTCACCGTGACATTCAGGAGTCTTTACTCGAGCGCATGCATGTGCGCATGTGCGTGCACACACACACGCGCACACACACAGAGAAATATAAAAGTAAGCCCAGGATAGCCCACTGTGGGAGAGTGAAATGGGCCATCCCACAGACCACCCATTGCAGAGATTTTTCTTTATGATTTTGTTTTGCAAGTTTTCCAACAAGCACTTCAGAAACTTCTTCAAATATTTTTGTCAGGAAATAGCTCAAGGCAGAGAATTGCATAGTTTGTTTAAAGTCTCCTAATCGCTCACTACAGGGCTAAGACTAGGAAATTCTCACAATTGCCTTCCCTGCGGCCATTCAGTTCTTAACTAATCCAAAGAGGGACAAAAAAGATCCTTATGTGCAAAGTTTCTTTTTCTCCCAACCACTGCAAATATGACAAAGGTGTGTGCCCCCAGTAGACAGAGCAATAAAGCGGCAGCAACTTTGAATACACCAGTGTCACCTGTATGGTGACACGGCCCACCATACACAGCGCACTGCAAGTGGCCATCACTGAAAACCCACAGCCCTGAAGCAAAGCAGAGCACACAAGGGGACATTTTATTGAGAGCAAAGGTGACAGGATGCAAACACAGGATCACATGTTGGCAATATTGAACTGAAGGCCTCCCGGAATCTCTGAAGGGTGACTTAATGGATTCGTCACACAAGGGGCTCTCAGAAAGCAATGTCTCCCATCAAGGTTTTCATTAGGCACAGAGTGTAAGCTGGCTAATTTATTCATTATGCTCTTATTGCTGGCCTGTGACTGGGCTTTTGGACATAAGTAGTGAAGTTAATGTTATATAATGCAAGTTAGAATGCCTCGCAAAATTCATGCCTGGTGCAGGTGTGTGTGCATTCGTGAATACACGTGGGTAGCTCTGTTCATGTGTATGTGTGCACGCGCGCATGAGTTTACACGTGCATGCATGTGAATGTATATGTGCGTGCCTGTGTGTGTGCGCATGAGTGTGTGTGCATGCATGCCTTGCGTATGTGTGTGTACATGGATGTGTAGCCTGTGTCCAGCACCATGTATTGCCCCTACTGTGCTCCACTTTACTTTTTGAGACAGAGTTTCTTGCTGAGTCCAGCACTTACTTACTGGCTAAATTTGGTGGTCCATGAATGCCAAGGGATCCTGGCATTTCTGCTCCACCCTGAGTTAGGGTTCCAGAGCATGCCGGGCTCTTCCCTTTTCTTTCTCATGGCTTCTGGACACCTGAGCTCAGACCCCCATGCTTACTCCAATGTCATGTCACCAATCCTGTGAGCCATCTTAGCAGCCCTCCAGAATTCATGCTTGCAAACCCATCTACACACGAAGCCAACGTGGGAGCCATTCTTCTACATGCAGTTTGGTTGTGATCACCAGAAGCGTCACCCCTATCCTGCGGGTCATAGTCAGACGTGCCAAAGCCTGGGAATAACTCACAGTGTCCGATGAGGTAGCCTTCATACCCTCGCAGCTATGGGCTAACCGCAGGGCCCCCTGTGGGGCAGCTGAGACACCTGGATGCCCACTCTGCACCAAACAGTAGACTGAAACCTCCATCCTGGAATGAGTGAGTCTGAGTTAAACTCTGTACTTACCTCTATAAAGCTGGCGACTTTCTTCCGATGCGGTCTTTCTGGAGAGTATTTGCCATGACCTCCTTTGACAACCAGTCTATCTTAGAACTCTTTATCTGCTAATAGCACCTTGCTTAATTCTCTGTCTACAGCATGCTCTGCTATGTGCTGTGGAATTTGATTGATCAGCGCACGCAGTGAAAGCACAATTTGAGAAGCCACAGCAGGACCCCACATCCTTCTCTCACCTCGTCTCTTTCCCCCTTTAGATTCTTAACACAAAAGACCTCTGTACATACTGAGCTGAAGTGAATTGAATTTGACGGATCTCTCTGATTCGACTCCTATTTATACTTGTTTTTCAAGTCTATGCATTATCTTGAGAAGTGGAATTTCCACCCTACGAATTTTGGAACAAATCCAGAATTTGAAGTTTCCGGTCCTTTCTTCTGATGATGCTATGCATCCAGGGAAGTTAACTGTCCTGAGGGTAACACTTGGTGGTGTCCCCGTAGCGTAAGTTTTAAAAAACTATTTGAAGCATATGCTTGTTTTCTTTATTAGTACTCATCAGGTTGTTATTGCCATATTAAGAAACTGATAGATTTGATTGTGAGCCCAGAGACGGCTTGGTGGTTAAGAGCACTGGAAGCTCTTCCAAAGGACACAGGTTCAATTCTCAGCACCTGCTCCCAGCTCATAACTGTTTGTAACTCCGATTCCGGGTATCTAACAACCCTCACGCAGATATACATGAAAATAAAACAACAGTGTATGTAAAAATCATTTAAACAAACTGATACATTTGATGTAGTCTACAGAGGACAAACAATTCCTTTTTCCCTTTGCTGACTTGTGACCCTTGTAACACCTCTGCTTTGCATTTAAGAAACACATCCCAACTGGTGCACTCTTCGCTCATGGAGCTATAGATTGGATTTGTCGAAGTGTCTAGGAAAGTGTCCGGTGTACTCCACCTCACTGAGCATCAGCAAGAATGTCACTTACAGACCGTTGTTATTGTTACCTTCAGAAAAGGAAAGAGTAAAGCGAGACCCGAAGAAAAACAACCTCCTCTGACTTGAACCGTGCTTGGATTCTGTGTGTGGACTCCATTTCCTGAAACAGAGCTATGGAGATGGCGCCATGAATAATGAAAGCCACTGGGAACCTGCAGCCAATACTCACTTGATATTAAACAAGGGTGGTTTTGTCTTTAAAACACTAACCTGTTTATCCTTCTAACATTCAATCTCTTCTAGGAATTCCAGTTGCTTTTGAACTTATAGATTCTTTCCAATTATTCACGGCAAGTGGCCTGCTTCTCCTGGTCTGTCTTTGAATTGAGACACTCCCTGGGGAAGCCGGAGGGGAAGAGAAAGGAAACACAGGGGCTCACCACAGTCTAGTTAGTTTACAGTGGAGAGTGAGTAATGGCACCCTGACCTTCAACTGCTAAGTGTCCCCAAGGACCTCACCGGGGCTTTTAATTCATGCTTGGGGCTTGTCTAATAAAAGGTTTCATTAGCCCCTCTGTCTTTTGCAGCCTAACACGAAGCAACAGCACTGAACAAGTCCTGGAGATGTCACAGCATCTAATTCTGTAGTGCTCAGCTGCCAGTTGTGTGTGTGTGTGTTCATGTGTGCATGTGCACATACACGTGCCTATCCATGTGTGTATGTGCACATATATGGTGTGTGTATATGTGTGCATGTTCATGTGTGTGTGTGTGTGTACACGGTCATGTGTGTGTTCATGTGTGTATGTGCACACATGTGTGTTCATGTGTGTATGTGTGTACATGGTCATGCGTGTGCATGTGTGTACATGTGTGCATATGCACATAGATGTGTGTATTCATGTGGGCATGCAAACACGTGTTCATGTGTGCATCTGCACACATATGTATTCATGCATGTACACGTACTTGTGTGTATGTGTGTACATATTTGTGTGTATGTGCACAGATGTGTGTTCATGTATGTGTGTGCATATTTGTGTGTGTATGTGCACAGACATGTGTGCTCATGTGTGTATGTGTATGTGTGTGCATGTTCATGTGTATGTGCACATTTGTGTGTGTAGAAGCCAGAAGTCAACGTTGATTGACTGAACTTGGAGTTTACCAATTCAGCCCCACTGGCTGGCTAGCAAAAACTGTCTCTGCCTCCCTGGTACTGGGATTCTTGGTGTGCCTGCCGTTCTTACATGCATGCTAGAGACGGAACTTACAGCCTCATCTTTCTTACATGCAAGCTAGAGACTGAACTTACAGCCTTATCTTTCTTACATGCAAGCTAGAGACTGAACTTACAGCCTCATCTTTGCTCAGCAAGCACTTTACACACTAAGCTATTGCCCTGGTTCTCTCTGCTGACTTCAACATTCAAATACATTTACATTGACTTCACTGATACTATTTTTCTGAGATGGTGATCTTGTACACACACACACACACACACACACACACACACACACACTTGTACAAATCTGGGTATTATTGTCTGTAGTACTGCTAGTAAGTTGTGATAATTATTCTTAACCCTTTTAAGACTTTAAAAGAAAAAGTGCTAAAGAACCTAGAACAATATGTTTCTCTTTGACAAAAGCATAAAATGAGTGTAAAACAAAGAATACAATTTTACCTGAGTTTACAGTGTCAACCAATGGTCAGTGAGGACAAGAACATTCATTCCATCACACACATGGCCAGGATGTCTCCTTCACTCAGCAGCAGAGCTGGAACATTGTAGAATGAGAATCACATTGGTGTCTGGTTTTAAGGGCAGCCGTTGTTTTTAGGTTGAGTCACCCATGTTTAAACAGTTCTGGTGAGAAGATAATGACGGATGAGTATTAAAGTTGAGGGTCAGTCCTCCACCAATGATCTATGTTTATAATCTGTTCACCTCAAGGGAGGTCAGTTATAGTCATCAAACATTTTCAATGTGCTTGGAGGTGACAGATAAGACTACAAAAGGACACAAGGTTTTCATTTGGGTGCCTTTCGTAGGAGACAGAAGACTCAGATACTGCTCCACACATTTCTGTTTGGTACACTAGTGAGCTAGCAAAGTCCACATAGAGTTATAACTCTGAAGATTGTTCCAGATTTTCTTAGGTATGTTCATGCATGCTGTTTGGCAAGAGGACACATGCACATGGATTCTCTTAGATTTGAGGATCCAGTGGTGGCCGGTCATGTCAAGGCCTGTAGGACAGTAGTCCACATACAAAAGTTAACACAGAGTGAAACATAGGCATAAACCTAGAGCCCCAAACTGCAAAAAAAAATATTGAAGGAAGCTGTAGAATTCAAATAAATCTGAAAAACAGTGAGGCCATTTCTTGTGAAGACAAGCAGCCCCTTGGTACAATGACCCAGTTATTCTGCTTCTGAGTTTACACTGATGAGAACTGGAAGCTCATGGCCTCATGAAGGTGTTCATAATGACCAGAAACAGGAAGCAGTCGGTGGAGTGAATCTACAGAATGCATTTATAAAGTGAGATGTCGCTCAGGAACGAGAGGCAGAGCTCGTGAACTGACTCAGTCAATAAAGACAGCTGCGCCAGATGTGGTGGACTGAGTCCCATCCCATGCCCTCCGTGGAGGAGAGAACTGACACTCTCCACACATGTGCCATGGTACATCATGCATGGTACATGTACTCAGTCACATAAACACACACACACGCACACGCACACGCACACGCACACGCACACACACACAGTAACAAAAATGCTGGACTGGTGAGATGGCTCAGCAGATAAAGGCACCCTCTTTGAACCTGATGTCCTCAGTCTGATCCCCAGCATCACATGATGGAAGAGGGGAACAGTCATTGAAAGTTTTCCTCTCAACAACTGTGTGCGGCCGGGCGTTGGTGGCGCACGCCTTTAGTCCCAGCACTCGGGAGGCAGAGGCAGGCAGATCTCTGTGAGTTCGAGACCAGCCTGGTCTACAAGAGCTAGTTCCAGGACAGCCTCCAAAGCCACAGAGAAACCCTGTCTCAAAAAACCAAAAAAAAAACAAAAACCAAAAAACCACCCCCCCCAAAAAGCCCCACAAACAATTGTGTGTGTGTGTGTGTGTGTGTGTGTGTGTGTGTGTGTGTGTGGTCATATATACACATACACATCCTCATATATGCACACAATAAAGAAATACATCTAACAAAATGCTAATTGTTTAATTTAAAAAACCAGCAACAAAAAGGAACAAAATATTGAGGCAGGTGCTAGCTCTCATGGTAAGCGGTGATTAAAAGAGTCCATGGCAGGAACTGAGACAATTGCTAACATATGCTAGAGCAGGAACTGACATCAAGGGTAAAAGGGACTGAAAGAGTTAAAACCGTGAAGCCAGGAGCAGCAAGGAAGAGAGACAAGCAGATATGAGATAGCCAAACAGACCTGAGATGAGACAGACCAGTTTGGGCTGGCTGACTTCTGTGAGTTCTTTCCCCGTTAAGAAACACATTCTAGGCACTGCGCTTAGTCTAGTCCTGTTTTCATGTGCTGCTTCCAATAAAGCTAATTAGAGAGGACTCAGTTCTAAGTAATGATGGCTTCTAATGAGCCTGCCGCAGTTCAGGAAACAGACCCTGGATCATGCCACAGATGAGCACCACGAACACAACCACTACTCAGGCCTTGGGGACAAGGGGGCTTAGTATAATTAACTGTCCTTAGACACCTCCAGAGTCGGAGGCAGCAAGAGCAGCTTGTGACTAATGGTTACAGACAACTAAGGTCTCCAGCTAGCAAAATCTGCAGGTAACTGAAGTCTCATGCAGGGCACCTCTGGTTGGGTGGGCTGGGGCTTGTGGGGGTCATGCGTGGAGCCTGTGGGCCCTCCATTGGTGAGACCCACGATAGTCCAGAGTGATCCAGTCATAGAGATTACTCAGCTCATGAATGCTGTAGAAAAACCCCAAATAAAGAAAGTTCACTGACTTTTTCCCTCTAGGAAACCCTTGGAATGCTTGGAATATTCTCTAATTTTTCACCTTCCCCCATTTTTCCCTTTTCCGTAGAAATTCTTACTAAGCCTGCTTCCACTTTGTTTACTCCCAAGAGTCCACAGCAAGCTTGGGGCTCCTGTCTCAAGTCAATCTTTGATGACTGTGAGTGTTCAATATCTTGTCCAGATGGGCCATGCGAGGTCCTGTTGTTCTCAAATCCCCTACATCAGTATTGATGATACATAAAGCATGAGTTTAAAAACATCCAACGCCGATGTACAAGCTGTGAGACAACCGCATTTACCAACATCTGGAAAAGACAAACTCTAACGAAAGGAAATGGACTGGCAGCACCCTGGGCCATGGGAGGGAGAGGGTGGCCTGCAGAGGGCCGTGGGAGAAGTGTTTCGGAATGATGAAAAGCATGCATTTCAGCCAATACCTCAAATTTGTCAAAGGATGCACGTCAAATAAAATCTGAGGTTTTTAAAACTCAAAGAGGCTGAGGACGTAGCTTAGTTGGTAAAATGCTTTCAGCAAAAGAGTGAGCACCCACATAAAAATCATGACTTTCAGCCTGCATTTGAAATCCCGTGCTGGGGAGGCAGGTGCGTGGAACTCTCTGGCCAGCTTAGCTCAGTCCAGGAATCATTGGTCCTAGAGAGCAACCCTGTCTCAAAAGACAAGCAGTTAAGAGCCTGTGACTGCCTTGAACTCCAGATCCCTGGATCCAGCCTCTCTGGGCACTGAATTCATACTCATCTCCTCTCATCCCATCCACAGAACTGAAAATCAAAATCAAATCTCAAAAATAACCAGGTGGGTATCTCCTTAGAAAGGACTCCTCTCACTAAATGGGCAATTCCAGACAGATTGCACAGCCTTCCTGACCCCCAGTTTTCTCAGATAGAAAACAAGGAGAGGGAACAAAATGAACACTCTTTACCACTCCCAAATTCCCCAAGTGTTTAGCTGCCTTCACTACCAGGACAGCTATTCCCGAAGGGTATTTAATCAACCATTTTGGCTCCATCTTATCAGGCTATGTTAGTGAAACAGAAAACCCCTATTCATGCTGTTTGACACTGTCTCAAGACAGAGCTGAGATGCATGGGAAAGTTGGGCATGCAAACACAGGAGAGAAAGCAGCTCCCTAAATGATAAAATCCCTCAGAGATACCTGTGTAGGAACATAATGTCTGAATACATCTGCAGATCTGTCACTATCAGCTCTGGCTGTGGCATCAAAACCGCCCCGGGTTATTAAGCGTCTGCGGGACATAGCTCACTGTGCATGTCATTAGGAAGAAAAGAAACAATAGAGGAAGTGTTAAATGCTGGAAATGTTACAGTGGAACCTTGTGCTGTCCCGGCTACAACACTGAAATAACTTCAAGGGTTTGGCTCATACTCAAACAGGAAATCGACCGAGTCAACATTGGACTTTTGATAATGAAGTGATAAGGGGACCCGAGTGTGGAGTGACTGGAGAGGAGAGGCTGTGAAAATTCTGGGCCTGCTGCAAGACTGTTCCTGAAGACCGTTTTTAATTAAACCTCTCCATCCAACACTCACAAAACCTAAATACAATACTGAATTAGTGCCAGTGGGAACAGCTACAATATAAAAAAGCAACAGTAACAAATGAGGTCTACAGAAACGCCTCGGTCTTGCCCAGGCCAAGCCATAGCAGACTTTTCTTTATTGATGGTCCTATTTCAGGTGGTAACAAGACAATTAAGAAAACAAAGCCATTGTGGAAACAGATGAAGAACCAACTGAAAGAAAGAAAAAGAAGCAGAAACACTGAAAAAAATGAGCCTGCCACCTAGATCTCTCTCTCTATGGGATCCCGAAGCCTCAGCACATGAACTTGACTTCAAGAGGTGAAGCTTGGTAGCATTACCCAGAATCCAACTGTGTGAAACATCTAGCGAATGGTGCAGCCAGCCAGGGCTGCACTTCAATGAAGAGTTAAGTCAACCGACTTGGGAGCCCAAAATGGAGTTGGTGAGAAAGCACCCGCAGGCTAACTCCCGTCAGCAACATCACTGATGCTCACAAAGAATTAATGTTCAGAGTTATTAAAATTAAGGTGATGGGTGTGTTGAGGATGCTATGAAAACACAAACCTTCACACTGAGTAGAAAGGCGGAACTTTCTAGACTGCTTGAAACAGTGTTGGTGAGGGACCTGAATCTAAAGTTTTAGTCAGAGCCTGTTGGCTATGACTCATGAGGGCTGGGAAACCATGCCCATCCCAAAGAGACTTCTACTCTATTTTTGAAGAGGACATACAATCCTATGAGAAAACATGAGCTGTTTCTCAGTCCCATGACTTGGGAAGGGTGACCGCTCCCTCTCTGTGTCCTCACCTCGAAGGGACATTATCAACACTTCTGAAGATTTGTATGATCCTTGCAGGAAGGAAAAAGGAAGAGAAAGGAGATGTAAATTTCTTCTTCTTCTTCTTTTTTTTATGTTGTTTGACAACCCAGCTTTCTGGTGGTGATTTTCCACCCTTAGTCTACCTCAGTGCTTTAAATAGCACCTGGGTTAAAAATATCTGCCAAAATAAAATAAGAAACAGGCAGCTAGCGAATTAGGAAGTAGGTGATGCTAATTAAAACTAATTCTGAAGACTGTGGAGGGGGCAGCCCTGGTGACTCCGCCCTTCTCGGGTGTTTCCTCCATAGTTGGCTCCGAGAGTCACTGCAATAGCAGTTTCTGGCACTGAAGCAATGATTACATTGGTGTCTGGTGGGCCAGTGATGTGCAGAGCCCATCTCCTCCTGTGACTGGTGACAGCCTATACAAACACTCCCCTAATGAGTATGGTGGCCACAGAGGAGACGGTCGAGGGCTTCATGACCCAGTGGAGAACCCAAATGTGTGACCCCAAACCACCGGGCTTTGGGAGGGACCACGGGGGACAGGCAGAGAGGTGTAAACCAGATCTTCCTTGGCCTTAGGCTGCTTATGGCTGATAAAGACCAACAGTTTCTGGTTGGTATAGCTGTATTTCCAACTTCTAGACCAAAGAATGGACTATTGTTTTGGTTTCATTCATTCACTCGTTCATTCATTCACTCACTCATGCATTCATTCATTCTTCATTCACTTGCTTAGTGTGTATGCTCCAATGGAAAGGGCAAGAAACTTCCATGCTCTGAGATACTTTAGCCTTGGGTCCTTTCAGAGCTGGCTGATCTAGGTGGCACAGTAGGCAGGCAAGAGGACTGATGACATTCAAGCTTACAAAACTGCAGGATGGTTTTAAAGTCTCAATTCTCATACCCAGAAACCACTCCGGTGTAAGTGTTCTCCCCTTAAAGTTTGTTAGTGTGGGTTAGCTTGCCTGTCTCTTCCCCAAGTCAGGGGCCTTTTCACTTCTGTGTTATTCCTCCACTTCTGATCTAATATGGCTCTCCCTCTCCCTCTCCGTCCCCTCCCCCTCCCCTCCCCCTCCCCTCCTCTCCAACACATTGATGCCTGTTTTATCTGTTAGCTTTTAAGTTTGGCTCTATTATTATCTGTTATTTTTATATTTTTAGGCTCTTTAAAAGTTTTGTTTGCCTGTTTATTTGTTTTGTTTTGAGAAAGGGTCCCCGTACGTATATAGCTTTGGCTAGCCTGAACTCACTATATAGACGAGGCTGACCTTGAAAACTCACAGCATTCCTCCTGTCTTAGCCTCCCAAATGAGCCACCACACCTAACTTTTAAAAATAAAATTATAATGTGGGAAACTAAATTTTCTCTTTAAATATATACTTATGCAATTTGTTACTTATTATTTCAAAGAGACCTCGTTGCCAGGGTGGTGGTGGTGGGGAATGGGGTGACTTCAATACAAACCTTCATCAGATGTCATCAGGACCAGAGTTTCAAATGGACTGCTTTCTTTTCTTTCGTTTTTTCCCTCCCCTTTTCTTGAGAGGAGTTTCTCTAAATAGCCCTGGCTGTCCTGAACTCACTATGTAGATCAGGCTGGTCTCGAACTCACAGAGATTCACTTGCCTCTGCCTCCTGAGTGCTGAGATTAAAGGTGTATGCTACCATGCCTGGCCTAAACATGGACCACTCTTGTAAGTGAGCCCCATGCTAAGGGAGAGCACATGCAATCTGCTGAGCAATTGATCCCATGAAGAGGAAAGTGTCTGTATACATAGGCATATATGTGCACATGTACTCACACCAACACATGTGTACGCACTCTCTCTCTCTCTCTCTCTCTCTCTCTCTCTCTCTCTCTCTCTCTCACACACACACACACACACACACACACACACAGAGAGAGAGAGAGAGAGAGAGAGAGAGAGAGAGAGAGACTCTTCTTAATGATTAGCTCAAACACAAGTCCAAATGAAATTGCAGTATTGACGATCCCTTTGTAAGATCTGGTCTTTCTGGCACATGGAGTTTCCTAGCACATCTGGAGCCAGCACTGGTCTGATGCTTACACCAGGCCATCAATGCTCAGGTTGAAGATTATGAAGAGTCCTTGAGAGCTCATACATGGGTTAGTGCAGCATAGCAACACTGAGCTCCTGCGAGTCTCTACACGGAATGTCATTTCTTTTCACCCAACCATGACTAACTAGTAGGAGTGAGGGTATATCAACCAAAATGTGAACCGCTCACCAAATCAGCCTGTCTCACGACTGGATGATTGCTTGTGTGATGCAATTTTATTTAAAGTGTAAGTTACGGTCCTTGTTCTCAACATTCTGCCCCAGTCTGAAATATATCAGTGATAATTTCTTCTGTTAATGTGCGTGACATTTCCACACTTGGCTTTATTTATTTGTTTACTTATTATTTGTTTATTTATTTATTATTGTAGTTCTGAGAAGTGAAAACCTAGGGCCTTGACCATTGTAGACAAATGCTCAACCACTGAACTATAGTCTTAAAGTGTTAAGATGGTTAATTTTGTGTGTGTGTGTGTGTGTGTGTGTGTGTGTGTGTGTGTGTGTGTGTACATTTACACATATGTGATGGGCATGTGTATTAACATGCATGTGAGGACAGAGACTGACATTAGATTGTTTCTTCAATCACATTAGGTATTGTGGTGGGGTCTCACTTTAACCTGGAGCTTGCAGAGTCAGCTAATGTAGCTGACTGGTTCTGGGGAATCCCAGACTCATAGAGTAAATAAGTTAGCTAGATACTACACTCAGTCATTACATCCTTCCTCATTCATTCATTCATTCATTCATTCATTCATTCATCCATCCATCCATTCATTCATTCACAGACCTTTTAGCACCATACCTAGGGTTTAGAGGGCCCATCAGCACCATAGTTCTCCCCAGAGATAGGAATTGTGGGGGACCCTGAGCAGCTCTCTGTGGCTGGCAGTGGACAGAATGCCGATACAGTGATGGTGCCCAGAGCAGGAACCCACATACAGAAAAGGGAGAAGAATGTGCCATGGCCCACTCTGGCATCCCACAGCTCTGCCTAAAACTGGCACCAATGGACCACAGGTGTCTGGCTTCAACCACAACTGGTGATTGTGTGCAAAAGCTGCTTCAAAAAGGGGAAGTGGACTCTGGAAACTCAGGATTGACTAGAGCTGATGAAATGGCTGAGCATAAATTTCACTTAGCATTTGAAAAAGTGTCATCCAGGGAGTGCGTTTGTGGCAGAAGCCAGTGTCTCCCTGAGAGGTTATATGCCATAGGAAGATGCTTACGCTCAACAGATCCAAGACTGGACGCCTCATCTTCCGCATCAAGTTCACACTCTACTTGTATAAATGGTACCCGATGCCAGGCTAGGAGCTCAGCATCCCCTCCTCCCCACATTACATGGTCAGCCATGTTTCTTCTAGCCTTTTGGACCCCTCCCTTCTTCTAGGTTTCATGCCATCCTCCTCCTCCTGCTCCTCCTCCTCCTCCTCATCTTCTAACCACCCTAAAAGTCCTCGCCACAGCGCCCTTCTGATCATGATGCTCATATGTGGAGACTCCAACGTGAATCAGTTTTAACATGTGTGTGTCAGACCACTGTCGTCACTGCCCCTCACATGAAGTCTGAAGGCTGTCTCTTGCTGCTTGGTTTTCCCTCCACTCCTACTGCTTCTTTACCTGCAGGCACCCCTTTAAGGCTTGTTTCAGGGCAAATGGCACACCCACTTCCCTAAGGCTGGCTCCACCCCCTGCTTCTCTATGTGCGAAATGGCTTGGTCCACACACAGAGCTGCCGGTTCAGCCCTGGCATTGTTTCTCAACATTCTTGAATATTTTCTGAGGCTAACTTTCTACTTTAATGTGAAGATTTGTAGTATCCAACTCCTCATCTCCGTAGGGTTGTCTGGAGGACCTGGTGTTTGTGGTCTATGATAGAATGAAGGCAAGCCACCATTTTGGAGATAAAGAAAAAGGCAAAGCCAGGCATAGTGACACATTTTCAATTTTAGCACCAGGGAGGCTAAAGCAGAAGGATTCCTGTGAGTTCAAGATCAGCCTGGATACATCAAGTACTGGGTAAGCTCAAACCACAGAATTAAATCCTTTCTCAACAAACCAACCCAAACCACCTCATGTATTTTATGAGCTGAGAAGCAATGATAGCAATGTAAAGTGCTGTGTCTGCTCTATTCAATCTTCTGCTTTGTGCAGTCTTATCATCCACACCAGCCACATCTAAGTACTCACGATACGGGAATGTCTTTACAGCCATCCCTTTCATGATCTCTGATAAAGGATTTCATCGCTTTGTAAGTGTTCACTTATCAATTGTCATTGACAATTTTACTCTCCCTAAGAGTGTTTTAAAACCCACCCCTCTGTGTCTGTCTATTGAGTAGACATGAAAAATAAATAGAGTAACATGAAGAGTTATCACAGGAAGAAAACAAGCCTTTGTTTTGTGAGGCACCTCAGGATACGTAATATATACATGTAGACTGCCCTGTTTTCCTTTATTTTGAAATACATTTAAAGATCTGTTTTTAATTTTAAATCTATATAATCAGGCATGAGTGCTAGGAAAGAACTCAGGCGTTCTGCAAAAACACTGCACACTCTTAATCACTGTGCTGTCTCTAGCCCCTCAAATATATTTAAATAGGTCAATTGAATCTCACCCGGTGGAAGGGAAAATATCAAGGGCTGTTCAGGACCATCTCAGCATCCTCTAACACAAACTGCACCACAGGATGCTGGCAATGAGAACTCAGCTTTTATAAGCTAAAACAGAGCAAGTAAAACTAGTTTATACTTCAGTGGGTGTTTGTTTATTCTACTTATCAGAAGTTAGAGCCTACTGTCATGTGAGTTGAATGGCCTTAAATCTCCATAGTTGAGCAGAAGTTAATGGACCATTTGCTGATAGATGAATCCCAGAGAATAAGGCAGCTCCCCAGTTATGTGTGTGTGTGTGTGTGTGTGTGTGTGTGTGTGTGTGTGTGTGTGTGTGTGATACATACTATGTTATCCTAAAAATGTTTATTTTGTAGAAAACTATAAATAATGCCTTTAAACAACTCTATATAAATGAAGAATCTAGAAGCTAATGGCTGGCTCATTTAATTCAACAACAACAAAAGTTTACCTAATGATTACTAATTCCTGGTGCAGAAACTGGGAATTTGATTTCTCTCAGTTTTGTATGCTCACGAGCGCACACACACACACACACACACACACACACACACACACACACACACACCAGAGTGTGGCTCTGCGGAAAGGTTCTCACAGGAGGTGACCAACTGGGGTGGTGCTCACACACTGCTCTGTACTATTTTCACTGTGAAGCCGGAAGTCTGCCCGGGACTATTTCCTTTATTGCATTGTATTGTGTTAGCTCCCAAATTCTCTTCTACATCTTAATATAACAAACGTGTGGGACACAGTCATCACTCCAAGACAATATGCTCGCATCGAGCTGTGATGCGATGAAATTAACCCATCAGCCACTTAGGGAAGAGCCTGATGGTGTGTAAGGGCCTTTTAAGCTCCCAGCTTTCCTGCATTAACTTTATCCACTAGAGGGGGTGATGCTCCTCCATCATAAAGGCCAGGAAGGGAATGGATTTAAATGCACACACGATGCCTTTGTTTATTTTGAAATCAGGTTAATTAAATAACAGAATGCAGCGCATGCCAAAATCATCATTGAAAATCACTTTGAAAATATCAGTGACACAAAGACAAGTGTTTATTGTTCTTAATCTATGGTTGTGAAAAGATGAGTAATTTTGTTTTAGCAGGGAGAGGATAATTTACATAAAGTCATACTCTTTACAGCCATTCCATAAAGAACTGTGCACTTTTTTATGTGATTAATTTCAGTTTATTAGAGTTGATGATAAGTTGTCTGGTTTGCTCAGTGAAGAGACAAATTGCTCCCTTATCTCCTTAAAGATCCATTTAAGATATCATGGGAGAATTAAGTAGATTTATAGTTGTGTATAATAGGTACCATACATAAGTGATTACGTATAATATGACACAGTTGGGTAATGATACAAGCCATGAGACTCTTGAAGTTGTTACCACATGTACAGAAACATTTTCTTACACATTGATGCATACCTGTCACTATCAGAGTAGGGATTTTACTTTAATAAATTTCAAGTCAATAAGACAAGCATTTTTTCTCTTCAAACTTTCCAAAAACTAGTTTGAATTGAGGAATAGCCAACCACATTCTGCTTGTTAGAAGATGCCCAGAATAATTGGTTAGAGGCAACCAATTGCAACAATAAGATGGCATAATCATAATTTACTCGTAGGTCAGTTTCTTTAGTTGTCCCTATGAATAAAAATAAGCCTGACCAAAATACAGAATAACTAGTAGAAGAGAAAAGGTTATAACTTGTGAAATAATGCCCGCCGTGTTGTTCATAATTCGGATCATTTTCTACAATAGGGTGTGATCCCCTTTTGAATAGCTGCCATAGGGGTTTGGCGGGATAGGTGAGCACCCGGCTTTCAGTCTAAGCATTGATGACCTTGATGCTCAGAATGCCTGCAGGAATGCTGACTCCGCAGGCTGGGGTAGGGTCATAGCATGGGGACGTATGCTTCCAAAGATCTTACCTTGACTAATCTGCATCTCTCATTGACTGTCCATCGCTGCACTCCCCAAGGAGTTAGTTGTACCTGACTAGAATTTCCTTTTTGATTTTGACTCTTGGAAGGAGAATGGGGTACAGGGGTGGAAGGAGGAGAGAATGGTGAATGAGTGCAACTTTTTACAGGAAAGCCTTCTATTGTGTGGGTGGAAGTGAAGCCCTTGGCCACCTCAGCTTGATCATGAATTCCATATCCCAGTGCAAACAAACATGCCTTGGGAAGCCCTGTGTTGTTTCTCAGTAATTTGTGCGGCCTGGAGATCTTCCAAACACAGCTCACAAAGGCTTGTAGAAAGGACTTACAGCCTCATGGAAAAAATTTTGCTATAGACAAAACAAATATTTACAAACAATAATTCCAGATAGACCAAAGCCCTATAAATAACCATCATGTTCTCATAAACATATTACCATGCAAATGCAGTTATTTAAATCCCAGAAACATATTTGCCTCCTATATACATTAGGACAAATTAAAGGTCACATCTCCAATGGAGTTTTTATAACGGTCAAGGAATTGAGTTACATGCACACAAATTGGATGCTTACAACCAAATATGTGTTGTGTATAATTTATCTTACTATAAGTGGGATCTTCAGCACATTACAGTTGTTAGCTTATGAGATGTTGTTTAAACAATGTTAAGAACAGGGTAACACAAAAAGCAGCCCGCTTTTTTTCCCCTAGAGTATTCTTCATTTAGTTTTCAACACAGAAGAAACTCTGAGACTACAATAGGACAGTGAGGATTAGTTTACAGGCTAGCAGGAAGAACTTACACGTCAAATAATATGTAGTAGCATACTCTGCTCAATTAAGGATGTCTTGAGCAGGAGGTATGTGGATGAAAGCCCAGTTCTGCCCATAAGAAACTTAATGGAGAAGGTGTGTATGTGTGTGTGTGTGTGTGTGTGCGCGCGCGCTCACATGTGTGCACATGTGTGTTACAGACACATAACATATGAACACTGACAAAGTATGTGTTAAAATCAAAAAGAGGGGCAATAAGATAGTCATTGAAAACCCGAAACAAAGCTAGGATTAGTTATTTCATAAATCTCATCAAATTTTATGTGTTTGCTCTGCAGACATTATACTTTTTTTTTCACCAAAGAGTAGGCGACTCAAAAGTTTTATCTAAAATTAGCCCGAAAATCAAGAGGCATTCTGGTCCGCTTAGGTGGACAAGGACAGTGTTTGAGACTTAAAGAGGAGAGAGAAGATACCTGACATGGTGTCAAAGTCCAGGCACCAATACCAAACTTGCCAAGGAAGATCTGGTGGTAGGGAAACCCCATTCATAAAAATTACCCTAGAAGCAAACCTGACAGAGAAGGTGAAAGATCTCCATGATGGAAACTTTATGATACTGAAGAAAGAAATCTCTGAAGATGCAGGCAGAGAAAACTACTTCTGGTGCTCCTGGATTGTCAGAATAAATGTGAAGTGGCTGTATTACTAACAGTGATCTAAAGATGCAGCAGAATCTATATAAAAATTCCAACAATGCTCTTCACAGAACTAGGAAAAACAATCCCAAAGTTCTAATGGAAGTGCAAAATACCCCAGGAAACCAAACACTCCTGAGCAGAAAGATCAGTGGTAGAGTTATCCCAAGACCTGACTTCAAAATGCACTACAGAGCCATAGCAGCAAGAACTGTATGGTGTTTGTATAAACCAGACAAATAGAAGTAGGGACTGAGAAATAAACCAAACAGATACAGGCAACCTAAATTTTAACAAAGCTGTAAGGAAGCACACATGGGATATAGATCGCTGAGAACACCAGATACTCACATGTAGAAGACAGAAGGTAGACCTCATCCTTCTCCTGTACAAAATCAGTGACAATGGATCCAAGACCCTGAGGTATGCCTTGAAATTCTCAAATTTCTGAGGGAAAAATGCTTAAAATATTGTAACACATAAATAAAAGACCCAGAGACAGATATCAGGGTTCAAACATCCAGGTGAAGATCAGAAAAGCAAAGTAGTCAGCCACTAGCTCTCACCTCTACCCAGCTCAGACCAAAGGGGCAATCCTCAAACTGCTCCCGACTTCACTGCTCTCAGATTCACTCAGATTGCTATGCTCTCCTGAATTCGACTAGAGACTAGTTCTCACACTGAATGCCTCTACCCTTTATACCTCCCAAATCCTGGGATTAAAGGCATGAGCTCTGATTCACTCTCTTGTAGCCCAGGGTGGTCTTGCACTCAGGGATCCATCTGCCTTTCTCCTGAGTCCTGGGGTTAAAGGTGTGGCCACCACCACCTGATCTCTATAGCTAGCTAGTGTGGCTGCCTTTGCTTTCTGTACTCTCAGGCAAACTTTAATAAATCGTAAATAATATATCACCACAAAATACAGGCATGGACTATTGGCAAGGACATAAAAGGAGTCTGATAGTTCAAGAAATAATCACAAAAATTAAAAAGCTGTATAGCAAAGGAAGCAGCAGAGTGCAGAGGCAGCTTTCAGAATGAGAGAAAATCGTATCTCCAACAGATGATTATTTTATGGTAAATATAAAGAGCTCAAGAAATTAAATGCCAAATAACACCAAACAAGTAAACCAGTCAATCAACACAATACACACACACACACACACACACACACACACACACACACAGAGGTGGGAAGGGTCTAAAGGAGGAAACAAGAGCATGTAACTGGGATGGAATAAAAAAAACGACAAAGACTATGTTTTCTCTCATACAACAATTCATGAGTAAATATATAGGTTCAGCAAGGTTTTTATATTTTATTTGGCAATTCCACCAATACTACTATATTTGTTTTTTTTTAAACAAATCCTTACAGAATCTGCACGATACGTTCAAATATAATATAAATATGAAATCAGAAGGGCACTGTCGGCAGAAAGGGATGAATGGGAAGAGGCGGGATAGGGAAGGCACAGGGGGAGACCTGAGCCAAGTGTTATGACATGGGTGTCTGAGAGTTTAAATCCAACTGGAATGATTAATTTTTAAATTGAAAATAGAAAGAGCTAAGTGAAAAAGAAATGAATTCCAGGGACCATTGTTCCTAGGTAAGTGATCGCATTAGATGGCAGAAGCAGGCAAGTCTGCTGGGCACCTGGGACTAAGGGTTCCCCACTCTGGAGCACAGCGGCAGTACAGCCGCCACTCATGAATCAAGCCCCTGGCTGTGGGCTAGATCTGTGCCTGAACTTCCAAAGCTCCCTGAGTCAGTCTGGTGAGTTGAAGTCTGCTATCTTGCATTATTTCTTCTGCAAGGGCTGCATTGTGCGCCAGGAGCCTGGTTCCGGTTCCTAACCCACAGTGCCGGGCCACGCCTACCCATCTTCATCTTCTTCCGCCACTAGCCACTAGCCTGCAGCAAATGTTTGCTCAGACCAGAAGCGGGCTGGATTGAAAAAGCGCTTATGATTACACTGAAAAGAGACCTCCCTCACAGCCCCAGGTCACATGTCCAGGGCCAGGTTTCTCTCTCTCTCTCTCTCTCTCTCTCTCTCTCTCTCTCTCTCTCTCTCTGTGTGTGTGTGTGTGTGTGTGTGTGTGTGTGTGCAAACTGAACAAAGGTTTTGTTTTGAAGTGCTAATGAGTAGCAGAGAAAACCTGACATGGTGGTCCAAGCTTGTTTTCAGTTCAGCTTCAGAGAGGGCCAGCGTGCTTTCCCGGGGGAGGCTGCTCAAGGGGCTTTAGGAAAGTTCTTGGGTCAGTTTTCCAGGACCATGTTCCTTCTGCCTCCTGTTTGCCACTCAAACAAACTTAGGATGAAGAATTAAAACAGGACAGAGTACTTGGGCACAAGTAAAAGCTGGGCTCCCCATGCCAGGCAGTGGATTCTACCAAGTCAGGTTCACTATTATTTCATCAGACACTTTGATGAATATATATGTAGCAAATTTCTATTTGGGGAGCCAAGAGGACTTCACGCATGATGTCATGTCAACACAAAAGACAGATAACATGGGTACATTTAGAAGTTGCCTTGAGAACCCTGTGTCTTGCTGACTCTGTCCCCTGTCTGCCTCAGGTGCTCACACCAAGCTTCATTCCTGTAGGCTAAAGGAGCTTGCCTTATTGGCACTTGTGCAAGAAGGACTCACGGGTTTTATTTCAGTGGATCCCAGCAGCAAAGCATGGCTGCCGAGGAAGAGGAAGTGCATGTATCTGGTCTGAGATGGTTTGAATGTGGGGAGCGATTGTCCTGCTCGGGGAACCAGTTGGAACAGGCCTGGTATGTTCTGTTCTGCTCTGAAAACCTGTGAAAACAGACAAATAAGATTGCATTCGAAAGCAAAAGGGAGCCATGTTTGGGTGAGGAAATCCAAACCTATTGCCCATGTGCTGTACATTTGAAAATATTCTCCCAGAGAAGAGATGGCCCTTGGGCCGTGAGAATTAATGTCACAGTATGTATTACACATTTGCAAGACGGTTGGAAATCAAACATTCTCATGGAAGGCAGAGCCTGATGTGACGAATGGATGTTCCGAAGCACTAGATAGCCAATGTAAGGAGATGCCTGTTGTCTGAGCTTCAAGTCACCTCTTTTTGGAGGACTTCCCTTGCAAGGGAAATTCAGGGTTAGGCTGGGAAACCTAACCCATCTCACCTGTGGGGGCAGAAAAAAAGGTCAGAGGGTATTCAAGGTCAGGAGACCCTGTGACACAGGCAGTTAACTAACTTCCCCTAAAGTCAAACAAGTTGCATCCGATAGTCCAATGAAAGGGACAAACTACATTTCTGCATTGTTTAGACGCCTTTATTTCTAAAATAATAGACATCATCTCAGGGTCATGGGAACTAATGAATGAGAAGCTGTCTGAACACCTCCATTCTTTAAATGTAGGTCCCTTCCAAACCTGGCAATTAGAAATCATGGATGACCAGACGTTAGCACCTCCTGTGGACAGTTTTCTTCTGTGGGTCGTATTTCAACATGCTCTGTGGTGCCAGAGTGTGACATTTGATTAATTAATTAATTAATGACCACCCAGCAGGCTACAGAAGCTCCGAGGATGCCTTTGAACCTTGTCACACTCTGATGATGAGGATTATAGCGTGGAGACGGCATATTAAGTGCCAAGAAGGATTGTATTTCTCCTGAGTGTTAATGTTACCTTGAGAATATGCAGAGGAGGAGAGCCCACTCCTAAGTCTTGGTTGTGATTTTATAATACACCCCTCATATAATTTACGCCCCATTAATTAGCTTAGACTGATTTTAATCATTGCTTCTGATGTAGTCTATTAAAACGTAAAGGGAATGGTGTGGAAAGGGGGACAACTCTCAAAAGATGAGACATAGGAAGGAAAAAGGTGTCCCGGATTAAGGCATTGGGAGGAGTGTTATGCTGTCAGTGATGGGACACAGGCATTATTATCACCAGTGTTACTATGTTCAAGGATGGAGTTCCTTTGCAGGCATGCTTGCACCCAAGAGGTATATGTGCCTATGAATATATACATGTATATTCATATTTATACAGAGGCCATGGATATCATGCCTGTGATTCATATAGCCTGGACAGCCTCACGGGGGCCTCTGCTTAGAAAGTTCCATACTCCATTACGTGCTCCAGCACTTGAGTAGTGATGGAGAAAAGGCTCAGACGTTAAGAGCACTTGCTCCCAGCTCTTGCTGAGAACCCTCATGTAGTTCTCGGTACCCATGTGACAGCTGAAAACCACCCGTAACTTTAGTTCCAGGGGATCTGGTGTGCACGCTTATGACACCCACACCTAATAAAATAATTTTTAAAATCTTAATACTTTTCCTGAGTCTAACATGACGGCTCTGAGGGGAAAGACGCTTGCTGCCAGCCCTGACCACCCAAGCTTGATTCCTGGGACCCACATGGTGGAAAGGCAGAACCAACTCTTGTAAGTTGTCTTCTGATTTCTGTAATTGTGCTATGACAAGAGCTTCTACACACACACACACACACACACACACACACACACACACACACACACACACACACATGAATACAGACACACAAATGAAGGGGAAAGTCAAGAAGTGGTTTAAAAACAAGTAGCAACAATAAGAAAACACAAGGAAGGAAAAGTATATGTAATCTGTGATGATTTTGAACAAAGTACATGCATTTGTCTATCAAATTCCACATATCCATGATGGGGACTATCTCTGTGTGTGTGTGTGCGCGTGCGTGCATGCGTGTGTGCGTGTGTGTGTGTGTGCGTGTGTGCGTGTGTGTTCTTCTCTACTGGTTTGATAACATACAAATGATGGGTTTCATCCTGGCATTTTCAAATACATAGATCATTATACTACGTTCTTATTCTTCCCCAGTCCTCACCAACCTGCCCCGCCCTTCTCTCAGGGAGTAGCTCCTTCCCTGTCTTATAGTTTCCATTTCTCTCTCCTAGTCCCCGAATCGCCTTCTTTTAGGCCTCTTTTGTCCTCTTCTACTTCATGTCCCCTCCCCAGTCACACAAACTAAGACCTAGATTCTACATAGAGAAGAAAACATGTAACGTTTGTCTTTTCAGTCTGCCTTGCTCTCCCTCCCTCCCTCCCTTCCTCCCTCCTTTTCTCCCTCCCCCACCCTCCCCTCCCTCCCTCCTCCTCTCTCCTTTTTTTCTCCCTCCCTCCCTCCCTCCTCCTCCCTCCCTCCCCTCTTTCCCTTCTTCAATCAATATTTGATTAACATAATGACCTCCATTTCCACCTATTTCCTGCAAATTCTATGATTTGATTTTGCTTTACAGTTTAATAAGACTGCATCGTGTATGTGAATCACGTTTCTTTACACTCTCACCTGTTTTTGTTCCATGTCCCAAGAGTGTGAATGTGCTATTGTTTGTCTAACTGGACTTTTCTTCTCACCTCCATTTCTTCTGTTCTCCATGCCCTTCCCCAGGCTGTGGATATCTATTTATTGGTTTGACTTTTAGTTTTCATGTTTTGAATGTAGGTAAACACACATTTCTACGTACAAAGTTTGTGTAATACACACTCACTCCCGTTTTCCTTTATGACATGTCTTAGGGGTTGTCAAATGAGGGGTTGTCAAATGCTTATGTGGCTGTGACTGACACCTGAAGATTACCACAATATTTACAAGCCATCCATGGGCTCTTATTGTCCCTGGGATGTGAGTTATCTGCACTGAAAGAGCTGGGCTATTCAATGCTGTGGGTGCTGTGTCCCTGTTGTCACTTAGTCTGGGTGTTAGCTGTCTCTTTTGGCTGCCTTGACCGGACACTGCCCACTTCTGAAGAGAATTCTTTCCAGTGCAAAGGTGGGAATAGAGAAGCAATGGGTTGCTCATCTACTCACTTTCTTTCCATCAGAATTATGTGAGTTGTCTGGAAGCAGGAGACCTCTTTTTAATGTCTAAGTAGCTGAAAATTCTGTTTTGTCAGCTTCAGTGATTTTTCTCCAGGAATTGCTGCTTATTCTGGACTTTGCATTTTTATGCAACTTTGAAAAGTACTCATGATTCTTTTCACAGTCACTTTCCCCTTCTTTTTGATGTGTGCTTATCTTCAGATCTGAGCATGCCAGACAGTTTCACGATTATATCCTAAACCTGCTGTACTTTCTCCTCACTGAAGCCACGAAGGCAATACTAATTAAGGCAATGCTCACACGGAATTCTTTTCCCCACCTTGGTGGTTTGTTAGCATCTCTGGTAATTGATCAGATCTTCATTCTCTTTGATCTTTGAAAATACTTGTTTCAATTCGTGACTCATGGACTCCAAATGAGCATATGTAACATACAGGTTTGAGGCAAGATCTGTAATCTGTTCAGTGGCAGAAGAACTGTGTGTGCCTCACCCAAAGCATGTCCAAAATGGTTCAGTGTCAGAAACAGGTCTTTATGGAAGGGTATTCATCTGTGAATTTAAGACCAGGACCCGATAATATTTCCTGTTTAGGAAAAAAATGAAATTTAGCTAGCTGGATTAGTTATTGTTGCTTAAAAAAAATGTACTAATGTCTGTGTCTGTGTACTGTGTGAGTTTATGTGCATCACATGTGTGCAGTACTCTCATGTATCAGAAGAGGGCATTGTATCTCCTGGAACTAGTGATCCAGGTGATTGTGAGCAGTCAAGTGGGTGATGGGAACTGTATTTGGGTTTTCTGCAAGAGTAGTTTGTGCTCTTAACCATTGAGTCATCTCTCTAGCCTTTAAGAACTGCTTTTCTAAAAAAAAGGCTTTTTAGTTTTTATCTTATGTTTTGCATTTCAACCTTGATCAAGGTATGGGATAAAACACTCAGTAAAATGTGAAATTCTTGCAATTTTCAACAATGGTTTCTTTAAAGAATTAAACAGAATAGTAGGGCATTCAAAGTTTCTTCTCCAAAGCAAACTTGGTATACAATGAAGAGGAGCGTGACTTAGGCTGATGGTCTTCTGAAACAGTAAAATCAAGCTGGAAATCCCTGCAGCTTTATGAGTCCATTTTTGGAATATTCATGCTTTGGTGGAAGAGAGTCACCATCTTTTACCAGAATTTTAGAGGGCCTCTGTACTTCCCAATAGGTAGAATCTCTTGATAACAAAAAGCAGAAGAAACCAAGGGTTTAGCATTTATTATTAAACAATCCTTTCTGCTTTGAATACTGTTTTCATTCAAGTGCTCTTGGTGCTAACTGAAAAACTACTCACTGCTCACTCTTGATCAGAAGTCAGCTTAGGATTTTAAAAATTCTTAATTGTTTTTGGAGTTTGTTTTTTTTTAAGGTGGAGCTTTAAACTTTTAAAGGTTATTTATTAATTTATACATTTATTTATCTCTCTCTCTCTCTCTCTCTCTCTCTCTCTCTCTCTGTGTGTGTGTGTGTGTGTGTGTGTGTGTGTGTGTGTGTGCATGTACATACATGTGGAGATCAAAGAACAACCTGAGGGATTTAGTTCTCTGCTTCCACCTTGTGAGTTCTGGGGATCAAACACAGGTTGTTAGGCTTGGTACTTTTAAGTGCTGAGGCATCTCACCAGCCCTATCATGTTCTTTTCAAATTATTTGGATCTACAGAATAGTTTGTGTATTAATTGATGTGATTCTATAATTATTTTTAGCCTATTGATGTGGTGAATTAAAATGAGTCTCTCTCTCCCTCTCTCCCTCTCTCTCCCTCTCTCTTTTCTCTCTCTCTCTCCTCTCCTCTCTCTCTCTCTCTCTCTCTCTCTCTCTCTCTCTCTCTCTCTCTCTCCTGGGTCTTAGTCTAGAATTCACTCTATGGCCAATGGTGACCCTCTTATCCCAGCCTCTCAGGTTCTGGGATCTCATCTGTGAGCCACTACACCCAGAGCAACGATTGAGTTCTTTTGATTGACCTAGCTTTGCACCAAACCCCCATGGCCAGATTTGATTTTCTAACATCTTCTTAAGTATTTTTTTCTAGTTTTATTTCACTATGATTTAATAAGATTCAAACAATTTGAGTTTTTAAAGGCTTGCTTTATGGCCTAAAATTCTCCTATTTTAGAGAATGTTGGTGGGGGGCTACTGGCATGGATGGATGTGTGTTCTACAGACTTTGGAGGAAAGGTTCCATAAATGCCTGTTATGTCTCTTTGACCTGTGGTGCAGATAAACTCTGAAGTGTCTTCATTAATTATGATGAAAGTGGGGTACTGAAGTCATCACTACTATATCAGGTCTTGTCTATCCTTTTTGTTCATTGGTATTTATTTTCTGAAATTAGGACCCCAATGTTCAGTGCATATATGTTTACAGTTGTCATATCTTCTTGATAGATTATTCTCTAGAAAAGTGGCCTTTTTCATCTCTTATAATTGTGGATTGAAATCTGCTTATCTGATACCAGAATAGCTATGCTAACTTGTTCTTTGCTTGCATTTTCTTGGTGGACTGAAGCACAGCCCTTCTCTGTCCACCAGTGTCTTTGCCAGTGAGATGTATTTTTCAGAGACAAGAGGTACTTGGGTCTTACTGTTTTTTTTAATCCAGTTCAGCTTACATCTTTTAATGGGAGAATTGCAACTGTTTGAATTTTGGGTTACTATTGAGAGAAGTTTACTAACTCCTGTAAATTTTTTGGTTGTGTTTCTAGTTGGTTCCATCATTGATTGCTCTTATCTTTCTCTCATTTTCATATTAGAGACTTACTGGTTACTGTGATGAACATGATAGAGGCCTTCCTACCTCCCCTTTCTTGAAAACAAAACAATACAAAACAATTAATTCAGGAGGAAGATGGGCATCGAAAAAGCTCCTTTTGGAGTTTGCTTTCAATATGGTGAGACTAGCCATTTGGGCAAGAAACTGCTCTGCCTGGACTGTTTGACTGTATGCTGTATAAAGCAGACATGCAGGACCCACAGGAAAGTGACTGTTTAACTTGCAAAGGAAGATGAAACAGTCCTTCTGGGTTCCTGCGTCATGGAAGAATCTTCCAGACATTCTACAGGACACAGAGGAAAATGACTGACAAACTACCAATGCAGGTGGACAGTTTCAAATTTCCTCCTTCATTGAGAAGTCTGCCAGACACACTAGGCCTGTAGGCTGAAGATGGAGACCCCAACATTACAGAAGAACTTTGGGTGACTGTCCAGGCAGTGAGATGTCTCTGTCAATTCTAGAGTTTATATATTATCCTTCTGTGGTCTTTGATGGAGTTGAAGACAGATAACTATGGTTATAGTTTTCCTTAGTTATGATAAAAGATGTTACATATAAACTTTAGACTCACAATGATAGGATAGATGATAAAATATTTTCTTTACATTTTACCAAGTGTTAATGGACTAAATATTGTAATTATAATTCTTGTTTGAGAACTGTTTTATTATATATAATTTTACTATGTTAAAGGTAAAACCTTCCTTTTCATTTAGACAGAAAAGAGGAGGTGATGGGGGATGTCCTTCTGTATGCTGTGAATATATGCTTCTCTTATTGATCTGTGCATAAATGCTGATTGGCCAGTAGCTGGGCAGGAAGTGTAGGTGGGGCTACCAGACTAGGAGAATTCTGGGAAGAGGAGAGTCAGGGAGCAGACCTGAGGGAGATGCCATGTACTGCCAAAGGAGCACATGCAGGAGCATTACCAGTAAGCCACAGCCTCATGGCAAGACATAGTTTAATAGAAATGGGTTAAATAGAGAGAGAGAGCTAGCCGAGAAGAAGCTGAGCCATAGGCCAAACAGTTTATACTTAATATTAGCCCCTGTGTGTTTATTTGGAACAGAAAAGCTGTGGGATGAGGTGGGACAGAAATCTCCATCGACACCTTTCTTTCTTTATTATTCTCCTAAATTTATTCTATCCAGTTCTCTGCTGATTGTGACGGTCCTTTTCCCTCTGTGTTTAGGATTCTGAGCTGCCATCTGTAATGTTGATTCAGCGGTTATGAATTGTTTGAGCTTATGCTTACCTTAAAAAGTGTTTGTTTGAAGACATAACTGTTAGATACAGTAATCTTCCTTCCTCCCTCCCTCCCTCCCTCCTTCCCTCCCTCCCTCCTTCCCTTTTCTTCCTTCCTTTTTTCTTTCTTTCTTCCACTGTCTCTTTTCTCTCTCTTTTTCTCTCTGACCTCTTCTCTCTTTCTCTCTCCCCTCTCTCTTCTCTTTTCTCCCTCTCTCTCTCTCTCTCTCTCTCTCTCTCTCTCTCTCTCTCTCTCTCTCTCTCTCGATGGGTCTCAATATGTAGCCCTTGCAGGCCTAGAGCTCTACATGTAGACCAGGCTATCTTCAAACTCATGGAGATCCACCTGCTTCTGCCCCAAGACTGCTGGGATTGAAGGTGTGCACAACTACATCTCACACATACAGAGTGATCTTGATTGGGGGTCATACTCTCAGGGTTTGAAAGATCGTCCCATGCTTTCCTAGCTTTTAGGATTCTGTTGAGAGGTTTGGTGTTACTCTGAATGGTTTGCCTTTGTATGTGAGTTAGCATTTCCTTCTCGTGGCTTTGATGTTTGACTGCTAATACCATTTCTTCATCTTGTCTTGTGGGTATCTGGCTGTGATGTGACATGGAGGAGTTCTTCTCTGGTCATGTCTATTTAGGGTTGTAAGTTTCATTGGTGCTTGGATGCACATTTCTTTCCTGGGCTTAAGAAACATCCTGCTGCCATTTCATTGGGTGGACTCCTTCATGTGTCCTTCTTTGTTGTTGTTTAAATTTCAGTTCCTTCTTCCACCCATGGATTCTTAGATTTATTCTCTTCATCCCCATAGGTCTTAGAAGTTGTGGCAGTCTAAATCATGTATTTAGATATTTTTTAATTTATGTTTTAATAAAGTATGTCCTTGGTGTTGTCCCCTATCTCAGTTACTTCCTTTCTTCTCCTTGGTTTATCTGTTGGTGATATATTGTATGAATTTTTATTTAGATAATTAATTTTTAATTTCTAACACTTCTGTTTTTTTCCCCCAAATCTTAATATCACCAATGGATCTGTCTCATACTTGTTGACCAGCTCTCTTCTCTCTATTGCTGGCTTTCTTCTCTGCATCTTACACCGCTCTCATTGCTCTACCCATTTGCTTGTTTGTATTCTCTTTGACATTTTCAACTCATTTTCCCAGTCAACACTTGAATTCTTCCTCTGGTATGTGGTATAATCTTTGGAGTTTTGTTGTCTTACCTTTTGTTGTTTCCTGGGCTTTTGTATTGTGATTTGCACATTTGTTGTCTTGGGCATCTAGTCCAACTTTGGGAGTCCTCTTAATGAGCAGTGTACTCCAGGTGGTCTAGTCCCCAGGGCAACTCAGAGACGGGGAGAGAGAAGCTTCTGGGTGTGGGTTCTTTCCCCTCCTCCCTCTGAGCATGTGTCTGGAGCTGTGAGAGGCAGACTCACTCCTTCCCCCTCTCAGGCATCTGTTACACACTTTGTGAGTTTCTGGTACATTTCTCATTGGAATTGTGTTGTTTCCTTGTTATTCTATTCCTTGACTGCACCAATGGAAGCTACTTCTTGTTCTCTGTCTTCATGGGAAGTTGAGGATATTGGTATCTGTGTTCGCAGGAGGTGGTGGTCTTTGCCTTTGTTTCTTGTAATGATTTTGCCTGGCTTTCATATGAAGGTACTTCTGGCTCTATGGAATGAATTCACAGGGGGAGTGGCCATTCTGCTTCAGCTTTCTTATTGTAGTGTTAATTTTCAGTATGCATGTGTCTGTGCATGCATTCAGGTACCTTTGAAGAATGGAAACCAGGTGCACCAGAGTCCCCAGAACTGGAGTTAGAGGAGATTGTGAACTTCTTAACATGGGTTCTGGGAACTGAACTCTGGTCCTCTGTAAGAGTAGCAGTCACTCTGAACCACTGAGCCATCCTCGTGCTTCTGTTTTCTGCGGAGGAGTTTGTGGAGAAGATGGTAGCCTCCCTTTCTTGAATGCTTGGTAGGATCCATCAATAAAACCATCTGTGCTTTGCGTTTCCCTTTGGAGGGTCACTGACGTCCATCTAATCTCCTTCACAGGCATGCCATTGAGGCTCATTCTATCTCCTTGTATGCATCTTGACATTTGAGTCTTCTGTAGACTCGATTTGTTTCATCAAATTATCTAATTTATGGATTATAACGGCTAGTGTTTTTTATCTATCTTTTTTTGTTTCATGAGATTGGTAGTGTTTTCTCGTGTTTCATTCTCGTGTTTCTCATTTCATCAATTTCTGAAATTGATAATTTATGTCTTTTCTTATTATTCTTGGAAAGCTAGGCCAGAGAATAGATCAACAATAAACAGCCAGCTTTTGTTTTTGTTTATTTTCTCTTTGACTCACTATTTTGAATTTCACTAATTTCTGAGACAATATTATTTCTCTTGTTGATTTAGGCTTAATTTTCTCTACTCTTTCTAGTTTTCTAAGTGAAGCTAAATTATTGGTTTTTGAACTTGCAAATTTCCCTCTAAGCTTTTCTTTTTCCATGAGGTATGATTTTTAGTGACTTAACTGCCTGGTTAGGCCAGTTGGTTAGGCAGGAGGTTATAGTAGGTTGTGATGTCATTTTCAGTCAGTTGGAGTTCTTTTTTATTTCTCTTAAATGTCTTCTTTGATCCATGCATGGCATAAAAGTGTGATTTGTATTAATAAATATGTTGTTTTGGGCAGAAATATTCATGTGGGCTTTATTGTTTTGTTTGATAAATACTTTGTATAATTTTTAGACTTTTCCATTTGCTACGTATTATGGTCTTGACATGGATCTGTCTTGGTGCATATTACATAAGAGCTTAAGATGATTGTATCTGATGCCCTTGGATTGACTGTTCCGTAAATGTTAGTTAGATCAAGTTGAGTAATACTGCCATTTGGGTCATTTATATCTTTGCTTATTTTCTGCCTATGAAACTCTTGGTTATTGACACAGGGTTGGAAAAACCCCAAGCCATCTTCTTGCATTTGCCTGAATTTGATTCTGATGATAAAGGAAAAACATGGAAAACTTATAATCCATAAATTATATAATTTAGATGAAACTGAACAAATTGCTTTTGAATTATGTTTGAATTTGTCAGTTTTTCTCTTCTATCAGTTTTTATCTCATACATTTTGCAACTCATGTTAGATGTTTATATCCTTCAGATTTCTGTCCTTTGGAGAGTTGGTCCTTTTCTCATTTCAAGGTCCCTCTTAGCTCCAAATAGCCTTTGTTTTTCTGGAGTTGAACTTGTTTTGAAATCAATATAGTCATTCCAGTTTCTTATGGTTTGGGTTAGCTTGGTTTATATTTTTACATCATTTTACTCTTGAGTCTTGATGTCTAAAGTTGAGTTCCTTATAGAAAAATGTTCTAAATGACCTGGTCTTTGTGTGCGAGAATCAGCCATGATATGAAATAAGCCAAGAAAAGAAGCAGTGAGCTGGAGTATTGAGGGATGAAATGTACTGGAGGAGATGCTGGCCGAAGTGTGGTCCTGGGGGTAAAGCACAATCCCTGTGTGCCAGACACTGTGTGCCAGAAGTGTACACATGCAGGCAAACGACAGACAGACAGGCATGCATGGGGGACATGTGTCCATACTGTACCTGCTCATCTTCAAGTCGTGAGACTCGGGCACATTTCTGGTGATGGAGTATGGTCATGAAGGTCTCCTACTGATAAGGAGCCTTTTAGTCTATTTGTAGTAGGCTGGGAAAGTATAGTTGGAAAATAAGCTAATATTCATGAGGGACAATATGGAAGTTACTGCTCATGAGGACTGAAGTCAAGGCTGAATCCATATTGAGGCTCTTATGTCTGCTTTCAGCAATACTCCAAGAATCTTCGAATTATCATTTTTGATTTTATTTCCTTTCCAGAATTGGGTCTCCCTGGGTGTTTTTCCAAGAGTCTCCAATTTTAGTTCTTTAGTGATGTCCTTTTATGGTGGTGGTAGAATGTATGGGCATGGGGAAAATTCCATACTATCAGATGAAATGCACCCTAGATTTGAGGATTGAAATATGCACAAATTTGTCTTCTCTGACTCCCCACATCCCCTAACCCCTTCCTCCCTTCTCTGGCTATATGGCTCTAGATTTGTTTGCCCAGGGCTGGTAGCTATGGCTTGCCAACTAAGGGAACAGATGAAAGGTAAGCCATTCTCCCAGCAGGCATAAGGCTCTGGTGAAGTCTTTCCACCACGGAGGAGGCCCTGGTGCACTGTTTTGCTGTGGTTGGTTGTAGACCATTCCTGTTGGAGCCAGAGTAACCACAGCACACTATGAGATTCCGGTCGGGCTCTTCCATGTAAAGTCTACCACGGTGAGGGGAATTCATCACCCCCCTGGTAGTTTCCACATGGACCCCAGTAATACACCACTCACCGGTATGTGTCCTCTCCATAGATGTACAAGTCCAGTGTCGTCCAATTCAGGGATGTAGTTACCAACTGTGACTCTGAATGCCCCACGTATACAGACTTTAAAATAATGGTTTTCCTAGACATGAGAATTCCCTCATCACTCTCAGAAAACTCATGGCACTCTCTGTTAGCTAAGTTTTAATTTTGTTTTTGTTAAAGCCTTTTCTTACTTTACAGATTGGAGTGATTGCTCCTTAGCTTTCTCAACATCCACTGAAGCCAGAAGTTCATTTGGAATCATATTTCATAATGTAATTTCTTCCTGTTTATAATTGCAAACCTAAGAAGTGTTACAACTGCGAAACAATATAAACTTTGCTATACATGTTGATTGATTTTTGTAGACTTATTTTACTTTTAATTATGTGATTGTCTGGTGATTGTATACACCTGTGAGTGCAGTACCTGTGGAGGGCAGAAGAGGGCGCTGGGTTCCCTGGAGCGAAAGACAACAGGTGGCTAAGATCTGTCCTTGTGAATTACTGGGGAATGAACTCAGGACCTCTGCAAGAGCAGCAAGTACTTTTAACCACTGAGTCATTTCTCCAGGCCTTGGAAATTTTGACTGTCAATACATACCACCTGGGATTCAGCATTATTTTGGCAGTTCTAGCATTTCTATATAGAAGATACTAGGGAGGTAATCTTGAAACAGTTTCTTGCCCTGTCTATACTACAGATTCCTTATTGATAATATAGAGATAATTATGAAGACTAAAAGACATAACATACATAAGGGTTTAGCAGAGTAAGTGCATACACACAAGGGCTCTGTCTTATTTTTAAGTTTTATTTTATGTGTGTGTGTGTGTGTGTGTGTGTGTGTGTGTGTGTGTGTGTTCATGTGTGTGTGATGGTGGTAGGGTTGGGTGCCCATGGAGGCCAGAAGGGGGCGTCAGACCCTTTGCAGCTGGAGTTAACAACCATTTGAGGGTCACCTGATGTGGGCTCTGGGAACTTCAGTCCTCTGCAAGAGCAGCGAGTGCACTTAGCTACTGAACCATCTCTTTAACCTCAAGTGCTCATTTCTTGTTATCACTTTTATTGACCATGTTGCTCTCAAGATAGAGACAATAAAGTTAGAGATACTTTCTTAAAATTCACCTCTTCCAGATTCTTAGTGTTCGAATTCTCTGCTCTTTGCCCTGAGCTGGTGGCTAAGGTCTGGGAGCTGAGGGTTGTCCTCCCTGTGACTTGGCCAGGCAAGCTACCCCGTCCTTGTGTGCAGGGCCACAGGCCATTGGATTAGTTCTTCTGAAGTCTTGCCTCTCTTCCCTCTTGCCAGGAGCAAAATGTAGTATAGACAATTGTGTGGATCAGTCCGACATGAAAGTGGCCCCTGGAGAAAGAAAGTTTTCTTTTTTGCAAAGTATCAAAATTAAAAAGACAGGGGGGGAAAAGCTTTCAACTGTCCTTAAGACAGAAACACTGTATCTTAAAAGACCACCTTGTTTACTTAAATGTTATTTTCATAAGCATTAATCCCCCTCAGTGTTCAGGGCTCTGCTGAGGTATTAGCACTTAGAAAGAAGACAGGGTGAGTGACTTTAAAAAGCTCTTGCATGATTGGGAGCTGCATAACCATAGGCTCATTTCTAAGATTCCATTTGCAGCAAGGCCAAGGCGAGCAGTTCTGACAGTGCCTAAGGGGAGCTTTCTCCTCTGCAAACTGCGTCGCTGAATGATGATGAACTCCGATGCAGATCCTGGCCGGCTGAAGGAAATTCAACTTTAAAGGGATCTGAATCTTAAAAAGTCTGTTTGTGGACTTCCCATCGGCAGGTTTTATGCGTTTGGGCATGGAGGAGAGAATAGACCTTGTCTTTGTGTCTTAATTCCTAATGTTTTTCTTGCTTTTGATTTGTTGAGTCAATTTCACTTTTTATGGTGATGTTTCCCTTCTCTTAAATGTGAGATATATTTTACAGGCATGGACCAGTCTCCGTGGTTTAATGCTTTTGGGCTGTTTGTACAACATGCCAAGTGACAGCAGGTGTTTGTCTAGCCAAATCTTTTCCAGTCTCATTGAAGGTGGTTGCAGTGGTGGGCTGGAGCGCACTGCATTGGGTGCTCACGTACACAAAGCTCTGGGCTCCTAAACCCAGCACTGGACACGGTAGCTCGCACCTGTGATCCCAGAAGGAGGCAGGAGGGTCAGAAGTTCAGGGTCATCTTAGGCTACAAAGCAAGGTCAAAGCCTTTCTGGTCTACCTGAGACTCTGTCTCAAAAATAAATTAATGAATGAATAAGCAAATAAGCACACTGCCCAAGAATCGAATTCTATAACTTCATTATTTCTGTGAGGATATGCCACCTTTATTCTGACAGTCAGTGATGTTTTGTAAGTCGGTAGAGTTCGGTGCCATCATCTTTAAAGGTTACCAAATACTGTTGTAGCTGTCATGTTGTGTGATCTTTATAACAAAAAGTGAGCAAACGCAAACGGACAGCTTAGCATAGACTTGGCTATCACTGGGTCCATGTGTTCTTACAATGTAATGGGTAGTTGAAGCAGTACTCCTAGAAACAGATTTTTTAAAAGTACTTTAGAAATTTAATTCTATGCATGTACACATTCATGTGCATGTGTGTAGAGATCATAGGAAACCCTTTGGGTTCTGTCTGTACCGTGTGGGATCTGGGATCAAACTCAGGCTGTGGGGGTTACATGGAATCTCCTCTCCCTAGGGGGCCACATTTCTGTCCCTGAGAAATAAGTTTCTAGCACAGCCTGATGCGTCTTGTTGAGGTGTTTGCAGGGGTTTGCTTTCTAGCTCTCTAGAGTTTTCATTCCGAAGAGAAACAGCCAGAGCTAGTCCTTTGCATGCATAGGGTTGTCTGGAGGTAGGGTCCAGGAAATGTGGGGCTCACCGACCCTGAACTGGTGGAGAAAAAAAAAAACAAAAACAAAAAACAAACCCTCACCACTGTTGGAAAGTTTTTTCTGGAAAAAATCCTGTTTCAGTGCAATCCCTAGTCAGTCATGATCACTCCACACTCTCTTCTTTAAACACTGGCTGCCCTCTGACATCTGGGGTCCTGCTTCCTTCCTTCCGTAGTTCCCATCTTGCTCCTGTAGGATTTCTGACTTCTTCCAGCAAGGACAGAAATCTTTGCTAATCACTGCATCTCCACACCCAGAATGAGCACTGAGAAAAGGTTGAAGTTCCACATGTGTGTGTGTGTGTCCCCATGCTTCTCCCCCCAAACTGCCACCTCCCCCTCCCCATGGCTTGAGTCCCAGGCCTTATCTGCAGAAGCAGTAGGGCCATGTCTCTGCTAGGCTGGCCCTTCAGGAGCTTCCTCACAGGACATTATAAAATTCATCCTCAAAAACAATGTCAGGTTCAACTGTGTGTGTCACCTCTATGCAAGCCTCATCCCTGTCACTCAGCATTCATGTTAACTGTTAGGAGAATCTGCATTTCTCTGTCCCCCATGCATAGGTGTGGTGATCATGGGAGAGCCTGGCTGGTGGTCACTTCCAGGTTCACTGACTTGAAGGTCCTCCTTGTAATATGGAGTTGACACTGTATGGGCTCTGGACCACTTCTTGGCACTGGAGAGGCTACTTCAGCTAGGCCTTCCACTCTCAGCATGGGACATGGCTATGGTCCGTGAACCATCTTTATTGGGATGCTGTCAGCCACACCACGACTCTCTCAGAGCCAAAATATAGTTGGTAGGCCATTCAAGGTGATATTCAAATCTCGGCCTTCTAACTTCTCCTCTCATGTTCAATATTATATTTAGTTCTAGTTGACTTCATTCTTTATAGAATAGAATGGGTGGTCCTTAACTTTATCTCAGCAGAACTAAACAGTTACTCTGTCATTTTTAACCACCCTCTCCCACCTCCTGGTCCTAGCTCCAGTACTTCACTCACCCCCTGCCCCCTGCAATCCTGATTTTCTTGGGTGTTTTTGTTTCTTAAGTGTCAAAATGTAGATGTTTACCAACTCTGTATTGTCTCAGAAAACACAGCGCCATTGATTATGTCGTCTTGTGGAACATGTCAGTCTTCGGTCACAGCCTGAAAGCAATTTGATTCTCTGGCCCACAGGTCCTCTTCTAAATGACCTATCCCCTTGTGCTCTGTCCATATAACACAAAATGCCTTCTCTGATGCTAACTGGAAGACTTCCCATGTTTTGAACACAAGCTCAACACTCCTGGACCTTTTAACTGTCATGTTAGTAGAGACCCATCTGAAAGCAGTTTCCCATTTTAACAATGCTTCACTGGAGTCTGCCCTTTGACCCCTCACTTGCCTTGGATCTTATTTCTTGGGTTGAAACCATCACATTGCTTTATATGTTACAGTTCCTTTCTGGAGGGAAGTAAGAAGGTCATCAATGGCCCTGGTATATCCAGGTGATCACCCAGCATTCGGAAGCTGTCTGTGTTATATGCATTTAAAGTTAAATTAGCTAAAAATTATTGGCTGTATTATGCGGTCAAAGGTTTGGATGGGTTAAGGGAAACAGCTCTCAAGCAAATCTCATAAGCAGACTCTGTGTGACTTTGCCTGGGGAGACTCCACCCTAGATAGGGCACTGAAAACAGACACTGAAAAAGAAATGATGCCATCCAAGTCTATTTTAATGAACTAGTGTGTTACTGGTGCTATCCATGGGAGCATGCATGAGTTAAAGTCCACTGCTGCCTCAACAAAAGCCCATCCCAGGATGAAAGCCACACCCTTGGAGCTTCCTGTTCAAATTGCAGGAGTTGCATGGAAGAGACTGGGCTCCCCAGCTGGGCTTGCTGCTTATATAACCTTAGGATGAGATCTAGTGAGTCTTGTAAATTTATGAACTTCCTGAACCTTGTAAGTTTGCTGGTGGGGTCTCATGAGAAAACCCCCTTCCCCTACCTCTCTCGAGGGATTGTTTGAATTCTGAGGAAATAGCTGCACATCAGTAGAATAATAATTAAATTGTTGATGCTATCCCAGAGCAAAATTCTCTGGAAAGAGTCACTTTGACTATGGAGACAGCTTGGTACAAAGTGCATTAATGTTTTTTGGTTTTTTAAAAACCATTTAACATGTCTATTAAATGACAAACATAAGCCAAACATGACAGTGCATGCCTGTAATCCCAGCACTCAGAATGCTGAATGAGTCCAAGGCTGCCTTGGTTATTTGGTGAGTTTCAGGCTAGCCCATGTTTAAACAAACAAACAAACAAATAAACAAATAAATACAAGCCAGTGTAGCTCAGTGGTAGGATGCTTACCTGGCATGTATGAGGCCATGGGTCCAATCTCGAGTTCTGCAAAGTTATTAATTCCATCAGAATCCCAAGAAGTCAAGGCCTGGAGGTCCCAGATACCCCGAGATGGAGAACTTAGTTGCTCTCTTTAAACAGTTTTAGTGGTTTCTTTTTAAAACTACCCCCTTTGTTGAGCATGCTTTCCCCACTTTAATTTGCACAATGTATTTCATCATATGATATGTATTGTAGTGGATGATACGATTGGTGACACTTTACTACATGTCTGAATGAAATAAGGGAGGCAGATGCCACCATCAGTTCACAGACTCAAACACTTGCACACTAGTAGGACTCAAGCTTATAATGAGTGACCTTGGACCAGCAAGATGGCTCGGAGGGTAAGGGTGCTAACCACTAAGCCTAACAACCTGCCTTTGATACCCAGAACCCCACACAGCAGGAGAGAACCAATTCCTCCAAGTTGTCTTCTGAGAGCCTCCTCCTACATCTGAGTATACATACATATGAGCATACACAATTATGACCTTGATTGACAGTTCTGTTCCTGGTCAGTACTGAAGCCCCAGGCATGCTGGGCAAATGTTCTACCTCCCAGCTATAGCCCCGCCGTCAGGGTAGGCTTGATCTTTCCTTGTGCTCCTGCCTGGCTTCTAAATTCTGATCTTCTGCATCAGCCTCTGAGTGCTGGGATTATGTGTATGTGCCTGTAAAGTTCTAAAACATCAATGCACACACATATAGGAAAAGCACTGAACCATAGAGAGCAAAGAATATATTTAAGAGGGCTGAGCTTTGGTGGGGGTTGGGGGTGGGGGGGTGTGGATTCACATATTAAGGAAGACAATTAAATAGTTTCTCTTTACTCCTGAAAATTTCATTTCTGTATACAGTGAAATCTGATCATATAGACTTTGTTTTCTCCTCCCAGCTTTTTCCATGTCTTTCTATTTTTTTTTCTATCAATTTTTCTGATGGGTGTGTGGCATCCACAGGAGCATGGGGACACTACCAGTGGCTTCGTGGTCAAAAGAGAATAATTCTCCTCCTCAGAAACCATACACCTCCAATAGCACTGTTGAGACTAGGTGCTCACACTCCTCTACCCTGCCTATGCTGAGCCTGGGCAGGTAACTAAGCTGCTGTGTGTCTGTGACAGCCACATCACTCATGTTCAGAAGACTACCTTGCATGGCACTCCTTTCCATCCCCTGGTTGTGACACTCGAGAGAGAGACAGTGTTAACGTTTAAGGCCTACCCTTCCCACACGGACGCACTGTATGCTCATTGTCCAAAATGATAGATGACAAGCCAAATTGAATAAATAAGTAAGTGAATAAATAAATAAAGCAACCCTGTAGGTTAAGGGACAAGATGTGGTGAGCGCACATTGTTGCATTTGCCTAGAACTAATTTTGTTATTCCCTCTGGTTCTTGTCCCAGGAAGGAAAAAATTAACAGTGAGTGTAATAAACCCCTCTCGCTAATGAGAGCAGCGTGGTTGTGGTTTGGAGTTCAGAAAGTGTCTGGGCTTTCTGCATTATTTCCTCCCTAGAACTGTGCCTGACACAAAAAGTTCTTTTTAAGATACATACTCAAGTGGATAAGTTTTTTTTTTAAAAAATTAGATTTACAAAGAAATGTTTAAGCCACCTCGATTTTTGGCCAGCTTCAGCTACACAAACTATTGTCGGCAGTTTGACCAATGGTTTTTAACCAGTCCAATTTGGTCCAGCTCTTGGTTGCTAATACCACACTACCAATCTTTAATTTGCGGAACCACAGGGGAACGTTTAAATGAAAGAACACTCAATTTCATAGTAGTTTCTAAGTGAAAACATGTGTATCTGTAATAGGCTTTCAAAAGTTTTATTTTTTTTTCTCAATGAGAGCTCTGTGTGTGGTATCTCAGGCATAGGGGGTGCAGTTTTTGTTTTTATTTACGTTTGAGGCATTGATGCTGTAGCCCAGGCTAGCCTGGAACTCAGGACGTAGACTAAGCTGGTCTTGAACCGCAGCCACCCTGCTTTAGTCTTCTCAGCTCTGCAATGCCCACTGTGCACCAGCATGCTCAGTGCTCCCGTTGGGACCTTGTTATTACTGTTGCGTGTGTGATGTGTGCGCAAGGACATGGTTTGAGCCATGCTTCTCTGTTTTCACCAACTCGTGTCTTCAGCATGCTTTTAGCTGTAAGATGTCTTGCCTTGGGCAAGATCCTATGCTGTAGCTCAGGCTAGCTTGAAGTTAACTAGGTAATCCCAGCTGCCTTGAATTCATAGCAATCCTCCTGCCTCAGTCTCCCAAGTGCTGGGATAATAGGCAACCTTTTCAAGTTTTCCTTAAGGGGCTCATTAAGTCAGGTTAGTTAATACTCAGGATTCGTGTCAAGATGAAGTGTGCTGGGAGACTGTAAAGCATGCATGCCTGGAAATTGTGCGGCATTCTGGGAGATGGTGAGATATGCTGGAAGCTGTCCTTAGTTACTGTCCCTTCCTTAGGTGACACCAGGAGTCATATTTAGGGAGGGAGAGAGAGAGAGAGAGAGAGAGAGAGAGAGAGAGAGAGAGAGAGAGAGAGAGAGAGAATGAGAGAGAGAGAGAGAGAGGGAGGGAGGGAGGGAGAGAGAGAGGGGGGAGGGAGAGAGAGACACACAGAGACAGAGACAGAGACAGAGACAGAGAGAATACTAAAACCGGAAGCAGTTGTATAAAAACTGTTGGTTTTGAAGTCCACTGCCCCAAATTAACATGTACCTCACTTCTGTAGACACACATGAAAATAGCCATGGGGTAAACAAATCATTCCACTATCTCAAATTCTTATCAAATGTTTTAAGTTTCCTTTGAAAGGAGGTTAGGGTTTTGAGTCCATAATTACTGAACTTACATCAACATTTAAAATTATTCTCCTGCTACTGGGAAGAGTTGGGAACACTGCCCTAACTTAGGAAATAAACAGCCAGTCCATCACTGGGAAAGGGTTACATTTGCTGTCTTGCTTCATTTTGAGTGCTGTCTTCTTCTCGGGGCTTTGTATGCTTTGCTGGGGGCTCCTGTCTGTCTCTCCCAGAGCTGTGCTGAGGCTGAGCTTCCCAATGTAGAGTTTGGGTGGGTGACGGACATGCATGGGTCAACAAAGGAATGGAGGGTGCCAGGGCATGGGGTGTGGCCCTGGTGAGCAGAGGCAGAGAGCTTTGTCAAGGACCAGGTTGAGACCCTCTAGGTCTCTCTGGAATACCTACTCTCCCATTTCTCACCCACCATTTTAATGGTGTGAGGCCTTCCTGGGAGGAGAAATAGCCATATATCTTGGACTTTGCAGTTCCCAAACTGGGAGATCAATAAACCTCTTTTTATAAACTATCCTGTGTAGCATGAATAATAAAAACCCAGAGACAGATATTGGGGTTCAGAAAAGCCAGTAGCTCTTACCTCTACCAAGGCTGAAAAGGAGATCCTACCCTCCCTGTAACCGAAAACTGAATCTCCCATGAGACCCTTGGCTTCTTCCTTAAATATCACTCTAGTGCTGGGATTAAAGGTGTGAGCTCTGTTACTCTTTTAGATTGATTCACTCTGGTGTAGCCCAGGGTGGTCTTGGACTCACAGAGATCCATTTGCCTCTGTCTCCTGAGCCCTGGGATTAAAGGTGTGGCCACCACTGCCTGGAATCTATGGCTAACTCTTGTGGCTAGCTTTGCATTCTGATCCCCAGGCGAGCTTTATTAAATAACAAGCAATTACCCTGTGTCTGACATTTTGTCATAGCACCGGGATGAATAACGACTGTATTCCTCCCTTTTCAGTTAGATCCCCAAGTACATTTTCTCTGATGTTTTAACACATAGAACTATACAAATCCACCAACAGATCTTGTGCACATAGGCCAGTAACTAATATTGGGTACCAATAACTGATATTTAATAGTGCTTTCCCAGTATCTCTAGCTATACTTGAGGAATTCAGATGGCTTCAACATTGTCTTGAATATCTCAAGCATAGGGGCTTTCCATCCATCCATAGTGCTTCCTGTTGCTATTGGTATAATTTCTAGATATGAACAGTATATGTCCATGAATATATATAGGTACATATATGTGTATATGGTTATGCCTATATGCATATTGAAAGTCAGTGTAGCAGAGTCTCTCATTGCTTGCTTTGAACCCAGGCTCAATCCCTTTTTGTATAGCCTTCTTGAACTTACATAATTCTCCATGTTTGTTTCCAAGTCTGTGAGATGACAGAATGAAATTAAGTGACTTACATGCTCATCTTTAGGATTCACTTACTTTAAATATTTATTCTTTCTGACAGGGTCTAGTTATGTAGTCCTGATGTCTTGGAACTTGTAATGAAGCCCAGGATAGTTTTGAACTCATGATCTTTCTACCTCAGCCTCTCAGGTACTATGGCGACAGGCGTGCTTGAGCACATCTGACTGGTTGAGTGACTTTGCACATCGTGTGAAGAGCAGTGCTCACATAAGCCTATGAATTTCAAGGTTTAACTTTTTAAATGTATGTATTAATTACACAGGCAAGTATGTGTCCATATACTATATAGTCTACAAAATAAGACAATTCTCTATGTATTATTTAAAACCCTGGACACACACACACACACACACACACACACACACACACACACACACACACACACACACACACACACACACACACACCTACATTCAACATTATGGTGCACATACAGTTTTTTGGTTATTTCATAGTCATATGAAGACCAAAGTGAGCGAGGTTCCCAACATGGCTCATGTCTGGAATTTATGTAGTAAATTTTGTGTTTTACTTTGTTCTTATGGCAGTATTGGAAACCGAGGCCAGAGTTCTGTATATGCTACACAAGTGATCTACTAATGAGCTGTAACCCCAACCTTAAATTTGCCATTTTTAAGTTGTACATGTACAGTGACCTAACATTTGCCACTGTGAGCTGGCCCTGGCATCTGGGAGGAGTCAAGGGGAATTGGGATGGACTGGGGCTGGCCAAGTCTGATGTGTGCCCTGGTGCAGTGGCTGCCACAGAGCAGGGCCTTGGATGAGTCCCTGGGCCTTGCCAAGCTTCCCTTCTTCCCTGCTGCAAAGCATGGGTGCCACACTTCTTGCAAGTCTGTGGTGTGAAGGAGAGAAAGGAACACATTCAGAAAGCATTTGGCTAAGAACCTGCTTGATAAATGGAGACCCTGATGTTCAATGTGATAGCCCCACTTTAATGTGGGTTTGCTCTTCAAGCTTAACACAAACAATCATCCCACTGGAAGTTTTTGATCAACTCTGCTGTTGCTTGTATAATAACCATGGCTTAGGCTGGAGAGAATGTGGTTTCAATAACCAGGGAACTTGCTGTCTTCCCTCTCCACCAACCCAGTTCCCTCATCAGCAGGACACCTGCTTGCCCCTGAAGCTGTAATACTGAAGAACTAGAAGTAAGACCTCTGTAGAGAGGCCCTGGCCCTGTTCTGTTTGGTTGGCTTAGGGCAAGCAGGTGCCTTCAGTGACCCATGAAGAGAGAATCTACTTCACCCTCTTTTCTTCATATAGTATGTTCTAGAAAGCTCAAACCCCTGTGGAAACGAATGTACGTATGACCATCCCTTTACAAAGCTTACATATATTCTGATCAGTAGAGTGAGGGGCCATTATTTTGCAACTGGTCCTAATTTGCCTTTTGCTCATCTTCCAGAGAAAGTAGGCTTGACCCTTTAACAGCCAACTTTGAAAGACAGCTATGCACCAGGGGAATAGACCATCCTTCACGAGGCAGGAGCTGCTGATTTTCGAAGATTTATTTTTATTTTTAGTTGTGTGTATGTGTCTGTGTGTCTGTGCACCAGAGTGCAGGTGCCCAGAGGTGTCAAATCTTATTGCAGCTAGAGTAGAAGCCTGATCTGGGTGCTGGGAACCCAACTCAGGTCCTCTTAATGAGCTGTTTCCCCAGACCAGAACTCTTCAGAGTGAGAGCAGCTCTGGGATTGAAGGCAGAAGGCATTTATCACTGAGCTAGTAATTCTCACCTGTAAGTGACTGACTAGGAGCTGTGACAGAGAGCCCTGGGAGGAAAAGGACACACATGGAAGGTGTTTTACTCCAACAGTGTGAGGAGGCCACATTAATCCAAGAGTTTCATATTTTTATTATGTGATTATCATTATTTCAGCTCTCTCGTGAAATACTCATGGGAATATAGCACAGGTGTTTAAGGATACACACTGGGCAGTGAATTATCACCCAGTTTATAACGTCTTAGCGAATGGTAATTCAGGACCCCCACCCCCAAAAGCTCTGAGATTATTGGATTGTTCTCTTAATTACTGGGCTCTGAGCTATCAAATATTTGTTGAAGGGGATGCTTTTCTTTGTGGGAGTGGATAATGGTAGTGTTTACACTTGGAAATATCTGCCTCGAGTTATTAAGATTTGCATTTCTCACTTTTCTTCCAAGGGAAAGGTGTTTAGCCATTTTTAGAAAGCAGGTACGGAACTAATCAATTGTCAAAACATCTCCCTGGAAACTTTCCGCTCCAGACAAGTGCAAAAATCCCAGTATTAGCAATCCACCTACCAACAGTGGGAGGGGCAGAAACCGAGAAGCACTTTCCCAAGCTTGGGGTGTCCTGGGCATCCAGACACCATATTGCTTCCTGACAACAACTGCTCTGTAGACAGGAGTCAGGGGATACATCAGTCAGAGAGAGAGCCGCGTTGGTCGGTCTTTGACTGGCAGGGCCTGAGCCTGGTTCCCAAGCTGCTCCAAGGGCCCAGACCCTGCAGGCGCTAAGCAGGGTCATTGATGTCCTGGCAGCAATGGTGCACTCTGGGAAACGCTGGTGGTGCCTGGGGATGCTGTGCAGACCATGGATGCTCTTCCCAGGGTAATCACAGATGTGGAGAGGGAGAACACACAAGCCCACGAAAGTCAAAGGAGAGGCGGGCACAGTGACAAACAAACAAAAACATGTTGCTAGAATTGTTTTATAGGGCCCTCTTCGCCACCAATCCCTTCCAGTCCCTTGGTCCTGGCTCCACCGGATCCTTGCAGGAGCCCTTATCTCTGTCCAATCCTGACTAGAGATTTCTTGGGGATCCTCTCTCCAGCCCCGTCCCCCTGGCAGCTGTTTTAAGTCAGTGAAAGCAAGAAGAGCAGCGCCAGGCGAGCCCCAGGGTGGGAGCTGTCAGAGAACAGGCTTCCATCAGCCCTGCAGCTTCTTGCCTGGGGCGGTTCACCCACTGAGTTTCTGTTGGTGGTGATGTAACCCACGCTCCTGAGTGGCGCAGCTCCAGAACCCAGTGCCTAGCCTCATCTTGCCCTCAATATCAACCCCTGACTCTTGGGCATCAATATATATATATTTTTTTTTTTTTCTTGGCTGAATGCACACAGATTCAAAACAGTTCAGCCACCCCAGTGCTGGAGATCAGAGGGCTTCTAAACTTTTCTTCCACCCCTCTACCCCAAGGAGTGGGTGGGTGCTAAACGCCAGCAAAAGGCATCAGAGACCAGGGTGCAGAGCTCAGCTCCGGGAAGGCAGTGGTGTTTTCAAAACCGGAACCTCCCGGAGCTCCAGCCAGGGTGTACTGACCACCTGGAAGGTTCTTGGGGTTCCACCGACACCCGCAGACCCTCACGCGCATCCCCGCACCATCCGGTGAAAGCTTGTTTGGACACGGGTGGGCGCAGGAAGGACCCGGGGGGGGGCGCGGTGGGCGCAGGGGGAGGAAGAAGTTGACAAAGGGGACTTGACCAGACAGGATCGCGCAGGAATAGAAGCGAGCTCCCCTCTCCTACCCGCCTCCTTCCACTCCTGCCATTTCGTCTTTAAGTGGAGGGCAGATTAAAGGAAAAAAAAAAAAATTCCTGCACGGTGTGGGTGATCGGTGCGTTATTTACAAGCCAGTTGGGCTGCAGCAGAGCCGGAGGATTGTGAGGGGCTCCCGGGCTTCGGATGCGGGCGCGCGGCCACGGGCAGGAGGTCAGGCTGGACCCCAGGTTCTGGGGGACGACCCGCAGCAATCCCGGCCCCTGCGCTGCGCCGCCCCCGCCCGCCGCACCCCGGGGCGCGCGCCGGCCACGGTCACCGGCGGCTGGAGCGCTGCCCTCGCCTCCCCCATTGTTCCCACTGCCTTTTTCGCCTTTTGTTATTTATTTGCACCAGCATTGTGTTGTCTCCGAAGCCGCCTCATGACCAGCCGAGGGATTTCACTTCGTCCTTGAGAGAGAGAGAGAGACAGAGAGCAAGAGAGAGCGAGAGAGGGAGCCAGAGGTTGGGGTGGGGGGGTGGAAGAGAGAGAGAGAGAGAAAGAGAGAGGGACAGGCGCGCACACACACACACACGCGCGCGCACACCCCACACAAACACACCCCGACACAGACACACACACACACAGAGTGCAAAAGGCGAGCCGCCCCATCCCGTCTCCAGGGTCCTCCGGGGGCCCCCGCCCGCCGCTGCGCATCCCGCGTCAGAGGAGCGATTAACCAGACCCGGTAAGGTGCGTGAACCGCAGCGTTTTAACTTTGTGGCGCGTCCCGCTGTGGAGGTGCCGGTGGCGGGCAGCCCTCCAAGGCGCCCTGCTCCAGCTGGAGAGCCGCGCAGCACCAGGGAGGGGGCGCGGGAGTTTGCTCAAGTCCCGGGAGGGGGCTGGGCCCGGCTGCGGGGGAGGCTGCGGGGGGCGCTGTCACCCCCTTCCGGGAAGGAGGGGGCTGCGATCCACGGGACCGGGCCAACTTTATCTGGGCTGCTGTTGGGAAGCCTTGTCCTGTTGCCTGTATTGTTTTCTAAGTGGTGGCGGTGATGTGAGGTGCGGGAGGCAAGCGGTGCAGGGAGGGGGGCAGGGGGTGTCAGCCCTGGGCTAGCCTTGTGCATCTCCAGGGGACAGACCCTCGAACTCGGACAAAGCCCCCGCGCCTGTCTAGAATGGACAGAGCACTCTCAGCCTACCCCATCACCTTCACCCCTGCCTTTTTGTTTCGCTTTCTGCAAGCTCTCTCCCTCTACTCTTCAGTCCTTCCCAGAGTCTCGGAAATAAGTCTCATCCTTCTGGATTTGAGGCGTTTCAGAGACCGGAAGCTTTCATTTTATTGCAACTACTCTCTCTCTCTTTAAAACCCCCTTCCTCACTCGGTGCAAAGTATAGACCGCTCGCTCACGTGCTGTGTCACTCTCCACTCTCGGCTCGCGCTTCATAGCCGCTGTAGTAAGAAGTGAAGAACAGGGGTTATGCGGGTTGGAAGCAAGTTGAATCAGGGGCTGGAGTTACCGACCTGCCGGCCTTAGATCTTCGGGACACAGTCCACATATTTTAATAGCCATCTTCCGAAGCGAATACACTAACTAGTAAACAGATTGGCTCGCCTTGGATATCAAAAGGCTTTGGTCCCAGTTCCTAAGTTGAGTGAGGAATGTGAATTCATTTCCAGGCTTCCCTAATCAGCTAAAGCAGGTCAAAACGAGGAAGTGTGTGTTAATGTAGAGCCCACGCTTTTGGGCTGGCCACCGGGGATACTCTTGAGAGGCTTTGCTGCCTCTCAGAAGTTTTGAAATTTGTTGTAACCCAGTTGAGATGTTCAGAGTATCCAGATATCCAAAGGGGGTTTGTCAAGAAGGGCACGGAGAAACATCTCCCCAGAGGACCTTTTCCGCCGAGCACTGTTTCAGTCAAGGGCAAGACACGGAAATCTGTGGGATTTTGGGTAATAAGTGTGGGAATCTGCAAACAGACTAGACAACAGTGATTTGTTTTCTTGGTGTTCATAAATAATGGCTCCTAATATCACACACACACACACACACACACACACACACACACACACACACACACACACCCCAATAAAGCTGCTGGTGGGGAAATTTGTAGACAAGGGACATTTTCGGTCAGAAAAAACAGAGTGATTAGGTTAAGGGCCACATCGTTTTTTCGTTTTTTAAAGTACGAGGAAATGTTCTCCCCACCCCCACCCAAAGTTTGACGTTTATAGCTTTTAAAAGGAGGACAATTTCATCCTCTGCAAAGAACCGCTAAATTTTGATCTGTCTCATTTTAAAGGAATCCGGCTGTCTGAGGATGGCTGTTTGCACAGATAGTGGAGGAATCCCTTTCTAGAAGCAGATACAGGGAGCAGGGTTTCTAGGGGGTGCTTCTTCCTGATTTAAATATAGCTCCGAGGCCAAAGCCTAGATAAATTCAGCCAGAGTGATTTAAAAACATTAAGCACTTACATCGAAAGTTCTCCTGGGCACTGTGCAAAATTCTCTTGGAAATTATGCCATCAACTGTTTATTCCTTAGAACTCTAGGAGATAAAAATCACCAGGATCACTTAAAAACTGATGCAATCCAGTGTCAAACCCTCAAACTGCTGGGGATGGCTTTTGTTTGCCTGAAAGGTAGATCTTTCATCACGAGAGTTGTTTAAAAACATTTAATTGTGGGGGTGGGAAGGGCTGTGCATTAGTTATTTGTGTTAATTATATAGTAGCATCTTAGACAGAATTTCTTTTTTCTTCCTCCTCTTCTTGCCAGTGGTCTGCTTATCCCATTCTGGAAGCTTTCTGTTTTCTCTGGGGTTTAATTTTTTCCTTTCTGTAGGATGTTTGGATGGGTAGTACTGATCTACTCTAACACAGCTTTGATTCTTAGCACAGAAACCCTCACTCAGTTTTGTTGCTGTAGTTAGCCGGTCCGTAGTCCTGGCTGGATGCATGCTTCAAACATACAGGACTGGAATCTGCTAAGCTCAGTTGGTGACTCACCAGACTCTTGGTGTGCATTATTTAGCTCACGTTGTCTTAGTTTTGCACATGTAGACATACAACCTGTTTAGACTGACTCTCGGCTCAAGGGAGAAAATGGTATTCTTTGAGGAGACTCTTAGAATATACAGAGTAGGCGGTACATGAAAAGAGCCAAGTTCTTAGCCGGGTATAAGATTTTATTTACTCTTTTTTTCTGGCCTTTGTTGGAGCGAGGCCTAAGTTTAAACGTGTCGGACTTCCATTTTCAAAGGAAAGAATCTGACCTGTATGATGCTGTCTTCTTATAAGGCACACTTAAAAGTATGATATAATGCATATGCACACGGGTGTACCGTCTGTGAAAAGCTCTGTCCTGTCACTGAGTGGTAAGCAGTTGTGGTCTTCAAGGTACATTCAGAGCAAATACAAGAAGGGAAATTGCAAGGAGAAAACTGGTGGTTGGTGATTTTCTGAAATCCTGATTTCAAAGAGCTGAAAATTCTGATGCTAAGTGTGCCTTGCCCCTGATGAGATATGACAGATAGGTAGAGCCTGCGTGATTCACCCAATACCGTATCAACTTATTGGTCAGGGATGGCATCAAATTAGAGTTCTGACAGTAACCTGGAAACTTGTCTACCTAGGCCTGAGGTGAAGGTAGTCTCACACAGGGATTTGTTGTTGTTGTTTAAGAAATATGGATTTATTTTGTAGGTGAAGAAAGTGCCTATCTGTTTCACATAAACTATAAACTATATCCTGAACTTGGATTTGTAGATAGGTAATAAAAGTCCAAATTTGTTCCAAACAATGTTTTAAAACACCCATTTGTAAATTGTCTACATTTGAGTCTCATATGTTAATGATTTGGGCTCTGAAACTTATTTCAGAAAGGCATTTTGGTTTATCTTCAGAAACACCACACAAAACTGTCTAAACAACTCTGTAAATAAACTGTTCCAAATGCCTCAATTTGGTGAATGAATTAAAGAATTATGGGTCTTAATCCAATTATGATCAGTCTTGCAATTCTCTCTCCCATTTGGGGGCGCTTGGGGGAGCTGGGACAGTTAATGTGGGGTCTTGGATGTTCATTTTCTCTGTGTGGTGTGACAGAAATGCCGCTTGTGCCCCTGTGTGAGGAGGGTTTGCGATGTGCAGAAGTTCCTTACTCTGGTGAACCAAGATTTAACTTTCCTGAGTCGTTACCACTGAGAGGAGAGTCAGTGAAGTTTCTGAAACTTGGCGACAAGGGCCTTACCTTCTGCTTGAAGACAATGAACTTTGAAGCTGCCCTGTGACTTGTTGTGTAGACCCTGTAAGGGTAGAGAGCAGACGCCCTGGTACATGAGGGACTTGCTTCTGGGCCATATTGGGACACTTCTGTAGGCCTTTCTCATGAACTTCATCAAATTCAGTTCTCTGGCATTAGGATTGAGTTAAGGTCAAATGTAAACTATTAAGGACAATCTGTTTTGAGTTGTTTTCTCCAAGTCCTTAGCCTTTTAGCTGCCCTATGTAGGTGCCTTTGGAAAGTCTCCTAATGAGGACCCTGAGTTTCAGGAAGGGCCCTTGACAGCAGTCCAGGTTGCTTTGATGAACCCTTCCAAGATTCCTGCCCCATTTGGCCCATTTAAAGTCTGGCTCATAGGCTAATTAATTCAAAGGTATAAATAGTTCATTATGGTTTAATTCTCTGCTTAGATGATATGATCACACCCCTCATTTGTTATGGTCTTCCCGTTGCTCAGAGAAAGAGCTGTGGAGATGGCAGGGATAAAGGCAAGCCAGAGAAACTCAAAAGTTTTCAGTGCCCTTCAAATTATGCCTCAGAGGCAACTGATTGTCCCACTTACGGCTAAAGATGACATTGAATAGGGGCAGCATGGTGATAAAATTAGAGGGGAAAGCCTAGCCATTGAAATAGTAGGTCTTATTAGGTAAAACCAGTAGCAGAATTTATGTCTGCAGATATAGAGTCATGCATTCCTTATAGTTAGTAAGTTTCAAAACCAAAAACAATCAACCAGCTAAACACACAAACAAACCCCCCAAAGACTTGCATGTCTCTTTGGTGCTCCGTCAGTGTTTAACTACTGAGTGGTTTGATGGTGTCGTTGTCCGTAGTGGACAATAGCGCAGTGATCACGAGGACTATGACTTTAGCCTGACATCTAGTTGGCATGCTCTGACAAACCAAAGAACTTTGTTCTTACTATGGTTCTAAGTGAAGTCAAAGAGGTAGGGTGTTTGGAAGGAGCCAGGAAACAGAAGATGCTGCCTCAGTAGCCACGGAGCTTTTCGGTGTAGGTTTGTCTGTGATTCCTGCAAGACTTTATCTGGAGATCAGAAGTCTTCAGGACTTGGTGCCCCCGTCTAACCTCTAAAGCTGGAAATTAAAATGCTCTTCCTTTCTTGTGCTTTTGTGTGTTCTGGTGCATTGCATGTGGAGGCCAGACGTGGGCTAGATATGGCATGTCTTCCACGCTTCCTCTCCATGTTATCCTGGGAGACAGGATCTCTCATTGATCTTGGTACTCAGTGATGGGCTATTTGTATCTGCTTGTCTCTCCCCACTGAGTAGTATAGCTGCAGACACATGTGACTGGGCCTGGGTTTTTCCATGGGTGGTAGGGATCTGAACTGTCCTTAGGCTTATGCAGCAGGCACTAAATAGTCAATTGAACCCTTTACTCAGACACCTGCCATGTTCTTATGTGGAGGGTACGATGTGGATGGCCCTAGGAGAAATGTGACTTTTCCAGCCGAGTGTCTGTCATGAGCTGGTTGCTCAGTCAATATTGGCTCTTCTTTCCCTCCCAAGCCAGTATAGTCTCTCATGGTAAATATGTTTGAGGCTTCATTTTGTAAACTTATTTGAATGCAAGATGAAAAAAAAAAGTATCACTTTCTCAAGGCTGAGATCAGCACCCTAAGATGGTGATCCAGTTATCATCTCTCTATGATTGTTGACCATGTGGTTTTATTAAAGATGTTGTGTTTGGCAGAGGTGTGAATTCTGTCTTTTATTCATATACGTGTTCCTTCAGTCATTAACATCTTCATCCTATATAAATAGTTAAGGCAAATAAAAATGCTAGGCTCTAGCTGCAGTTTTATGCAGACTCTCCTGAGAACAGATGTGAACAAGTACAAGAAAGACATGGAGGATTGCGCAGGAAGATGGTCAGCTGGCTAATGCAGTTCATGAGTAGTTTGGCCAGGAAAATAGAAGTTCTCTATAGAGGAGACCACTGTCTGGAAGGACTGCCCTGTCCAGCAGTACCCATGGTACTGCAGCATCAGGGAGGAGCCCACAGCTGGCCTCTGTGCTCCAGCCAGCATCAGGGAGGAGCCCACAGCTGGCCTCTGTGCTCCAGCCAGCATCAGGGAGGAGTCCACAGCTGGCCCCTGTGCTCCAGCCAGCATCAGGGAGGAGTCCACAGCTGGCCCCGGTGTTCCAGCATCAGGGAGGAGTCCACAGCTGGCCCCGGAGCTCCAGCATCAGGGAGGAGTCCACAGCTGGCCCCGGAGCTCCAGCATCAGGGAGGAGTCCACAGCTGGCCCCGGTGCTCCAGCATCAGGGAGGAGTCCACAGCTGGCCCCGGTGCTCCAGCATCAGGGAGGAGTCCACAGCTGGCCTCTGTGCTCCAGCATCAGGGAGGAGTCCACAGCTGGCCCCGGTGCTCCAGCATCAGGGAGGAGTCCACAGCTGGCCTCTGTGCTCCAGCTAGCATCAGGGAGGAGTCCACAGCTGGCCCCGGAGCTCCAGCATCAGGGAGGAGTCCACAGCTGGCCCCGGTGCTCCAGCATCAGGGAGGAGTCCACAGCTGGCCCCTGTGCTCCAGCATCAGGGAGGAGTCCACAGCTGGCCTCTGTGCTCAGTGGTACGGTGCCACTGGGGAACAAGGTCCATTAGACTCTCAGAACAGATGTGACACACAGTGTAGCCTGGGGCTTAGAAGCTCTGTGTCTGGTCAGGAAGATCAGCCACAAACAAGCAAACAAAACATACAACTACCAGAAAGCATGGCAGGTTCTTTGTGTTCCCTGGTGTTTTGTCTTCGTCCTTTGTAAAACGAACATGATACTAGTCAAGGTTAAATAAGGTTGGGCACCCATAAGACACCGAGTTGTGCATAGCACAGAAGGAAAGCTCGAAATATGTTGCTCCTTTCAAACACACTCAAAATGCACCAGCAGGTGTGGATACATTGTATCAGATGGTCCTGAATGTATTTAAACAAGGGCTACTTCCCATAACTGGAAGGCAGTGTGTGTGCAAGCAGGTGTCCTTCTTACCTTTAAAAATTCTCCCTGTTTCTTCCGGGTGCTTCAGTCCATACTCTCTGACACTATACACAGAGCAGACAGACTGCCTACCTGACCTTGACCATCTTCTGGGTAACTGGCCCAACAAAGCACCAGGTAGAGGGAACTCGCACTTCTGTACCCCTGTAGGCTCTCTCTGAGTGGAGTAGCAATGTACTGCAGGCTGCATTTTATCTCAAGCCTCAAACACCTCCTGAAGTCTTTGCTCCCCTGCGTGACTGATCCTAAACCAACTTGCAAGCTCCACAAAGTGCTGAACTCAAGTGGCCCTCAGCGCCAGCCCCTGCTGGGATGAGTCACAGAGCCACCAGCACTTTGTTGCGTTAGATTTGATCGCTGCCATGAGCAGTCCTTCGATTGTCAGCTAAGAGCCCCTTCAGGGACTTGTCCCTTAATAGGAAATCTCTTTTCTTCCTCCTGTTGTAACTTTAAATTAAAAGAAACTGTGGAGGAGTTGGTGGTCAGGCCTCACTTCATTCTTCTTCCCACTGGGAGAACAACATCTGAGGAGAGACATTTATAGGACTAGAAATTGAGTTGTTGCTGTGTGGGGGGTGTGGGGTCACTGTCAGGGGTGGGGGTGGGGTGTTCGGTGATGACGGAGGACCGAGGAGAACACATCACTTAGACTTGACTAGCCAGACTGTTGTTGGTATCATCCAGAGCGGGGCTGTTGTGGTACCCAGGAGTAGACTGTGGACACGAGGCTCCCACCAGCCTGGGGTGTTTGGGTGGTTCCGATGTATTTCGTCCTGCCCCAGATTCTTAGGTGGTTCTGTTTTGTAGTGTGGGAAACTGGCATGGAGACAGAATCGGGATCCGTGGAGGCTGGAGGCAGGAAAAGGGAGCTAATTTTTGACACATTCCTCAGACTCCTCTGGGGAATCTGTGCCCAGGATACTGACTGCTTACTTGAAATCTTGGCATCATTTTTTTTCCCAACAGTGAGCGAGCATGGGTTACTGTGGGTGTCTCTGCTCAAAACGGCAGATGGACATCAGTGAGGGAGAGGAAGGGAAAAGTTAACAGTGCTTTCGATGGTGTCCTTTCTAAGTTAGTTTTCTAAGTTTCATTCCCCCCCCTCTCTGTGTATGCATATCTGTCCAGTGTGCATGAACATGTGTGTGTGTGTGCTATGGAGGCCAGATGTTGTTGCTAGGTCTTCCTCAGTCACTCTCCCTGTATGTTTTGAGACAGGGTCTCTCATTGAACCTGGGCTCACTGATTGTCTAGACTGGCTCCCATCTGTCTTCAGTACTTGGGTCACAGATATGTACCTCTGGTCCCCCTGCTTGTTCAGTGAGAATTTTATCAACTGAACCACTTCCCAGCACCCACTTCTCCCTGCCCATTTGACCCTTTTCTGGGCCTGGTCAGATGCCCTGTATTGCTGGTTCTTCTGTCTCTGTGATTTTGAACCAATGCTGACTCTTGAGGTCTCGGCTGTGGCTGCTGAGACCCAGGGTTGTTCGGCGTAGTGTCAGGGCAGCCTGAAGTTTGCATGCAAGCTCTTTCAATGTGTGTTGTTCCTCTCTGGTGCTGGCACCCCATGCAAGTGTCTGGCAGGATCAGTCTCATTAATTCGTTCCTTCACTGGAACTATTTTTGAACAAGTGCATACTGTCTCTTAGAATCCTGTCTTGAACTTTCTTCCTTGGCTCTTTCATGGAGAGCCTAGTCAACCTTGGCTCCTACCAGAATGCAATGTCTTTTCTGCTTCAACCAGGAAATTAAGTGGTTGTTTTATGTACATAAATATTTCTGTCAGTAGGTAAACATGAGGAAGCCACTCTTTATTTGTAGGGACTTCATCAGGCCACCCAGATGTTACTGAATCCCAGCCCCCTTTACGTGTCAGTGGGTGCTGGCTTTTCTTAGCTTTTGTCTTACAGGGTATGTATTCTCATAGTGCCGCTGTCCACTGTATTGTGTTAATATCTCCAGAAATGAAAGGTATAGTGGATGCATTCCTGCCTGGTTTGAAAGAGGTAACTACATGCCGAAATACAGAACTCCCCGTGTGGGCTGGGGACATGGCTTAGCTGGTGGACTGCTTGCCTAGCATACAGAAGCATGACACAAACCTGTCATGGTGGTGTGCCTTTCTGACAAGAAAACCAGCGATGTGGAGGCAGGAGAGTCAGATGTTCAAGGATGTCTTTGGCTACACAGCAGGTTAGTAGCCACCCTGGGAAATGTAAGACACAGTAAGCTCCCCTACTGGATGGGCTTTACCTCCTTGGCACCACCACAATGCCTAGAACAGAAAGGGCACAGAACAGAAGGCTGTGAGTGAACAGACTTACAAACCAAATCATACCATAAGAGCAGAGACTTGGACCTCATCAAGGCAGCTTTGCATGCTGGGAAGAGGCTGGATTTACATCTCTGGGCTGTTTGTTATGCCCTGGGCTTGGTGCTGAATGCTTCACAGGGATAGCCTCACAGAACCAGTTAGTTGTGTATCTAGTTGTCTATAGCCCCTTTCCACACAGGAGCCAAAGGATTGAAGCCGTCATGTGACCTACGCATCTCCCACCGCTGTCATTGGCAGGAAAGCCACTGCCTGGCTTTTGGCTATTAGATTTGGACATCTTCCTCTGTGTCAAGACACTGCTGAGGACCTGACCTCTATAGGGCAGTACTGGCAATAGTCTCCTGTCTATCCCACGTGGAGGATGATGATCAGATGGGAAATACGGTGGAGAGCCAGGATTGAGTGGTGATTTGTACATGCCAGTTGGGCTGATCAACTTTAACCATCAATTTGCTACAGTCTAGACTCACCTGGGAAAAGCCTGACTGAGGGATGCACAGACTGGGTTGGCCTGTGGACAGGCCTAAGCGGGATCGTCTTCTTGATTTTTAATTGATGTCGGAACAGCTAGCCCCTTGTGGGTGCCACCATTTTTTGAGCTGGGTGCTGCACTGTGTAAGAGTGAAGAAAGCTAGCTGCGGAGAAACAGCAAATCCCCTCCTCTTTTGCCTGTGGATGTAATGTGACTAGGTGCTTGAGCTCCTGCTTCCATCTTCCCAAAATGATGGAGGTAGCAGAACTGTAAGTCAAGTAACAGTCCTTTGTTCCCCGTGTTGCTCTTTGTCAGAGTAATTATCACAGCAATGGAAACGGACACCAGACAAAGGTTATCACTATTCACCACCCGTTCCATACATTAGCCCCAAACACCCTCGGAATGCCCAGATTCATGCTTTCGAGTGCTTTACCTAGTAAGAACTGTTTTATGCAGGTAGGTGGCAATTCCTCATACGTAACCCCTTGCCACAAAAGGAAGGATAGCACTGTGTTGCTTACTCAGTCATCCGATGGAAAGCTATTTGGGGCACTGGTTAGAAATTGAGCTTTTGGTGTTCCATCGCAGGCACATGGATCCTGAAACCTCTGTGGTTTTTGTCAAGTGTGACTGGTGACTCTCTAGCACCTAAAGGTTTGAGGGCCAGCGATAAGTTCTGAGTGATCTAGTTGGGTAGTAAGCTGTGTGTGTAGCATATGGAGCTTAAGGTTCTCCAGCAACAGTGGCCTTGGTGAGACAGAGCAGAGTTGGTACTGGAGGACTGGGAAGACTTTTCCTGATGGACTTTGGGTTCTGAATTAAAAATTAAAGGACCTTCAGTGATTTTGCACAGATAGAACATTAGTGTGGCTGAAGCCAAGCGTGGGAGACTCTGACACGGTGGTGACCTGGAGCCAGGCAAAGAGGGGGACCTTTTCATATTTCAGCTCTGAAGAGACTTTCCAACAACAGAATCTCCAGGCATCATAGCCCTCTGAAAAACAGAGGCCAACTTCTTTGTACTCCAAACACTTGGTACAGTCTCTGAGACACAGAAGGTGTTTAGAGATATTTGTTTACTTTTATAGCACTGGGGCCGGACTCAGGGCCTGTGTATACTCTGCCAGTGTTCTGCCACAGGGGTCCAGGTTTTTGTTTTAATGAATAAAAAGCAGAGAGAATGAGAGAGCGATATGTGGAAAATACTAGAATTCCATTACGATTGCAGTAAATCCTCCCTCTCTATCTGTTGGGGATAAACTTCAAGATGCTCCAGATGCCAGAAATTGTGTTAGACCGGAATCTAAAGATCTGCTTCTGTTTTCTTCCATGTGTCCCTAGCTATGAGGGAATTTAGTGCACAAATAAGACCTAGTAGGTACCAATAGTCATCCATAATAAAATGGAGTGGTTATAAGAGATACGGATGTGGATGACTCCCTACTGTGTGTGTGTGCTCACCCTTCTGGTGATGAGATGAAGCAAGATGAAGAACATAGGCACTGTGACATAGCCTCAGGTGATCTCAGAAGGGTCATTTGAACACAGCACTGTCATTTTGTGACAGTCTGGTAACCAAGCTGGCTAAGTGGCTAACTGGCAGGTGGCATTTACAGAGTGGATCCAGTAGACAGAATGAGATAGCAACTTCCAGGCATAGCAGAGCCAAGGTGGTGTGAGACTCACTCACGCCTCTCTACATAGTCTTAAGTTGGAAGGTTCTGTTTTTCTCCTGGAGTTCTCTGAAGACCTTGGCTGGCCATGGGTTACTGAAAGCATGCTTAAGAAGAGGTTGGTCTTCTGAGAGCAAGAGGATGCTGCAGGGGAGCACGGTGAAATAAGACGAGCACAGGATTTTAATTAGACCACCGTGGTTCTCACAACAAGAAAACAAAGCATTGGGATCAGTGGCAGGACGGAACTCGAGGAACGATGCTTGCTAGCCTCAGAGCAGCAGTGATTCCAGGAGAATGGGCACCTTGTTTGTTTGGGTCTCCGTGAGTGATCACTGCTCGGTGAACCATTGACAGGGCTCCCCCACAGACTAGAAAAACAGGCATGTGTCTTTACAGAGGGTAAGTAGTGGATTGCTTCTTGGACCATCTGTGGACTAAGGTTTCATCTGCCTTGCTCTGTGGCTAGTCGTCCATTGTCTTTTCCTACTATGCAAATCCATGGTGGTCTAGAGACTGCCATTGAACTATTGATCAACTATTTGATGAAGAATCCAGTGGATGAGTGAAGGGGGGTGGTTTGGTGTCGAGGACAGAGGGAAACTGATAGCCATCAAGAGGAGTTGTCCCCAGTCACTCAGAATTCCCAGTGACATGATCAGAGAATTTTAAGGGAAAATGCCCGCCAAGGTAATGCCTGCACAAGCAATACCAGCCCCATTAGAAGAGGAAGCCATTCATTCTGTCTAGAAAATGTACTGGGGAGGAGGAAAAAAAAGGTAGCGTGTCATTCGGAACCTAGCAGGAGTTACAGCACAAAATGGCTCTAATCCAAGCAGCATAATATTAGCATCAACGTGCATCTTGTGGCTCCAGCCCCGCACAGTGCTTTGGAAATAAAAGGCGATTGTGTAAGGAATTAGCAACACAAGGCATTTTTAAAAGTGCTTTATTGCCAAGGCCTGTGATACTGTGTGAAATCTATGCAGCCCCCTTCCTCCTGCTGTGCTTAATTTCGGAATCTCACGCTATTACCTATCCTTGGAGAGAGAAAAAATAATCTCTATTAACTCTTAAAAACCAAGTTTCACACTGTACTTGTTTCCGACTTATCTTTCTGATGTCTCTTAGGAAGAAAAGTGGTGTATTTAGCTACCAAGTGTTTTTCGGGTGCACAGTATTTAGGCTTGCCCTAGGGGGTGGCACTGGAGCATGGGGGTAGGCTGGAACTAAGTGTCGAAGACAAAAGTTTAGAAAAGCCTCCAGCAGTTTGAAGAACAAGGACCTGAAAGAGCCAGCAGAGATTGGCTCTGGCATGAATCCAGAGCAGAAGCCCGGAAGTGGGTTATAAAAAACCAGGAGGCAGAAGCCAGGGGGAGTTAAGTCTTCACCCTGTAGATGGCTATCTTCTGGTGACAGGAAGACATCTCAAGCAATGTCGCTCCTCCCCGGTGCACTGCTGCCCTGTGCTGGCTGCCTCACTGGGCGCTGGCTGACTGGGAACCATCAGTAGGCATTTTTCTAAGCAGTTGTTTCTTTGAGGCTCCCCGGTAACCTCCATCATGCACAGAAATTGTCCATTGTCCAGACAAGGATCCCAAGCTTGCCCAGAGCAGCATAGTGATGGTGGTCTAGCTGGGACTTGAACCTACAGAGGTCCGATTCTGGAGGCTTGGCTTTTATCCACGGTGGTACAGCAACTGTATCTTCAGCCTCAGAACGGGATCCTTCAGAAGGACGCCTGCATTTGCCCCTCCCCTTCCTCCAGCACCCACATCTGTCACCCATAACTGTCACTGAGCCCTGTTTGTTCTCTAGCCCAGGGTTTTCCTCTGCAATGTGCGCTTTACTGCTGTCATGCTAATCTTCCTGACGTGCTATTTGGGTCATGTTGCCCCTTTCTCAGAACCTCAAAGCCGTGTGCTACATGGGATGGATCTTAGACTTCCTAGGTTTTTTTTTTTTTGGGGGGGGGTCTCTGCAATCTGGCTCCTCCCTGTCTATCTTAGCAGGCTTGTTTGAAATCTTCCCTTTAATTTGCTGTTGACCCCCTCCACACTGCACACAGTGTTGCAGCCGACTTCCCAGCCTGTCGGCAGCATGTCAGCCTCCTAAGCCCTGCACAGCCTGGTATAGAGGCCGTGGCCACTGTACCAAAGCTGCTCTTTCTTGACTCCCAAATCCTTGGGGACTTCTTCCAGAGTGGCCCTTTCCTCCATCTACTTCAAACCCTTCCGTCTATGGATTCCTTACTCTCCAATCCACCGGATGCCATAATTTGGTGTTTGTCACCTTTTCTCTGTCCTCGCCTTCACTCAGTAACCAACACATCCTCATCGAGCACCTTCCCTGAGGTAGTCGCTATGCTACTGCTGGCGAATCAGCTGTACACGTGGAACCGCTAATCTATTGGGGAACCAAAACTGTGGCCAGAGAATGGCCATCACTTAGAGCTTTGCGTTGTGCGCTTTGGAGAAGGACATGTAGCAGGTAGAGGGGAGGCTGTTGGTACATTTGCAGGCAGCGGGAATTAGAGAAAGTCTGCTATGGGAAGTCATGGGTGAAAGATAGTTGTTAATGTGGTACGGAGGAGAGGCGGGAAGAGCAGCACAGACAGACAGCACGGTACGCTTTCTCAAAGGCTCTGAAGAAAGAGGAGAAGGGGCATGCCCCTGGAATGCTACAGGCTGCATGGCCAAAGTAGAGGGGAAAGGCCAGGAGGTGAAGCCAGATGCTCCTGTCAGACTTGGGAGAATCCCAGGCATGTTAGAAAGTCTAGTCTTTGCAGTAAGAGTGGCAAGAAAGTCACAGAATAGTCTTAAGAAAGCCTTATCATTCTTGTCGATTTCCTACAGACCCCATTGAAGATGCAGGGCTGGGCTTTGCGCAAACTAGCAAGAAGCGATGGCAATTACTTTTAACAAGTAAGAGATGGTATCTAGACCATCAGAGATGAGGGCATGCCACAGATTTCAGACACTTGGAAGGAAGGCTGCCTGCCTGCTCCCACTAGTCTGCCCACCCCAGAAACTACCCAGTGGACTATTTCACTGTGTTCCCAGAGCCGCTAAGTCCCAGGGACTCTGTTGGTTGAGAGAAAGTTGACACCAGAGCGTGCATCTCCATGGTCACACTTTTGGTTTCACCCTGTCCCTCTCCCATAGTAACCCGAAATCCTGCCCATCCTTGGCTTCCGAATTAAAATTTACCTTTTCCCAAGCATCATCACAGAAGACAGTGGCTGAAGATTTCTTCCCTATGGTTGTATGGCATTTGTCACACGTTCTGGTTAAATTTTGCCGACTTGAGACAAGCTAGGGGCATCTGGGAAGAGGGAAACCTCTTGAGAAAATGCCTCCATCAGGTTGGCCTGCAGTCAAGTCTGTAGGGCATTTTCTTGCTTGATGATTGATATGAAAGGGCCCAGCCCACTGTGGGCGGTGCTTCCCTGGGCAGGTGGGGCTGAGTGAGCTGTGAGAGCAAGCCAGTAAGCAGCACTCTTCCATGGCTTTCTGACCTGACTTCCCTCTGTGAAGGGCTGGGATGGAGGAGTGTAAGGACAATGAAGTTTTTCCTCCCCAGATTGCTCTTGGTTTTGGCTTTTACCACAGCAATAGAAAGCACATGGAGACACACATGTTTGTCTCCGGAAGACGCTGTGAATTTAAATAATGTACTTCTTTCTGGGACCTTCCTTTAGCTCAGTTCCTCACCCTCCATCTCTCCCTTTCTCCTTCATTCCCTCCATTGGCAGGCATGCATGCGTTTATTAACTCATGTCTGTGTAGAGCAGGGGTCGATCTTGGTGTTATTCTGAAGGAGTTGTCTGTTTTTGTTACTTGGTTGTTGGTAGGTTTTTTTGTTATTTTTTGTTTTGTTTTGATTGTTTTTGAGACAGGCGCTCTCTCATTGGCCAGAGCTCACCAGCTTGGTTAGGCTGACTGGCCATCAAGGTCCCAGGATCTGTCTGTCTCCACTGTCACACATCAGGATGACAGGTGCAGCTGCAAGCCTGTCTTGTTTACCCAGATTCTGGAGCTCGAACTCAAGCCTTAATGCTTACAAGTCATGTGTGGTAATCCTCAGGCCATCTTCGCAGCCCCTCTTTGCCTCTCCCTGGCTGAGAAGTTGACCTCTCTCGGATTCCTCATTCCAGAACATGAGTGGTCACACCTGCTGCACAACTCAGCTGTGAGGGACTCATGAGACAGTGATCGACCGCATAGTAGGACAAACGTTACCTCTGGCCCACCGTGAGTTTCACCCTGAGATGACATTTAATGGTTGTCAGAGTATTTCTTAAGTCCGACCTATGTGTATCACTGCTGCTGTGGCCTATTGGAATTCAATTTTCTTTATGTCCGTGCATTTTTGTTTCCAGGGTTACAGATATCAACAAATCTGGGCGTTGCCTGTAAGAATAGTCACAGAAGTACCTGCTGGCTTTCAGGGAGACAGTGATGGAGTGTAAGACCTGGATGGAAAGATCCGAGGAGCATGAAAGAAAGGCTGAAGAGGTGTTTGGAAGTCAATTCTTGCAGTAGTTCAGAACGCATGTTACAATAAGATGATGCAGACTGGAAACTCAGGCCTGTGTGATGAAATAGCCCCACCCTAGTGACAAACACTCTCTCTTCATCTTTCCATCTTACAGTTTTCAATAGAACACTCAATTTCTTTGATTTTAACCAAGTGTCAGACACTGACTCACTTCTCGCTTCCATTTCTCCTCCTGCCCCTTGCCTCTCCTCCCCCAAACCACACATGCTTTTCTATCATTCAGTAACATTAGACTACACATATATCAATTGCCAAGAGCATCAGACGCTACTTTTAGAATAGAACTGTTTCGGCTTCTTTGCATTGCTTATGGCTTCTAAGCACTCCCACAGTGTCCTGGATAGCCAGAAAACCTCATGAGCAGTTGGCCATGGTAGAAGAAAAGTGTGCTACTGGTAAAATTTTTTACATCATTGGGGCCACGCAATAATAATCTTTCAATCAGGTATTTTATTTTATTCAGCTTTCTTCAGATTGTATAACCCCTTACTGTTTGCATGTGAGATTACCAGACCCCTGGATCCTGCCATTGATAAGGGCTAAGTTCAGCCAAAGAAGGGAATGTTTGCTCCAACAAAGTGGGAGCCTATCCCTCACTGGAGGATTGGCATCTTTAGGAGGTCTTGGAGGTGAGACACAGCAAGGTGTCTGTGAAACAGCAGGTGGGTTGGTGCTGGCAGAGCTGAGGCACCCTGATGAAGGGCTGAAATGAGGTGCTGTCAGATCAAGGCAATCTTTCCATAGACCATCTGTGACTTCCCGTTTGGAGGGAATGGCATCGGGAGAATCCTGTGTCGTTGAGTAATGGTTGCCCTTGCTTGTGAATGAACCAGTGACAGGATGGCTAGAGTTCCTAACCATCAGGTGAAAAGGTGGCTGTCTTGACTATTGGTGACATGTAGCGACAAGGGGCTTTCTGTTTGTAGCATGTCTGCATGCTCACACACACTGTCTTCATCTATGTGCACACATTGCTCCTTTAGTTACATTATATCTAGGGTATTGCTGGTGAGGGCGTTCTGTGTACTTACGGTGGGTATGATGGGGTTTCATGGCTGATCCTCAGGAGACCATCTGTGCCCCTAGATTTGTTACAGTGAGATTTTGGGGAGCTCTTGGGCACATTACCTGGGTGAAAATAACAGTGAACAGAGGGGGAGATTGAATGGGAAGGTCTCTCTGGAAATTAGATTTAAAAACAACAACTGAAACTCTAATAATTTGCCCTCCCTTCCCAACCCTAATTCCCTCTCTCTTTCCATCCCTCTTTGCATCCCTCCCCTCCCATTTCCCTTCTTCCTCACCTTCCTGTTTCTGTGTTGGGAATAAAACCCAGGACATTGTTCGTATTAGGCAAGACCTCTGTTGCTGGCCTGTATCCTTAGCTCTTGTTCTGTTTGCCAGAGTTTCCCTATGTAGCTTAGGCTAGCCTTAAATGTATAATACTCCTGCCTCAGCCTCCTGAGTGCTGGATTGAAGCTGTGTGCCACTGTACCTGTGATCAAATAAAAATCTCAGGACTGTTTTGGATTTTTGGCCTCAGGGAGTTTATGATCTGAAGCAACAAAGATTTGAAATTGGAGGTAAGGAAGCTGATTGTGTCTTCCTAGAAGACGGCAGGGACAGTGTCACAGGGAACTGGGAGCAGAGGGAGATTTGCTGTCCAGTGAGTGAAGCATGGACCTGGGTTCAAGGCTCTCAATGGCTATCTTAGCCACTGCTCTTTTGGTCTGACCTCCCTCCCCCCACCCTCCGTCTCCCCTTTGTTCCTCCCTCCCTCCCTCCTTCCCTCATGAGTGTTATGGTATGGAGTCTAGGCTGGCCTCAGAATACTTACGTTAGCTGAGGATTATCTTGCAGGTCTGACCCTATCTTTACCTTTGGAGCACTGAGGTCACAGCCATCCGCCAGCACGCCTAGTTTGTGCCGTACTAGGAATTCATTCTAGGGTTTTATACATGCAGCTACTAGTTGAGTTACATGCTCAGCCATTCCACAGACACACTTACACAGACATAGAGACACGCACAGACACAGACACAATACAACAATTTATTCAGTGAAGTGTCATGAATAAGCTGGGACTCTTTCCTAGCACTGGGAAGCTGGAAAGCAAGAGTATCAGAAGTTCAAAGTCATCCTTGACTACTAAATTCAAGACCAACCATATGTTCCATTAGACAATATCTCAACTCCTCCTGGTATACACATATGTATACACTATACACACACACAAATATATATATATACATATATATATATATATATGTATATATATATGTCACTAAATGGGAAGAGGGAATGAAGAATACATATAAAACAAGAAATGCAAATAAAAGCTGTAAAGTTTTATTGATTGGGTGGTTTATGTGTATCCATGTTGTTGTGTACATCTGTGTGCAGCCCAGTAAAGGCGTGGCTATGTGGATTCACCAGACCAATAAATTGAAGTAGAGTTTATCAGGAAATAACATAAACAGAAAGCAATAAGTAACTTCCGCGGTGTTCCTGCTCCGAGGAGACAGACCTTGCTCCGGGATGCTCTCTGAGATCTGAAGGGGCTTAGGACCCCGGAACCCTTTCCTTTTCACCACTCACATCCTCGCCTGTGACCACGCCCAAAAGGCGTGGTCAGTGCCACAGGTGTGGACACAGATCTATCTATCACCACAGTCCAGAGGTTGATTTTTGTATGTATTCCTCACTCCACATTTTAAACATTTCATGTGTTTGGGTGTTTTGCCTGCAAGTATGTTTATATACCATGTGTGTGGCTGGTACCCACAGAAGCCAGAAGAGAGAACTGGATCTTGGATCCCCTGGAACTGGAGTTAGAGGTGGTTATGGGCCACATGTAGGTTCTGGGAACTGACCTAGGACCTCTGCAAGAGCATCAAGAGCTCTTAACCAGTGAGCCGTCTCTCCAGCCTTTCCACCTTAAGTTTTGAGACAGGGTGTCTCACTGAACCTGGGGTTCATCAGCTGATATAAACTGACGGGGCAGCAGCCCTAGGGATCCTGTTGTCCCCTTCTCCCTGGTGCATAGATCTCAGGCACACACTTGGCCACCACACCTGACTTTTATTTTTATGTGGGTTCTGAGGATCTAAATTCAGCTTCACCTTACCAACTGTGCCTTCTCCCCAGCCCCCAAAGTAAAGTATTTTATGGTAGCACTCCAGAAGACGTGTTTCTACCTTTTGGCCCCATGAAGACTGGAGGTGGTAGGACTAGATTTCCAGAGCACACATTCTATATTAAATGGGGAGACAATGTGTTGTAGATAAGCTTGGCAATATTGGGTTTAACCAATGCACCCATTTAAACAAGGCTTAATGGGCTCCAGGGTTAAGTAAATTGGAGAAAAAAAAATAAGAGGTATGGGAATATAGTTGCAGTGTTTTAATATTTTTAAAAAAAGCCATGGAAAGTGTGTATGTGTGTCCGTGGGCGTGTGAGAGTGTGTGTGCCTCTGTTTATATGTGTGTGCCGGCCAGGGTCATCATGACTTAACGTTTCCTTGTCTTTAGCAATTTCTCATAATTGACTGTAAGGTTGGGGCCACACTGACACTATTATTCTCCTGTATATCTGGCTTTAATTTATGATCCACATCCTGCCTTGTGTCCTAAAGGCATTTGAATGCTCTTGTGTTGCTTGTTTTCTTTTTTTTTCTCCCCTCAGATTCATCAATTTGTAAATCAGCTAAGTGCAGTAATTAGAAGAGATCTTTGTTTGTGTCATCTCCATGACTGAGGATCTGAGAAGACAAAAAAACCTTCCATAAATGTAATAAGTCCCTCCTGTCCTTTTGGAATTTTAAGTGTTTCTAAGTTTTCCTTTTCCTGGTAAAACTCAGCGTGGTTTATAAGAATTATCACAGAGTCATCTTGTGCCTGAGCTCTAGACGGCTTAGTTTTCTTATTAACGCCTTTTTATTTTGTTAATAAAAATTCATTTTAGTTATGTTCCCATTCTTACATTTAACAGCCCCTCTTCAGAAGAAATCAGTTGCTTTGAATTTCTTGGAAGGGAGAGAATAAGTAGAGCATTGTTAGGGCTTTTCATCACAAGGGAAAATGAGGAGCCTGGGTTAGGAAGCAGTGTATATCCGTCCTTACAGGGCTATGGTTGTCATGGCTGGGTTCCCTGGGGGGACGCTAATCATGTAATCTTAAATAGACTTTGTAAGTTAAAAGGCAGAAACCTTGTTATGCTACATAATGTTATTTTTCAATAAATAAAAATTAACTTTCTTTTTCATATTACACAAATGATCTGTCCATTATTGGGTAGGGAACACATACAGTCTCACAAAAAAAGATTACGAAGGGATTATGGGCAGCCATGCCCATGTTTGTTCCTAATGCCTTTCTAACCACCTGAAATGAATACTAATCAGTTTAACATAAACTGTTGTATTTGTACCATCATAGCCCCCTTTGTTTTCTACTGGGGTTGAACCCAGGGTTTCCTATACACTAGGCAAGCGCTCTGCCATTGAGCTGCAGTCCCAACACAAACTATGATTCATTCATGAACTATCGATTACTCATTCAAATCAGTTCTGCTGGGAGTCAGTTCTTCAATACATAATATTCCCGTCACTATGAGTTGAGAAATGAGGTTACAATGATGAGCAAAGAAGATCTGGTTACTCCATCAGGAAGCTGCAACACAGTGAGCAAAATGGAAGCCATCCAGTGACACGTGCAAACCGCTCCTGTTTCGAGAAAACTCAAAAACCCATGAAGTGTAGAGTGTTGAAGAAGTTCAAAGTATATCACATGCCTGAGTGTAAACATTTGCCTCTTCAACTGACTAGGGTTGTTGTTCCCCGTATCAGCTATGGGTCTCTGGGACCACTGTGCAGCCATCACATGTAGGTGGCCCTTACCCATAATAGAAATTCAGCCATTTTTCATCCTGAGTTATTAGAAATGGCAAAAGAGCTTAAAGGCATTTGACAAGAAATCTAAAATTCAGGAGTTACTAGTTTGTGTTTTTAAATCACTATTCTAATTTCTGAAAGTTTCTTTTTTTTTTAAAAAAATGTTTTTATCCTATCCAAAGCATCCAGTTTAGCCCCATAGAACTGTTCATTCTAATCTTATACTTTATGAGTTATTCCTGTGTTTAATTATGGTGTGCAATCAGTGACAACCAATAGTCTAAATGGGCTCGGGGCACACTGAGTGTTAAGTGGTGAGAGAGGCCGATTGAGGAGGTCATCACAGGTTGTCCCACCTGGTGGAACACCTCCCTGGGAAGGAGAATGGAGGGCAGCAAGGGCTTTATGGGTGTGGGGGTCACATGTGCCCTCAAAGAAACTCATGTGGGGAGTGCACAGCCTCTTTGGAGGAGACACAATGTAGTCAGTCATACTTGCTTCAGACATCCCAGAACTTTTCCCAGGAAAGTGAATTTGGGGCTGTAGTAATGAGTAGAAAATCAAGGCTTCCTCTGTGAGAACTCATGAGGAGTGAGACTATGGGAGCAGAGAAGTCACAGCACATATCTCTGAAGCAGGTGGCAGTTTGGATTATTGGCCATGAGTTGGCTCCAAGGGTGAAAGCGTTTGTTGTGCAAGTTGCAGGACCCTAAGGAGAAAACGGACTCCTGAAAGTTGCCCTCTGGCCTCCATGTTTGCACTGTGGCATGCGTGTCTCCTCATTGGAAATGGTTTTCTGAAATCTTGGACTGTGTAGGAACTGACAGGTCTCTGTGACTGCAGTGCAGAAGGGCCATGCTTGTGTTGGACCAGGTTGGGTGAGGCTGGAACTGTAGGATCTTGTGAAGTTTGTTTGTTTTTGTTTTTCAGTCATGAAAGCAATGACAAGGAAATAATAGGGGGAAGCTTGTTATTTTAAAACACGATTCTGAGCCTGGGGAGTGGGCACAGTCGGTAACATGCGTGTTGTGTAAGATGGAGGGCCTGAGGACCACCTCCACCGTGTGTGTGAAAAGCTGGGTGTGTGTGCAGTGCATGGGCTCACAGCCACGCATGCCTGAGCAGCATTAATTGAACTCAGGGTTATTAGTAACAGGAAACTGAAGTTGGGAGGGTGACAGAGTTGGGGACATTAGGATGAGCTGCGTGGAAGCAATGGTGGTGGATACAGTCAAACTACATTGTATGAAGATTTCAGAGAACAGATGCAAAATATCATATTTAGTAAAAGCTGGGTGTGGTAGTACACTTATAATTGCAGTTCTCTCTCTCTCTCTCTCTCTCTCTCTCTCTCTCTCTCTCTCTCTCTCTCTCTGTATGTGTGTGTGTGTGTTGGGGGGGGTGTGTAAAAACAGGCCTAGAGTCCTTGGCGAGTTCCAGTTCCAGTCCAGTAAAAGGCTCTATCTCTAATAGCTAACTGAAATATATAATAACTCCTGAGGAAGATCACCAAAGGCTGTCCTCACCCTGAGAGAGAGAGAGAGAGAGAGAGAGAGAGAGAGAGAGAGAGAGAGAGAGAGAGAGAGAGAGAGAGAGAGAGAGGGAGAGAGAGAGAGAGCACATTCTGTCTGTCGTTTGTAGAATGGAATAGAGGGATTCCAGTCAGGTGGTAATTAGCAAGAACTCATCGTCCAGACAGTTTTCTGGAGACTCATTGGCTGTCTGATAAAATAAATCTCTTAACAGAAGAGCCTGGGTCCCTGTCACCCAGGAAGACTTGAGGGCTGTCTAGCTGGCTTACAGATTCTTCTTTTTGGTTTAGGTTTCTATGCAGCATATGGGGACTATGTTCTCAAAACTATAGGGAAATGAACCATTCTTTTAAGTTCGTATCGTGCAATTGACTTCCCTGGAAAGGACAAGAAAAGTGTTTTTCACAGCGAGTCTAAAAATTAACTGTGGAGCGTTCTTCTTGACTTGTGAACTATGCGTAACAGAGAGATGCTTTATTTGCAATTTCATCAATAATTCAAGTGCAACTTAAACAAAAGTAGGGCATCGAGAGGAAGAAAGAACTTGTTCCATAATTGAGTCAATTAAATACTTTGGAGCCCCAACTGTCATAGTTCAATTGGTGAAACAAGTTTTCTAAGTATGAGGAGCCTAACAAGACTCAAGACCTCAGGATCAGGAGGCAACAAAGCAGACATGTAAACATGAGGGGCGAAAGCAGTCTTTTGGTCAAGCATGGCCACGGAGGCCTAGGCTCCTGAAAGGGTGCCTGTTGGGGCTTTGGTTGTTCTCAGCACTGTGTGGTAATAGCCCAGGCTATTTTCGAGCCGTGCATACATTAGCGGTCTGCAGCAGTGTGATATGATAACGTGTGAGAACATCTCTGATCACACCTTGTTTAAATTTGCAGTTTCCGTGCATAATCCCATCATGAGCTCCTGTCAGATTTTGACTACATACGGAAGGAAAAAAACAAAAAAACAAAAACAAAGACAAAAACACTTAAAAAACAAACATCAGCCCCTCCTCAAAGACTCCCCAAAGCCAAACCGACATCTATAGAAGCCTCCAGTTTGGGGTTGCATGTAAATATCTATGAAAATAAGATTTATTTTTTCTTAAAAATTTACTTTTTTAAAAGATCAAAATTATGTGATATACAATATTTTGCAAATCAAGGTGTAGTTAGTTTCATCGTATCACAACACAGATAGAACTGTCTAGAAGCTGTGTGTCTGCTCCATTTAACTCAGCAGACAATAACTAAAAACACAGTTTGATTCCTAAGCCAGTACACTATCATTTATGTATTTGTGTTAATGTTGTTTTTCAAGATTATGGCTCAGACTAGTACCACCTTGTTCCAACAACGGTGCCCTGTTCTTCACATCCCGGGAGGCTTTCTTTTGGAGTTGTCCTTTGAACCACTTGTAAGCCTAACTTAGAAACCCGTTTCATTTGTTTCAAACCATGTTATACCAAGGGCCACCATCCTTTGTGTGTGTGTGTGTGTGTGTGTGTGTGTGTGTGTGTGTGTGTGTGTGTGTAAGTATGTGGCCACATGTGTACAAGCTTAGAAAGCTATTTCAGGAGAGCTAACAATACTGTGAGTCATGGCTTGGCTTTGAGAGGTGTTCTAGCTGGACCACTCTAGAGGGAAAATACCTTTGGTTTTAGATGACTGAGTACACTTGTTCTAAAACCAGTTGAATTACTTTTTAATGACACAGTATATTAACTTTTACAACATATACACAAAAATGCAAATATCTCTTTTGGAATGTAAAGCCAAAATCCCTTACATAATTAGTAGCATATATCATTATTAAGACAATTAAAGGGTTTAGCAAGTAGAACGCTAATCTCGTGTTGGCAGATTCTTCAATTGATGCCCTTACCTGGGAACACCTCGAATAATTTCGGTTTGTGTAAACGCTGCTGTTTTGCTGTCTGATCTGTATTTCATTAGTATCTGGCACGGTTTATTCTCATTTTCATGTCGTTGGAAGGCGGTGGCACTTAGAATTTTTTTGTTTCAGGTGACCTCTTCCTACATAAATAATTGACCTAGTTTTCGAAACTACTAATGGCTGTTCTCTTAAGAGCCTCAAAGAACCCAGATTGTTACACACGGGTTGAAGAGAGGGATGGATTCCAAATATTTTCACTATTTAAGAAATCTGAGGCTATTGAGTGTTTATGTTTCAACTGACCTGTGAACGAAATTCAAATAAAGTGGATCTAAATTAATGCGCAGTTATTTAGTACTTTATCACCTTCCCCTTTAAGCAATGTTATTGCATTCTTTCATACAGATGTAGAAAACAAAAGGTGCCGTGCCTGGACCAACTATGCTGAGTAGTTGTTATTTTTCTAACTTTTTGGATTAGAATTAGTTCCAGATAATGACAGGAGGGCAAAACATTAAACTGCATTTCGCTGTCGGCCCTTTTCTGAGCCTGAGTTGCCTGTGTTACTCCTTTCTTCAGCTTTGAACCATAGCAGGGGGGAAGAAATGACCCATTATAAAGACACAGTTGGTAGGGAAGGGAGATGGCCCAGTGGCTAGGAGAGCTTCCTGGGCAGGCTTGACGGCTGGAGTTTGAATTCTCAGCACCCGTGTTAAAGGCAAGCATGGCTGCATGTGCTTGGGAGACAGAAGCAGGTGAAGTCTGAGACTCCCTGGCCAGCCATGATGTCTGAAGAGGTGGGCTTTGGGTCAGTGAGAAGCAGAGAGCAGCAGAGAAAGAGAGCATAGCCTGTCCTGGCCTCTGCATAAGTGTGTGGGTGCTCATGTCCATAGAGTCATGGGCATAGAACTCCCCCCCCCCCCGTGTGTGTGTGTGTGTGTGTGTGTGTGTGTGTGTGTCTGAAAACAGATAGATTTTTTGGAGGAAACCAGTCACCTTGTGCACTGTCTCTCAGCATGGCAAACTCACCCACTGGAGATAATAATGACTTCTTGTTTAACATGGTATGTAATTTGTATAGAGTAATTTGTGTCATATTGATTCTTTTCTTGGTTAACTAATTGTGTTAACATTTCTTTCTTTCTTTTCCCTCCCTGGCTTCCTACACCTAAATGGATTTTCTTTTACTGAACCAATGTGCTCTGGATTTTCCTGACATGTCTTAAGAGAAGAGTTTTTCCAGGGTCAGTTTCTAGCTGCTTTGTTCCTTAAGTGGCTTGGTGTCTGGAAATGAAGTTAGGTATTGTTTCAGTTTTGCTTGGTTACTTCTTTCTGAGCAGGGAGAGGACTTTTCAGGAACTAAATTAGGATGAATCTTTACCAAAGTTTTAGTTTTCTGGTAAACTTATTAGTTGCCCCAAATTTTGAACACAGTTGGCAACATCCAGGGAAAGAATGTACATTTCTTTTTAAAAATTGTTTCTATTGGCATGTATTAATTATATACAATAAAAGTTTTATTGTGACATTTTCATACAGATACATAATGTATTTCTATCTGATTTAACCCCTTACCCTCTCTTATTCCCATCTCTGTTAACCCCTTGTGCAATACTTCATTTCTAAAATCTCTAACAAACTTTAAATAAAATCCCAGCAGTTACCCCATCCCCCATCATCATACTTTCGTTAGACGGACTGGTTTATAAATCTGCCAAAAGTTAGCAGTTTGGGTCCAGTACAAGTGAGACTAATGAACAGTGTTTATGTAATCACGATAAACATTTGCCCTTGACAACTTCGGGTGGAAAACTCTGCTCCCTAAAAGGCTATAAGTGTAAAAAAACAAGAGGACTGTCTCCTGGTGTGTGTGCGTGAGTATGAGTGTGTGTGTGTGCATGCATGTGTGTGTGCATGTATGTATATGCATGCATGTGTGCATGTGTGTGCATGTTTGCATGTGTGCGCATGCACGCTTGTGCTTGGTGCTTAGCTTCGGTTTAATACTGAGCAATGCCCACATCTGGCAAAGGCTGAAGATCTGGGAATTAGCTGCTTGAAATCCTGGGACAAAGTGTTCTCATTCGGCCGGCAAATGTAGCTGTGGACTTGAACTGGAGTCTTCAGGGGCAGAAACCTCTTAAGTGCCTGGAAAATTGGCCTGTTGAGTCACCACGAAGGCACCAGAACAAGACTAATTTTAAGCAGGTCAAAGTTCAGTGATTCCCTCTGGAATTCAAACTTTTTTTAAGAGTCTCATGTTTAAGTGAAAAGGGTCAAAGTTGAGGCCCTGTTGCAATGTTTTGAAAGTTTTCCGTTCAGAACAAGCAGCACAGACTGGGACCAGCGTGAGGAACTGGGAGGCTGACACTTGGGCATCTGGGTTAAAACTATTTTAAAGCAGTCGATGCAGAGAGATTCTCATCTATCTGTATTCAAAAATGTGTGCACACTGGGCGGCGACTGTGCTGTGATTTAGGGCACTGTATGCCTTGTGGCTTGTAGAATATTGCTTCCTGCTAATGTTCCTTTGGAGCATGGTATGATAGTAGTCATTTTAGAAGGTGGCACTCCTGTTTGGCTTACATCGAGAACTTCAGAATAAATAAAAAGAAACATAACCGAATGAGAAATATAACTATGGAAAATGAATGTAAATTTGAGCCAGACATACTCTGAACAGCATGGGCGTGGGACTCTTTTTAAGGTGGTAGCTGTAACAAAAACAATTTCCCAGGGAATGGACGGGACAGGTTTGCATCGTGTGGACAGGCAGCTGGCAGAGACTTCAAAAAAAATGCCTTGTTGACAGTGAGATGCTTTAGCTGTGATTATAAGAGATGGTATGGGAGATGCCAATCTAATTATTTTAGAAAATGGAAACACAAGAGAGTTCATTTCAGTAGTTGGCATCCCAGTGATGTCCGGAGATTCTGAGCCAGCCGAGCTTTCGGCCAGTCCAAGTGCCTGAGTCAGACTGTGGGGCTCTCTGGTGCCTCTTTAGCTCAGAGAAAGAACTTTCAATGTTAAAGTGTACTGTAGGGACCAGACATTCATTTTCTCAGTCTGAAGCTGTTTCTGTTAACACAAAGCCAAAGTGCGATGCCTGGCTATTAGTAAGGGGTTGCTACTTTACGGGCTCGAAGACAAAGTCTGATGCCTTCAAATTTCAGGAATTCAGCTAGAATCCTGGACAGCCATGAAGCCTGTCCTGTTTGCACAGCTCACTAAGATTTCCAGGAGAGATACTGGTTTTCCCCACAACTCTTTTTATTCTGCCACACCACCCACTGCGTGACAATTCTCTTCTTCCTTCACCTGTGGGACTCACTTTGGAGAACCCTGAGTTAGTTGTTCCATCTCACTTTCATAAACACCAGTGATTGCAATGCGAACGATGATGGTCCACACTATGTTTACTGTGTCTTGAGAGATAGGGACTCGGCCATGTCTGTTTACTGCAATGAGATGATAGGCCAGACACTTTTTTTTTTTTTAAGCCAAAGCAGAGGATAGAAACACACAGAGAAAATAGAAAGCTAAGTTGTTAGTTCAGGGTGCAACTCCTCTTTCTTGTAGGAGTTTCAGTACAAGAAGATAACATGATACTGTGTGTGCTCCCTTCACTAGGTAGTTTAAAAGACGGTTGTCTTTGGTTATAAGTTTTTAATGCAGTCATGTTTCTGACTGACATTATGAATGCTTCTCATTTTAATATAGTGATGAAGAGAGAATAAAATATTACAGCATTTACACTAGGAAAAGTAAAAATGACAAATGTTCCCCAGAAGTGGTGCTAGGATTAAAATATAAGAGGCTTTTGGTATGTTCTTATATTTCTGTGAATCTTTTAATTTTATTTTTAGTTATGTGTATGAGTGTGTGTCTGTGTGAACACAGATGCAGTCCCTGCAGAGGCCAGAAGGTCCCAGTTCCCCTGAAGCTGGAGTTACAGGTGGTTGTAAGCTTCTAAACATGGGTGCTGGGAACTAAACTCAGGTCCTCTGCAAGAGCAGTGTGTGCTCCTAACTCCTGAGTCATATCCCTAGTCTTTATTTCTTTGTATTTTAATTACAGGCCAGGCGTTAGAAATTTTGAGCGGGGATTCTATCATATGAACTGTACAAATGAGAAGAAATAGCAATATATTCAATATTGCATCAGTATCTATTTGACATATGTCAGTATGTTAGATATGCTAATTGGTTATCTAGTTAGTGGTTTCATAAGGGAAATTATATATCAACACACACATATGTGTATGTAGATGTGTATTAATATGTGCTGTTCTATAAATTTGCCCCTGAAAACCCTACAAGTGTCCCTGGGGAACACTTGGAAAAGGCTCATATAATGCCTCCATCCCTGTCTCCCCTGACTCTGTCAGCTGCTGAGCTTGTACCTGCAGGATGCCAGTGCCATGAACAACCTGGCCCCTTTGTTTAACTGCCAGCTTGTAGGTTTCTCCCACTTAAACCAGCTCTCAGGATCTCCTAGGTCAACTGGATAGTGTTTGCCTAGTTGCAAGCTCACCCGAAGAGTCTTTCCAGAAGAGGCCTGTGATTTCATGAAAATATTCACCCCAGTGGGGGGCCACAGAGCTCGCCTCTGTCTTCCAGGGTTCACGGTAACCTGTAATAATAATTTGGTGACACAGACTGCTTCTTTTTATGCATTACCTATTTCCAGAGACCTAATTTAGGTTTGTATCAAAATGGATATCACAAACACTCCAGCCTCCTGCTGGGAACCAAAGTGCTGCAGAGACACTTTCTGTGATTTTTTTCGGTGGCTTCTGAGAGGGATGAAGGGACACTGGGGAGTGTGGGGGAAGCCATTGTCGGCTGCTTAGACTGTGGCACTAGCCAGGACACACACAGAAGGTGTTCAGAGGCACTCTGTCTTCATGCTCTTGTCTGCTGGGGGCTGAACTTTGTTCTGATGCACTTGGTGGGAGTGTAATGGCCAGAGGAAGGAAGGTAGCCCCACTCCATCCGAAGGCTTCCTTTTTTTCTGAGTGTCCCATTTCCTGACCCCTGGACCAGCAACTGCCCTTGCCCAGTGCACATACAAACATAAGCTGAGTGCCCAGGGCATTTTCAGCTGAAGGGATCTCTGCACAGGCATTAAACCCTGGTTGTGCTTTGCTGGATGATGTGAGCAGTGCAAGCAAGGGATCCAATCTGCCAGCAGGTCTCATCTCAACCCTTTTCCTATTTTCCTGTTTGGGGTTGCTCAGCATCAACCCCCAACTTGCTCCCCTGCTGTTTTAGTCCTTGAAAAAGAAAACAAATTGGGAAGAAAACCAAAAACCATGAATGCATACTTTTCTCTCATAGGTGTAAGTTTATCCAAGAGTATCATACTTTGAATAGAAACCCATGAAGAGCTATTTTACTAATAAATATTTAGCACTGGAGTCTGCCTGTGTTCCTAGTGATAGACAAGTACAGCAAGAGTGTTTTGCTGCAGGGACCCTTCCTTCAGTCCTCAGTTCAGGGCAAGGAGACCAGTTGAGCTTTGCTTCAGATTTCCAGGTGAACTGAGCCCAAATTTGGACTTGTGCGGGGTGTGCTGGATTCACGGCCATGCTGGAAGTCTTGATGATTTTCACATATTTGGCTCAGTAACAGTGTCCCGCTTAGACTCTGTCCTGGCTACGTATCTGCTTCTGGCTCCTGGATAAGGAAAGGGTAGACAACCTCTTGGAGCCCAGACTTGGGCAAGAGCACCAGCTCAGATCTCTGCCTCCAGCCCCGACTTGGACCCATTTCTCTGACAGGTTTTCTGGGTCCAGAGTTTGTCTTGCCTGGCTGCTTGTCCCTTCCCTGTAACCTGTACACGTGTTTCCAGATAGGGGCAGCTGTGCTTCCATCCTCACTCCAAGGGGACACCTCCCCCACTTCCTCCTCCTCCTCTTCCTCTCTGTCCTCTGTCCTTTCTGTCTTTCCCCCTTCTCTGTCTTTCCCTCCTTAGTGTCCTACCCTATGGCCTGAGCTAGGCTGAAATCCTCTGTGTAGTCCAGGCTTCTATGTTGCTCAGCTTGAATTCAGGCTCCTAATCAATCCTCTGGCCTCAACTTCCTGAATGTTGGGATTACAGGTGTGAGTTATCTGATCTAACTTATTTTCAAGAGGATCTGTATGTAATGGCAACTGGAAAAAAAAAAAAAAACAAAAAACAACTTTCTTTTTGTTAATGGGCAGTCTGTTATATCCTCATAGCACTTTTTTCTGATTCCTTAAGGGGCCATGTAAAAACCAGTGTTTCTGCCTTACAGTACTTTAGACATATTATATTCGTTTGCTGTTTAATTGTCTAAAATTCATTTTGAAAATGTTCATCTTTCAGTGAAGGAAGACTTTGCACCTCCATGGTCTGAGAGTTTGGTCATTTTTCTTAGGGATAGCTCAGATCATTGCTGTAATAGCCATTCCTCAAAGAAGTAGAAGAAAAAAAAAAAAAAACACAGAGAAGAAATCACAGCAAACCCTCAGTGCATCTTTTGTCCCATTTGAATTGCAGTGGGTAATTCTCAGAGACAGTAAGTGGGTCCAGGATTTAAGAGAGCCTCTTAGCTCTCTTTGCAAAGTTTCCTCTAATTTTGGTGCTTATTTTAAAACCTTACCTGGTGTGAGAGTATGATATCTTCTGTTTTCATGGTATTGTTTTTTTCTTATTGTTATAATGATTGGTGGTTAGAAATATGTCAGAACTATCTTTGGGATCTGAGTCTCCTTTGGACCCCATAGGATGTTGGTGGACTCATTAGGGTTTAGCCAAGTTTTTATGCATAATTCATAATCCCCACCACAGCATGCACACTGGCGGCCGTCTCCTGTGCCTGCTTAGTGAGATACATTTGCATGCTGTATTATGGGACCACAATACAGAATGCATTTAGCCACATTTTCTGTATTGTCCTTAATACATATTGCCATCATGTCTGTTATGGGGTGTGCGGGGGATGTGTTGAAACAATAGCACACACTTGTGCATCCCGAGTCCCTAAGAACAAATGTGTAATAAAAGTCTCGATGGAAGTATCACATATATGTGCAGGAACAGTGTTTAAAGAAGCTTTCTCTTTATTTCTAGTTTGCTTTTTACTGTTTGATTATCAAGTTATTTGTTTTATGATACTTTATGCCTGCTGGACTGATGTTCTGAAAATTTTAATTTTGCAAACAACATACCCACATCCTCCACCCCTCTCATATCTTCCCTCGTTAGTTCTCCCAAGTGAGCATTTACAACTGTGATATTTAAAAGAGACTCGGCGCTTAGCACAAGTGTGCCTTCTAACCACCTATTAGAGATCTTTAGGGTGTGTGTTGAAAAGGGCCCTGAATCAGCAAAGGACAGTACCATGTGAGGATTTCTGATTGCTGACATGTACTTGCCCTGTGTTGGGGACAGAGGGGTCCCATGCTTCCAGGTTGGCAACAGTTCTAACTCACAGGGAGAGGTGACAATTCATCTTTCTTTTACCTAAGGTGCTGTGCTCAGCCTTGAGAATGTAGTGGTTTAATTCCAATAGGACCTCTCGACTCTTTTTGTTTCTGAATAGAAAGAAAGAACTACAGAATGCATGGAAGAGTCAGGGTGCAAAGAAAACAGTGAGTTTATCTTAAACTTTAAATCATAATCGGTTGAAATGTTTGACGTTCATTAGGGAGCTAGGCTTCTAAACTCACAGAGTTGGCTGTAATGGAAACAAAACACCATGCAGCAGATTCCTGGGAGCCGCCAGTCTCTTTTGAGGAGGGCTGGTGGTGTCTGCAGTGTGTCACGTCTGGGCTTCTGGTTAGTGAGTAGTAGCCCACTCAACAGTGCTCCATTTGAAAAGCCTGCATTTGTTCAGCCATCCCAAGGCAGCTGCTTTTACTGGACTGTTCTGATGTTGTAAGGGTAATCAGGGCGGATCCCCAGAATTGGGGGTCTGTAGAAATCACAGTCGTGGCCCAGTTCAGGCACCTGCTGGGAAACCTGAGAACAGGGAATTTAATTCTTGGGACACACATTGTAGAAAGAGAAAACTGAGTCCTGCAAGATGTTTCCAGTCAGAGTGCGGGTGGGCCGGAGGAGGGTGTGGGACCAGCTTCCACTCAACTCTAGACACCTTGATTGTCTAAAGTGAGTTTGGTACATGCCCTTAATGGAGGGAACTCCTTGGCTCTTGTTTTTAACAAAGCTTAGTCCTGATTTCCCTCTCAATAGCTAAATGTTTCCCAGGCCACTAAAGAAGCCATCATGTCATGGAGGACCTTTCATCGCATTCTAGTTTGAGACATGACTGTTGAAGTTGCAGGAACAACTCTTAGAGCTGAGCCTGAGGCATGCTCTTTGGGCAACACCAGTGAGCAAATTCCCTAACTCTGAAGGAAGGCTTTACATTTGGAAATGCTCGCACACATTTGGCAGGGCCTGGGCGAATAAACCAAGCAGATAGTTGTGTGTGAGCATGCACACAGTGTGCAGGAACTAATGCTGGTCCTGTAGGCCCATTTCCTGGGGCCATTTGTAAATCGAAGGACCCTGAAGGAGGTGCTTGATTGAAGGAAGTATTTGAGTAAGAGTCGCCATGAGTAGATGGCTTTGTGGTTCACTTCTTTGGAGAAACAGCAACTTTCAATGGTATGGCTTTATCATTGCATCGTTATTAACGGTGGTTATGAATCACAATGCGGTTCATACTTACACTTTTCTATTGCATGTGCATCCTTTAGAACTGGCATGCAAATGTGGCCATCTGTAGATCAGTATGCCCACTCTTCCCAAATTAGGAGTTTGCACAGGACGTTTCAGAACATTTGATTTCCAGGAGGGTGTGGTGGGGGTACACTTTAAAGCTTAGCACTTGGAACGCAGAGGCAGGTGCATCTCTGTGAGTTCCAAGACAGCCTGGTCTATCTGGAGAATTCTAGGCCAGCCAGGGATACATGGTGAGATTTATCTTAAGCAGGCAAGCAAACAAACTAACAAATCAAAAACCAATTTGAGGTTCATTTCCGAGACAATTCAGTATCTTAGATGTACTTATTTTTCAGTATGAGTCAGAATTTGCTTCAATTTCATATCAATTACTTATTTGGGAGAGTTTCTTTTATTGGGTTTGAGTCTATGTCTGTCTATATCTATCTATCTATCTATCTATCTATCTATCTATCTATCTATCTATCTACCTATCTATCAATCAATCATCTATGGCTTTTCAGGACCAATCTGGCCTGTTATAGACTGGTGCAATGGCTCACAAATGTATCATTTCTAGGCACAATCTGTAAGAATGACACCATCCTTCATGCAGAGTGCCCTAGATTACAGCCACAGGAGTTTTACAGACCCATAGTTTGTCGAGCAGCTCAAATGATTTGGTTTGAAGATGGATCTCCACCAGCTCCATGTCTTGAATATTCTGTTGTTCTGGTCCTCTCTACAATGTCCCACTGACAAAGGCTCACATGAGAAGATTGGAATCAAGGAAGAGTGAAAACCAGCTGGGGTGGCTCATTCATAATCTGAGCACTTTGGGAGTGGAGGCAGGAGGATTGTCTTCAATTCCAGGAAGCCTGTGATACAGACCAAGCCTCTGTCTCAACACTTGACTATCTCAAACCCCTAAACAAGTGTCAGGTGAAGGGAACTGCTGGGGGATCTAAACTTACGTGATGATTTGGATGTTCAAATCACTTAGCAGATGCTTTCTTTTCTTCTTTTCTTTTCTTTTCTTTTCTTTTCTTTTCTTTTCTTTTCTTTTCTTTTCTTTTGAGGAAGGCTAAGAAATGCTTCTCTTTTCCTAATGAGATGATGAAGTCAAATTACCGTACCTTCTCCACCCAACGCTTAGAGTAGACATCTTCTGAGGTTTCCCCCAACTTGAATGAAGTTGGAGCTGGGCTTTGTAAGCCCTTTTGTTATTGCTGTGACAATTGGTTGGCTTTGCTGTAGCTAAACTCACAGCAACCACGAAATTCCAGCAACTTTCATAGATTTCCCGCAGCTCCCTTTATCTTAATATTTCTGACTACACTTCAGGGATCCTCTGATAACTTTTAAAATCTCGAATTTTACTTGGTATGATTAACCATTGGCTTTACAGTGTCGAGTTCCATAAAAGGAATACATTCCCTTATGAGTGAATTCGTGACCTGTCTCTCTTTCCTTCCCTCTCTCAAATTCTCCCTTTTCCTTATTAATCTTGACATTTGCTCTTATGCTGGGTGTGAGTGGAGTGATGATCTGGCCTTTCTAGAAAACTTTTAAATCATATTTTAAGAAATCTTTCTATTTTTATACATTAATTTTATCATATTTATTCATTTAGTATGTGTGCATGTGCACAACTCTATGTGTGTGTGTGTGTGTGTGTGTGTGTGTGTGTGTGTGTGTGTGTGTGTGTACAACTTTGTGAGAATCATTTCTCTCCTAACACGTGTGTCCTGGAAATGGAATTGAGACCATCAGGCCTGGCAGCTAGTGCCCTTACCCACTGAGCCATCTTGCTGGTCCTTTTTCTAGTTCGTAGTGGCTTGAAGAAATGCACCCTAAGCCTCATACTACTGTGAACCCTTGCATTGCAGTGACAAGATCTAAACCATCTTCTGAGTGTTCTATGTTCTGGTCCCTGAATTTGAGACTGAACTTTCTTCACCTGTAGCTCTTGTCTCTCATAGGATTTGGGGGAGAAGCAATTGGGAGCAGTCACGTGAATGCAGTTTGGAAAAGATGCTCCTGTTTGGCAGACCCCATTTGCTCGAATGCAGAGTGGCCAGTGTGCCAGACACATGGGTGATTTTGTGCATGGGTTTGCAGTCACATTCAGATGCCAGGTACCTTTTTCCAAAACTCAAACTTGGTGAGTTTTCAACTGGCCTGTGCTCTGTCTTGCAGACTGCCCCCTCACCCCTAGGCCCCCAGCCCCTCTGCCACCTGGAAAAGTTCCAGGTCTGTTCTGGAGTTGCTGCACCCTGAGGAGTGAGGTTTCTGAGGCTTCCAGGGCTGGCTGCACTGCCCAGACCTCCAGCCTTGAGCTCTGCTTCTGTTTTAAAAATTCTTTTTCTTGAATAATCTAAATATAAATCATAGATCAGGCCCATGGTGGAATGATGTGTATATTTTCCTCTTCATTAAAAGGCATGTGGTATATAAATGGAGCAGTTATGTCTCATTATTTTGATAACATGCTACAAAGACCCCAGTAGCTGTGCTTAATATTTGTTTTAAGGAAATACATCACCAAAGACAAATTTATTTTAGCCTGATCTCTCTGTGGCCCAGTGAACCAAATGGTGTGTGTGTGGGGTGTGGGGGAGGTTGTTGCTCAATGTAGAAAAGGAACGTGTTATCTGAGGTCAGAGGAGTCAGGTACAGTCTCTCTTTGCTCAGAGAGCTTCTCTTTTATCTCCTTCCGCTCATGGTTTCTGTTCCTGCTCGATTCACTGGCCCCAGGTTAGTAATTAGACCTGAGCTACTGAGTAATAGCACCAAGTGATAGGAAGAGACACTGGAGTGTCAGTCATGGCACCTCTACCTTCAGACCTCAGAGAAATCACAGTACCATTACTTTTTCCCTTGTCCTTCCTTCCTTGCCCGGGACACAATGATATCTGTTTCACGAGACAAAGCAGGTATCATAAGTCAACCCTCAAATTCCCTACAACTGAAACCTGGCTTATTGAGGCCGGCTGCTATAATCCAGAACACTCTGCAAATTGGAATGTCCAGGCTTTTTGATGTGTTGGGAAAACTGATCTGCTATTGTCTTGGTAGAGGCAGAATTTGGAATTGGGCTACTATTCTGTAGCCTGTGAGCTTCTTGCAAACCTAGTGAGGAAACTGAAGCTGGCACAGGCTGTGCGGCAGGTTTAAGCTCTCACAAATGATAGGAGATGGTTCTAGAACTCTTTTGCTGACTGCTCTAGATGAGCATGGACTGGCCAGCCATTTGGGTTCCCTTGGTGCTGTGATGTCAAGCCAGTACTACAGCTGGAAGGCATTTTCTTCCTGCTTTCTTTTTTCCCTTGTGGTTATCAACAGAGCTTGGGATCATGTCGAAACCTGTAGCCATCACCAGGAAACTCTTTCAACTTTTAATAGCGATCACTCTGCTCCCAATTAACAAGTGTGATTATGCACCACTAAGTCGGAAAGACTTGTCAGGCTTTAATATTTAGATGAGGGAAAGACCTCCAGCCATGAAAAAAAATCCCTGTTGATATTTTCCATAAAAGGGGAGGTGCAGTTGAAACCCAGCACAGCCAAGTGAAGTCCTGAGAAATGGCCAAGAAATGAGGGTGTCAGTCAGAGCTGACACTACTAGAACATTCCCTCTGTTCCCATGGAAATCCCATGCCAGGAGTCATCAGTCCCAAATGCAGCAAAAATAACAGGAATCATTAAATGCATGTTTGTAAAAGTATCTGGGGATGACAGCTTTTGGTAATGATGGTTTTGAAAATGACAGGCATTTAAATTCCATCAGGAGTATGTCTGTTATGAAGAGCAGCTTTGAAAGGGTCCTGTAAACTTAATTCACCATTTCTAAAACAAGTGATGTTAACACTGAGTACATGTTGGGGTGACTCACTCTCCTTTGAGAGGGAAGTCAGTAGGGTGTTTGGCTTGCCTGACAAGGTGGTCTCATGACTTACCTAGCTATTGTGGGGTGGATTGTGTCCAGTGCGGTGCGTGAGGACTGGGGCTTCTGGTAGAGAATATCAGAACATCACCGCTTATTTTTTTCTAGATTGCATTTTACAATTTAAATTTTATCAAATACTGTGTGTATGTGTATGTCTGTATGTGTACATCCATTCCACACACTTGTGGAGATAAGAAGACTATTTTGTGCAGGTTTTTTCCTCTTCTATTTTTACATGGGTTTAGGGGATCAAGCTCAGCTTGCTGGGCTTGTGTCACAAGGAACTTTGCCAGCTTAGCCATCTTGTCTGCCCTTTTCTAACACATGGAGACAAAGACAGCTCCTTGCATAAGAGAATGCAAGAGTATTAGGAGAGGAAGTCCCCTTTTCCAATAGCGTTTGATAGACTTTGAAGATGGAATTATTGATTCCATGTCTCATGTAACAGGACCATTTTCCAAACCAGGTTTGTCGATTTTCTAGGGTGTGGGATGACTTGGGAAGGATTATCTGGATCAAATCTGTCTCTGTAGCTTTAATTGATGGAGAAGACCCAGCTTGAGAGTGGGTCCTTGGTTCTGGGCCCTGGACTCTGTAAGAGTAGAGGCCTGCCTGAGTACCCAGTGTGCACCAGTGTGCTCATTTCTGTCTGCTCTTGACTGGTTGTAATGTGTTTCAGGCTCCTGCCTGTGACTTCCTCCAGTGATGGACTGAAACCTGGAACTGTGAACTAGAATAAGGCCTTCTTTCCTAAAGCTGTCTTTCTTGGGGCATTTTATCACAGCCACAGAAATGAAAGTGAAACGCATCTCTAGCTAGTAAGTTCTTGTCGCCAGGCTCAGCAAAGACTGGGAGAGCATGGTTTAAGTCTTGCTCTTCAAGTCTTTGCTATGTTGCCTGTCTGACCTCCCCATCTGTTATCAGCCCTCTCCTTGTAGAATCAGAGTATAGAGAGATGCTGCTCTTTGGTGACACCGGTTAGCTACTTTTTGTATTTGGGGACAGTCGGGGTAAAGCTGTGACCAGTGTCGGTAGTCCTTGTCCCCCAGGGTTTTACACTCTAGTAGACAGAAAGAAACTAATAAGTGATTCCATATGCATGAGGATAAGAGTCCTAACAGAGAGACTGTGGTTAAGGGATCAGCCTTGCTTGGGTGCTCAGGGCAGGGAATGCCCCTTTGCCTTGAGAACAGGATTCCCAGGGGATGGGGCAGCATGGCTGAGCACTGGCACCCAGCCTGGCTTGCTGTGGATGGAGACTGGGGGTGGGGAATCTACATTTCTCTTCTCACATTTGGTACACATCTCTGCATCAGCACAGTTTGCTCATGCTGTGGCTGTGTCTTTTCGACAACTACGGGACTTCCACAAACTCTGTCAGCACAACTGTCTGTTACCTATTCTGTCTTGTCTTGGCTTCTTTGGCTATGGTGTCTGTGAGCCTTCACTCAAGCCTCGGATCCCAGAGTCTGTCCTTCTTGTCTGCTCACAAGGACCTAACAGTGCTCGTCTCTTCATCACAGTGTTCCATCTTTGTCTAAGTTCAGCGTCAATCTACCCTCATGCCTTCATCTTACCAGGAACAACTCAGATACCATCCTTCTCTGGCTACTACACATTTGTGGTAGAAACAAAGATACCCAATTTGTTTTCTCCAGTACCTTCCCTGTCCTTTTCTCCTGATATCTCCCATGCAGGCTGCAAAGACAGTGCTCCTCACCAGAGACAGCAGGTGATGTCCCTGGCACCAGCCAGTCCTCCATTTACTGACCTCAGAGGCACCATTTGACCCTACTCTGACTCTTGTGACTTCTCGTCCATTTTTTTGGTTTTCCTTCTACTCACTATTGTTTTTGTACCTTTAAAAAGCCATTTTGTTGTGGTAAAAATAACACATCACCTCCTCTCTTCACCTCCTCTCCATGTTAGCTACTTTCCCCACCACTGTGACCAATACCTGCGGAAAAACCAGTTTAAGGAAGGAAAGGATCACTTTAGTTTTAGTTCCGGTATTTTGTCTCATGTAGACTAGGCTGGCTTTGAACCTGCTATGTTGCTGAGGATGACTTTGAACTTTTGATCATCCCAACTCTACACTAAGTGTTGGGATTAAGTGTGTATACCACTGTGCCCAGGTTGACAGTTCTAGGGATCAAACCCAGGCTTTGTGCATGCTACGCATGCTCTAACTACTCTTCTAACTGAGCCACACTCCCAGATTCGTGGAAGGAATGATCTATTTGGCTCATGTTTTCAGAAATTTCAGTCCAGGCTGGGATATCTCCATTTAGAGTAGGCTGTGGAGAGACAGAGCCCCACGGTAGAGCGCCATAGTAGTATACAGCTGCTCGCTTTGTAGTGATGGAAACACAGAGAGACAAGAAGGCCCTACCCACAAGCCCCATCCCAACCCCACCCACCCCACCCCTGCCATGGGTCACAGCCCAGTGACTTACTTTCTTCAGCTAGGCCTGGCTCTTAAAGTTCACATGACCTTTCAAAAATAGTTTTGCCAGTGGGTGAGACAACACTAAACACATGAGCCTGTGGAGGGATTTGTAGTCAAATCAGAACACCTTCTTAACAAATATCATTCTATGTTATAGAATTGTTCTTTATAAACGTTCTCTTTAGTTTTTTTGTCAAGTTGTCCATCCATCAGATTGGCCTGTAAGCAAACCTGTGGGCGGTGCCAGCCCTGGGCTGGTGGTCCTGGGTTCTGTAACAAAGCAGGCTGAGCAAGCCAGAAAGCAGTCTCCTCCATGGCCTCTGCTTCAGTCCTGCCTCCAGGTTCCTGCCTTGATGTCCCTCAGTGATGTACCGTGTATGGAAGAGCTGGGTGAAGAAAGGCCCCTCCTCCCCAAGTTGCTGATGGTCACTGTTTGTGACAGCAGCAGAGGGGAAAGTTATGCTGTCTCATATGGCAGCTGTCTAGAACATATTTGTTTTGTTTAACTCATAATCGCTGCCTGTTGATTAGCAAATTCCATGGCACAGCCCACCTTGCCTGTGGCAGCAGCCACTCCACTCTGGGATTGCCTGAACTTGAAGACTTTTGGTATCATTTGTAAATAGAATCACACCGTATTTTCCGTCTGGTACTGGCTTATTCCACCAAAATACCAGTAATGTTCACCCTTGTTGTGAGTGATGAAGATTCTCCCTCCTTCTAAAGCTGTGAGTCACACCCAGTGTGTGTGTGTGTGTGTGTGTGTGTGTGTGTGTGTGTGTGTGTGTGTGTGACATTTCCACATCCTTTCATCTGTTGAGAACATTTGGCTGCTTTTTACATGCTGACTCCCGTGAGTAGCACTCGAAGGAGCATGGTAGTGTAAAAATATGTCTTCATGACTTGAAATGGGATCACTGTGTCAGGTGGCAATTTAAAAACTGAATTTATCTCTTGAGAACTTCTTGCATGTGTATGATGTATTTTAAAATCAAACCCACCCCGCTCCCTTTCCTCTAATTCTTTTTATACCTCTCGGTGCTGCTGCTTCCCAGCTTCATGGGTACCTATTTATTGATTTATTTATTGTTAAACTCACTGGGTCCACTTAGTGTTGGCAGTATGTGCCTGGGTGGAGTGTCATTCCCTGGAGCGGGAATGTAGTGCCAGTCCTGCAGCAGTTTACCAAGGGCTGTATCTCTGCTCTTCATCCTCTAGCCCCAGTGACTTGTCAATCGCTCCTCAGCTAGGATGGGACTTCATGAGCCCCCCATCATCCATGCTAGAAGCGTGGCTGGCTGGCATGATCTTATGTAGGTCTTGTGCATGCAGCCTCCACTTGTGTGAGTTCAGAGTGCAGCCCTTCCATCGTGTCTGGATAACCCTGCTTTATCCAGCAGCCCCCCACTTCCACTGCCCTCATCTTGGACAACACCAAGTCTTGTGGAGAGGGGTGTGTGACAGATGACCCGCAGTGCGGAGCACCACAGTCTCTTATTCTCTGCATGTTGAGCAGGTGCGGGTCTGTGTTATTCTTGCGAAGCACTCAGTGTTACTCCTCACGGGGGCAGCACCATGTCACATCCTACAAACATACGGGTACCAGGTTCCAGTTACTCACATTTCCACCAACACTTTGTGCTGCTGCTTTGTATGACAGCTGTCTCGATGATGAGGCCATTTCAATTCACACTTCCCTGGCAATTAGTGGTATTGAGTGTCTTTACATATATCCAATGGCCATTTCTATGTCTTCTTTAGAAACTACATCTGTTTGGGGCTGGAGAGATGGCTCTGTGCTTAAGAGCGCTTGTTCTTCCAAAGGACCTGGGCTTGGTTCCCAGCGTTCATGTGGCAGCCCCAGACTGCCTGTAAACCCACCTTCAGGGAACTGACACCTCTTCTGACCTCCACACCCAGCACAGACACGTAATTTAAATAAATAGAACAAATCTTGAAAACAATGTCTGTCTTTGCTTCTCTGTGGTTGAATGGTAGTAGTTTACATGCACACATATACATATATATGTACATAAGCATGCAAACCACATATGTACATAAATGCACATAGCACACACATGTATGCATATGTGTGTGCGCACATACAAGTGTGCGTATCTGTGTACATGTACACAGCCATGCATATGTGTGTGCAAATACATATATATGCACATATATACATACATGTGCACACAACACATATGCACACATACATGTATTCATGCATACACATGTAGGTGTACATACACTTGCACACACATGATTGTTTACACATAGGTGCATGCACGTATGTATGAGTATAAATATGTGTGTGCACATGTATGTATGTGCGCAATGTATACACATTGCGTACATATACGTACATATGTGCTTGCACATGTATGTGTACATGCACACCCATGTGTATTGGGTACTCCTCCTTTGCAGGTACACAGCACACACACACACACACACTCTCTCTCTCTCTCCCTCAGAAGGCTGACTTCACTGTGTTGATCGTCTCTTTTCCCAGCTGTGCTTTTCAGTTGGATGGAGTCCCACATTTCTATTTTTGCTCTTATTTATGCTTTTGTTGCCATGCTCATGAGATCATTGCCAAGGCCAATGTCATGAAGCTTCCCCTACATTTCCTTGAGGCTCTTGTCTCCGTTCTTATGTCTTCTACTCCACCCCTATGTTGACTTGATTTGCAGTGTGAAGTGAAGGTACAATTTCATTCTCTCACATGTGAGCATCCAGTTTTCCCAGCATCGTGTTCATATAAGACCCTTCTGTCCTCTTCGGGCATTGGTGGCGCATGCCTTTAATCCCAGCACTCAGGAGGCAGAAGCAGACGGATCTCTGTGAGTTTGAGGTCAGCCTGGTCTCCAGAGCGAGTGCCAGGATAGACTCCAAAGCTACACAGAGAAACCCTGTCTCAAAAAACCAAAAAAAAAAAAAAAAAAAAAACCTTCCTTCCCTCAAGACGTCTCTGTAATACCAGCTGCCATGTATGTGCATGTCTATGCCAGTGTGTACATGCATGTGTGTGTGTGTGCCTGCATGTGTGCTTTTATTTGCATAGCTTCCTAATATATTTTGAATTCAGGAATCATTTGCCCTCAGCTTTGGCTTTTCTCAAGACTTCTTTGGCTATTTGGGTTTCTCTGTGGGTCTATAGGAATTTTGTAATTGTTTTTTATACTCCTGGAAATAATAAACCATTAGTTTTTTTTTCCTAGGGAATCTGTAGAATTTTGACAACATTGTATTCTGGATACCTACCAATGTAGGTATTTTTTTGGTTTTTCTTCATTATTTGTATGAATTAAAAATTTAATAAGTTTGGTATTTTAACATTAATTCTAGGTTATCATACTGAATCATTTATCTAATTATTTTTTATTAATAAAAACTCAAGAGTCAGATATTGAGGTAAGAACCTGATTGATCACATTAAGTGGTGGAGAAGCAACCAATGATCTCCTCTTCTCTCTCTCTCTCTCTCTCTCTCTCTCTCTCTCTCTCTCTCTCTCTCTCTCTCCTTCCTTGATCCAAAAGACCAAGCATCTAAGCCCCTCTCTACTTCTTCCTATGTCTCTCTATATATCCTTGGTCCTCCAAAACCTCTATGGCTAATTTTGGTCAGCTAGTAGCTAGTCTGCCCTCTGATTCACAGTTAATTTGATTGACAGTCTCAGGAGTATCAAAATGTGATAAAACTACCCCACAACATTTTCCCATTTTTGTCTAAATAAAAAGGGAAAGTTCCTACTCTAACACAGCAAAACTATTTACAATAAGAATAATTATTAGGCAAGAATTACATTCACGATGTCCAGTTCATTTGCATTTGGCAAATTAAGAGAAACAACAGCATTATCTAGCTTATCTTGGTGAGTTCAAAGTTTTGCACCTAATTGGCTTTCTATTCTAACTTGAATTACCAACCCAAAACTAGCTTTTTAGATCACAAAACATTTTCTTAGATAAACAATTTAAGCTTTTATGTCTTTGAACCTTATATATTTTCTGCCTCTTTTGAGAGTTCCTTTTCTGAATTTGGTAACAAGGAAAACTATAACTATAACTGTCTCATATTCAACTCCATCAGAGATGAAAGAAGGGTATAATGTTGCCTGAGTAAACAGGAAGTGCAGAGCAAACAACTTCCAAAACAATAGAAATGACAGAAACAACTGACTGCCTGGATAGTCACTCAGGGCTCCTCTGTATTGTTGGGGCATCTGTCTGTTGTTTACAAACCTGGAATAAATATATGATAGAGTTTCCCATGGAGGAGGAACTTTGAAGGACTATCCTACCTTGTCTTGACAAAGTTCAATAGTTGCTTTCTTTTGTGTCTTGCTTGTCCAATTTGGACAGAATACTGGCAGCTGTCTGGGCAAGGGCAATTTCTTGCCCAGTGGTTAACCTTTACCATAAAGAAAGCAAACTCCATATGCAGAGTCTTCAATGCCCATCTTCTTCTCTGAAGTATATTGTTGGCTCTAGGAGCAGACGTGGTGTCTCACTGTCATGAAAAGCCTTATGTTATTAAAACATCATGAATGCCATATTCTGTAGATCTCTGAAGTGTTTGAAGACCAACTATCTATCTAAAATATATCTGTTTGACCTTGAAACATTATATGTCTGTAGAGAATAGTAGAAACAAACATTTGGGAAGATTTATGAAATTTTATCCTGTTGGAAATGTGATATTCCAATAGGCCAATTTACTGTTTTTCTTGGGATATTTTCTTCACTGGCCTTTTTTTTTAGCCTTTTGGCTCTAGTTTAGGGCCAGGGCATATTTTTTTCACTGGCTCTGGTTCTAGGGTCAAAGTGTGTTTATTAAGTTCTGGGTTCAGGGCTAGTTCGGTTTTCAGAGTTTGGGTTTCGGAGCCATGATGGGTTTGTTTGTCTGAACCTTTTACTCTACACAAGTATCATTGTAAGTGTGAGATCCACTATCACCTGTCTTTCAAATCCATTTATTGATGGGTGCTGATCTTGCCTTTAAAGGCCTAATCACCCTAATCTTGCATTCTGAATTAGCATTTTCAAAAGTCAAAGATTCAGTTAATATCTGTCTAATTTGTGGATCTGATATCACTCCATCTACAGCTGAGGTCAATCTTTCTAAAAAAACCAGTGAAGGCTTCTTTTGGGCCTTGCATAATTTTAGTAAATGACCCTGTTCTCTCTCTTCATTCTTCATCACTGTCCCAAGCATTCAAAGATGCTGTTTGGCATAGGACCATGGTGTGATAATCAACTCCAAACTGTCTTTGCAAATCAGTGTATTGTCCTTCACTGGTCTTGGAAAATTTCCATACAGATAGCCCTACCTCATTGTTTCATGAACCTAGCTTCCTCTCTCCATCTTGTTTTCCATTGTACCCGAGGACCAGCTTCCAGTATTGCTGTAGCTAAATCTTTCCAGGCTTGTGGAATGAGTCTGTTCCTAGTTGCCCATGAATTTCACATCTGCTTCAAAAAAGGGTGAATGCATACCATCTGAAACTACTGCTTCCTTAAATCTCTTCAAATCTAAAATTTCTAGAGGATCCCAGTTAACTTCTGTATAGCCTTGGGCTGCCTATCATCTGGTATCATTCTTAATTGGTAACTGGATAAATTAAAGTTGGCTTTCTAATAACTTTGGGCTACCCTCTTCAGTTTAATAATACAATGGTGAGGTAGGTTCTGCTCTAAACTCCTCTGTCTGTGTGCGAATATTTTTCTTAGTTCCATTAGTAGGTCTTTCTAAAGATTGTTTCTTGAGTTATTTTTCTTATTTTTCACCAATATCAAACCACTTTAAAAATATTAAACATGAATTATCAAACTGATAATGATTATAGTCAACATTATGTCAATCCCAGCTAAGTTGATTATCCCTTCATTTAATTTTTTCATTGTGGAACCATACAGAGAAATAACTCTCTGCATCATATTATTGTTCCTTATTCTTAACATGGGGAAAATCTTTGCTTTGGACTAATTCCCCGCTTAAGAATTCCCAGGTGTCTCACCATTTCTGCTGCTGATGACAGCTAAGTGTGATTCTGGCTTTCACTGTGCCACAGGGTTGGGCAGAGATTGTGGGTGGTACATAGCCTGGCTAAGGAAAGCTGCAACTGCCTGCATGAAGCTGGGGGCTGAGTGTGTGGTGCAGCAGCATCAGTAAAAGACTGTGTGGGAGCTGTGGCTGCTGACCTAGTGTGGTAGCTGCCAGGGGAGGTCCCAGGGGAAGCCTGAAATTCATGGGAGAGGGAGTGAGCCTTGTGAAAAGTGGATTCAGACAATGTGTGGAAGAAGCCTGCAAGTTTGGAAAAAAGGGGGCGGGGCTGAAAGACAGCCAGCCATGGTGGTTGGCTAACTCTGGCAGAGTTTGAGGCTCTGCTGTGTTGGGCTGGGCAGCAGCTGGAGGCTTCTATAGAGGCTGCAATGGGGACAATGCCAGACTTGAGTGGAGGATCTGGAGCGAAGGAGGGAAAACCAGCCATGGAGGGCAACTCTGGCCACTGCAAAGCCAGCGGTGAGATGCAGCATCAGGAGCTCCTGCCCCACATTGGATTCGAGATGAGGCATTTATAAAATTATTCTTTATCAATAAAAACTCAGGAATCATATATTGGAGTAAGAACCCGATTGATCAGAGAAGTAGGAAAGAAGTGAGCAGCAATGACAACTAAGCCCCTTCCTATCACTCCTGTGTCACTCAGTATGTCCCAGGTCCTCCAAAACTTCTTTGGCTGATTTTAGTCAGCTAGTAGCTAGCTCTGCCCTCTGATTCAAAGTAAACTTTATTGTCAATCTCTGGAGTGTCAGAATGCAGTCAAAATATCCACCATATCATACAAAAGAATGGGATTCATCACGTTTTCACACATATTATTATAAAATTTATGTAAACATAATTAACTATGGAGAAGGGGCAGCTTCACAATGAATAAAATACTCTGATTTAAGTTTCCAGGATTTAAGTTCTTCAACTCTTTAGCTTTTAATACGTTACTTACTTTGTTTTCCTATTTTGCTCCTCCTGCTTATTGTTAGCAGATGTCAATATGAAATATAACCAATTTTCATATTTATTAACAAGTTACAAAATTTTCAGAGTATTGGAGATCCTCTATATGTAAAATCTTGTTATCCATAAACACGGATAATGCAACAACTTCTTTACTCATTATGATGCTGTTTATTTATCTTGCCTGATTGCTATGGCTTAGATTTCTAGTTACATGGAATAGAGTCAACCAGGGTAGGCACCCTTGTCTCAGTCCAGAGTTAAGAGGAAAACCAGTTTTCCAAGGTTGAATGTGAGCAGTTTCAGGTGGTTTCAGGAGCTAGTTTGTTGTGAGCTTATTGTGAAAGGACTTTCTATTGTATTAAATCTGTTTTCTCTATCTGTGAGATTCTTCTGTCATCTCAATCCTTTACTCTGTTACCATGTGGTCCCATTAACTGGTTTGCATAGAGTGACTGAGTCTTAAATTCCAGTTGTAAACCTCACTGGGTCATGGGGTATGACCTTCTCAATGTAACATTGAATTTGATTTGCAATTATCACACTGGGAATTCTTGAATCCATGCTTGTCAAAGGTATTGGTCTGTAACATTCTTTTCTGTGGCATCTTGCCTGGCTTTGCTGTTGGGTGATGCTTGTTTTATGAGATGGATTAGGGAATATGCCCTCTTCCTCCATGTTTTGCAAGAGTGTGAGAACAACTGGTGGTATCTCTTGGATATTTGGTAAACTTCACAAAGGAAGCCATCAGGCCTGGGGATAATCTTTGGCAGTTTTTATGTATTGATTCAATTTGCATACTTGTTATAACTCTGTTCAAATTTTATTTCTCCATGTTTTTTTTGACTGTAGGAGTTTATGCATCATTGCTAAGTTGCTGAGTTTGTTGGCATTTGCCTGCCCACAATTATTTTGAGATCCTTTTCATCTGGTAGGTGTCTTTCTGTTTCTTTTTTTCATCTATTATTTTATAAACTTCACTCTTCTCTTTCTTTTCATCTGGCTAAGGGTTTGTTAATTTTGTCTTCTGAGATCAAACAGATGCTTGGTTTTATTTATTTATTTTTCTATTTTGTAACCACTCCTTGTTTTATTTGCTCTTGTTTTTATTATTTGCTTCCATCTGCTAATTTTGAGCATACTTTTATAGACCATGGAGAATAAACAAGATTATTTGGGATCATGTCTCCTTCTTTAATTTCTTTTCACTTTAGACTCTCCTGTTATTATTCCTTCTGATTCTTCCCACAGGATTTGGAATGTTGTAATTCTATTTCTATTTGTTTCAAGATACATTGTACATCCTCTTTTGGCTTCCTGTTTGACCCAGTGTTCAAGAGTGTATTATTGAGTTTCCATATATTTTTCCATATGTAATTTTCATGGTTGTTTCTTTCCATTAGAAGAAAAAAAATACCAAGGGTCAACTTGATTTCCCCCCCAAAATAATATCTTGTTTTAGAGTTAAGAATAACTTTCATGCTGATGAATGAGTGGCAAGTTCTGTATATGTCTATTTGGCTAATTTAACCTAATAGTACTCTTAAATGCACTGTTTTCTTCATGCATTCTCTGATTGGATATTATGTTTGTTACTATACATGGGATACAGTGGCATAAATGTTCTCCCAGATTCATGGAATAGCAATCAAATCTCCAGCAGAACCCCAAGGAGTGATAGACTCTTTGAGAGGAGCAGAGCTCCAAAGGGCTTGACCCTCAGGTATGAGCTGAGAATCCTATCAGCAGAGTGGGCTGTGTTATTTATTTGGGAATTCTAACACAGGAGGAAATCAGCCCCCTTCTTCTTTGTTGCTTGCACTTCCATGGTCTTCCACTCTCTAACAGTGAGAGATGCTAGAAGCAAGCCCTAACAGCTGTGGATCCACCAGTCTTGGGCTTCCCAGCATCCAGAACTACAGGAAACAAATCTCTGTTCTTTATAAATGACCCAGTATCTAGCATTCTATAATAGCATAAAGTTAATTGAGACATGAGGTAGCAAGTCTCCTCCTGTTGTTCTTGTATTACTGTTAATTCTTTCTTCAATCTGTCAAAATTCGCTTTATATATTAGATTCTTGGTTGTTGGATATATATATATATATATATATATATATATATATATATATTACATATTCACTTTTAATTAGCCCTTACATCATTATGTAATTATTCTCTTTATATCTAGAGTAAGTTTTAAATCAAAATCTATCTTGTTTGTTCCAAATTTCAAGAAATACCTTTTTCTATCCATTTCTTTCAGCCTGTGTATGTATTTAATTCTGCTGCGAATTGCCCCATAACAAGCAGGTTTTGAATAATTGAATTCTGTTTTTGTAATCCATTCATCCCCTGTGTCTTTTCATTGGTGAGTTTATCTGTTCACATTAAGGTGAATATTGATAAACATGGACTTTCTATTGCCATCCTGTTAGTCTTCTTTTATTCTCTGTTGAGTTCTTGTACTTGAAGTTTTTCTAAAAGGATTTGCCTGTCTTTTTACCCCTTTATTTAAATACACATATGCATTTCCTTTGTGGTTAGTTGAAGGCTTGTGTAAAATATCTTATAGTTATCAACTTCCACTTAAAAAAAGACCATAGCAGTTGAACTTTGCATGCAATGACACTATACTTTTGTCTCTTCATTAACAAGCTATTTATGCATTAAAATTTTAACATTATGTTGAAGTTTCAAAGCTACTTTCCACTTTCTTTTCCATCAGGTTCAGTGTAATGGATTTATGTTAAGGTCTTTGACTCACTTTTTTTTTTTTTTGAGACAGGGTTTCTCTGGGTAGTTTTGTAGAACAGTCTGACCTTGAACTCACAGAGATCCACCTGCCTCTGCCTCCTGGATGCTGGGATTAAAGGTGTGTGCCACACGGCCTGGCTCTTTGATTCACTTGGACTTGAATTTTATGCCTGGTGATAGATATGGATCTATTTGTCTTCTTCTACATGCTGACTTCCAGTTATGCCAGCATCATTTGTTGAAGATGCTCTCTTTTTTCCATTGTATAATTTTGGCTTCTTTGTCAAAAAAACTTAGGTGTTCATAGGTGAGTGTATTTATGTCAGCCTGCATGGAGCCCATCTGGGACTGACCTAAGCCCTCTATGTATGTGGGACTGACCTAAGCCCTCTATGTATGTGTGACAGTTGTATAGCTTGGTCTACTTGTGGGACTCCCAGCATTAGGAGTGGAGCTCGGCCCTGATGCTTTGGCAGGCTTTTGGGAACCTATTCTTCATACTGGGTTTGCTTGCTAAGCCTTCACACAAGGGGAGGAGCTTAGTCCTACCTTAACTTTATCTGCCATGCTTTGCTGACACCCATGGGAGGCCTGCCCCTTTCTGAACAGAAACAGGAAAGGAGGGGGATGGTGAGGAGAAGCATGGAGAGAATGGGAGGGGAGGACGGAGGGGAAACTGTGGTTGGGTTGTGAAATGAATAAACTTAATTAATAAGTATGTATCTTATATGTACCACTTACCCAGTATTATAGTAACATGCATTTTTTTATTGCTAATTTTTTTTATTGCTGAATCTATATTTCCATGTTGGTATTTAGTGTAAGAGCATTTCAGTATGAATGATTCCTTTACATTTATCCTATAAGGCAGATCTAGCAACGGGCACCCTTGGTTCTGTGTGCCTGTGAAGACTTTCCTCTTCACTTTTGAAGTATAATTTTGACAGGTGTCTTGATCTTGGCCAGTGGGTTTTCCTTCCAGCTCTTCACACTCATCGTTGGGTTCTCTCTTGAACTATGATAGCTCTGCTAAGAAATCCTTCGGTTTCAATGGAGTTCCTGCACATGTGACAAGTCACTGCTCTTCGCTCTCACAACCTTCTGTCTTGGACTTCGGCCGTTTACGTTTCTCAGCCGTCTTCATAGGGTTTGTCCTTCTGAGTGACCACTGAGCTCAGTGAATCTGATGCACTTTTTCAGAGAGACTCTTTAGAGTATAGACAAAGCATGTTAGTCCTCTATTCAGAGCATCCAGTGGTCATTTCTGTCCCAAATCAACAGCCTTGTCATTGTAGTAGCTGTGCTTGGCTGTTCTGCTACTACTCTGTCACATAACTTGATACTGGCTCCTCCATTAGTTGGCCACATTTACAGCTGATGTTTCTCAGAAACTCCTTGTGTTTCCGGATGTGTTGACCTCATGGTTCACAGCAGTCTTCTAGATCCGCCATGGCTGCTAGAGGCCTTTCTTTAGGGCGTCCCTCAAACACACTCCCTTAGCCAGGTCTTCCCTGGTGACCCTATCTAAAATTTCACCGCCTATTCACTACCTCTTATGAACACAACACACACTCTCTTTCTCTGTCTCCATACTTTCTTCTCATGTCTGTTTTAACTTTACTGTATATTTTTAAGATTTTTCTTACCTCCTTCAAATGAGTGTTAGCTCACAGAGGAATGAAATATTTGGCTCTGCTGTTAATTCTTTTGAGTCCAAAACTTGGAAGAATACTTGGTATGTAGCTTTTTTTTTTTTTTGAAGAAATGTGTGATTAAATGTAATCATGTATCAAACTTGTGAGAGATTAAGACAGGACACTGAACAATGATTTAATGGGATAGGATTTGAATTCTAACATCTTTCTGTGCCACTCTTAAGTGTTCCAGCTCAACTTTGACTCATGGACATGAACCAGAACAGAGATACATTTTCCCCCCTAAAACAGAGCAAAACTAAACAAAAGAACAAATAGCATTTGGGGGATTGCTCAGCGGTTAAGGACACACTCCATGTTCAAGTATAGAGACCTGAGTTTATTATGTGCTGTGGGCTGTGGGTCCTGGATGGTTGCTGCTGCTGGCTAGCTAGGCACCGTAGCCAAAATCCAATGAGCTCCAGATTCAGTGAGAGACCCTGTCCAGAGGAACAAGGTAGAGAGTGACAGGTATCTCTTTCCTCTGTCTTCTCAGTCGCTGCCTCTGCATTTCCTCTAGCATGTATACTGAACAGTCAGCCCTTATCTTAAGCAGTTAGAGAAAAAAATCCATAAAAGAACCATAGGAAGTCACTGTATAGGCTGTAGAAGGAGTGTTTCCTAAATATTAATACAAATATAGTGTTAAGGAAGGAAAACAATTTAAAATAATGGATTGTGTGTGGGGGGGAGAGGACCTTACAGGTGTAAAAGAGAAGCATCTGGTTGGATAGAGATTGCCAACGAAATTGACAGATGATTAACATTCATTAAAACTTTTAATTAACACCTTGGAAAATTCCATAAAACGATACTGTATGTAAATGAGGCTGTGTGCTATCTGGGAACACTGTCTTACCTGTTTTACAGAGGGAAAAGCGAGTGACAAAACTGCTTATGATAACGATTTCTGTCGCCCTGGGTCTGTTTCAAGTGTTATCTGGTTGTGTCAATCATGCCAATTTGAGCTGCCAATAATTCTAAATATATTTGGCTGAGATATAAGAGATTCTCTGTGCTTTCTGGCGGGCAAGGAAAAACTACCTTTTTTTAGTTGCTCATCACTTCTTTTTACAACATTTTCTGATTATGCAACTGTGGGAGGGTTTGTGCTTTCAGAAGACGAGAGCTTTCCGAAGCTGCCATAAGACAGCTATGTTGAAACTGTGGCTTGTATAACTCATGTTCAAGAAATGATATCTAAAACAATCCTGGAGGCTGTGAAACACCGGCTTCGTGAGGGCCCAAGAGCACTAAATTGAATTTTCTTTTGTGTGGTCCAACTCCATTTCAACTTGCAGCTTGCAATGGTGGTAATTAGCACAAGGGAGGCTTCCTCTCTATACGTTTAGTGCAGTCTTTTCCTAGTAATATGTTTTTGAGATAGGGTCACATGTATCCCAGGCTAGCTTTGGAACCGATGTGTAGCCAGAGATAACCATGAGCTACTTTGACCTCCTCTTCCTCTCAAATGCTGTCATGATAGGTGCATGCCATAACACCTAGTGTGTGCTGTGCATGGGACTGAACTTATGGCTTCTAAATGCTAGGTAGTTGCTCTACCAACAGAGTGACATCCTCAGCCACTCAATTATTCTTGAATTTCTTAAATATCAGCCTGGTGTTGCTGAGAGAATTCTGACCTGAGTCTAAGTTTAAGTACATGCTTCATGTTTTGAAACTGAGGAGGGCTGTAAAAACATAGAATCATGTTTTTAATTTTTTTTGATAGGTCTGTTTTGGTTCCCATTAGATAGCATGTTTGGTTGGGTTTAAATGGCTATTAAATATCTGGGGTAGTCATTAAGGACTTGCTCGTCTCAAGTGGTGAGTCCTTGATGTCCTCAAGGACTGAAGAGGCTGCATAGCTCTCCTGTTTCCTGTGGTCTGATATGTTATTGTATTGACTTTCCCTTGTCTCTCTCATGCAGATTTTTCCCTAGACTGCTCTCAAGTCTTCACCTTCTTGCACACATTCTCCTGTCTCTTGACTCTGTGCCTGTGGTCTTGGCCTTTAGAACCCACACAGCCGGATGTAGCCCTCCCAACTACTGGGCTGTGTGTGTGTGTGTGTGTGTCTTGGAGTATTTGTGCTGTTCAAAGAAGGTTGTCTTACTCCATGCTTCTAGAATTTTTTAACTGACCATCTCTCTTGGGTCAAGGGGCAGCAAGGCAAAGGAGCATGGAACTTGATATTGCAACCATTCAAATTAAGGAAGATGCCAGAATGTTCGCTACATGAATTAGACATTAGAATTTAAAATTACTAAGGATGATCAGTGGTAAGGTGCTCTGCTTTGAAAGCTAATGTGTGTTCTAGGTATTGTGTTTAAGTTCCCCAGAATATTTTCTTGTTTAGTGTTTATTAAGTATTATGGTTTTAAATCATTTTCAAGATTAGCTAAAGGAGTTATAAAGCTTGGGAACTGAAATAGGAAAGCTCTAGAGACACAAAAGACCAAATTTGTATTATTATTTTTATCTTTCCCAGCATTAGGAGCCTAAATGTTTTGAAGCTGAAGCATAAAGAATGCAGGGAGAAACAAAAAAATTACACCTAAAATACCAATTAAGCATGAATGTTGCCTGATTTGTAATTCCATGCACAGAGATTATAAAGAAGAAATGCCGAGTGTGAAGAATGAGATGCACTGAACTTGTAATTCTGACTCTATAATTGAGAATAACCCTGCCGGGAAGGAAAAGGATCTCAGGAAAGGGAGGCTGTCAGGGGCTGTGAGAAGCTCAGCATCCGAAGAAGCAAATGCTGAAGACATTTAGGGCCTGGATGGAAAGCAGAGTTAGGGCAGGGATGGAAAGCAGAGTTAGGGCCGGGATGGCAGAGTTAGGGCTTTCTGAGGGAAGCAGGGAGTGATCACAGTCCCTGTATAAACACCACAAGTTTTCATGAAGGGACCCTTTCTTGCCCAGTTGTCTAAAAAGGTAGACAATAAAACAATTTAAACACACACACACACACACACACACACACACACACGATCTAAATTTACTCACTTATTGCTCGTTTCTGAACCTAAGGGAGTGATAAGGGAAAAAAAACAAACAAAAAACATAGAATTGCGTATTTTACAACAGGTTGTTTGACTGCTGTTAGATAACCTATTTGGTCAGGTTTAAACACGGAAGTCACCCTCACCCCCACAAATCTTCTGTTATAACCCTGGACTGAAACACTGAATAGACATGGCTATTGAAGTCCACTCAGTTTTGATTTTGTCTCCAGAATAAGTAGTAGAATTCTCTACTTCAGTTCCTGCCTTGGCTTCCATCCATGATGGATGTAACCTGTAAGTCAGACACCACCATTGTGTCCTTCGAATTGCTTTTAGTCAGTGTTTTGTCATAGTAACAGAAGGGCAAACCAGGGCATGGAGGCTCAGTTTATGAAAGTGGAGTCCCATTCCCCACGTGAGATAAACAAGGGCATTAGGACCTGGTCTTACTACACAATACTCTCAGGCTTCCAGCCCCAGGCCAGTGTGCGCTGTGCTCACCAGAACTTCACTACAAGTTGTGTGGATAGAAGTGTGCAGGTGTTCGTCATTTTCCTCAGAACTGTGAGAAAAATATGGAAAATGAATGTCAACCAGTGCTGTGGTTTTCAAGTAGCGTGAAATGTAAACTTCGTGCTTTAGGATCTATCAGGCAGTAGATGTTCTGTGTTTCAAGTGAAGAGTAGTGACTGTTTGATAAGAACAACTTGGCAGTTTTGGCTTTGGATAGATTAGCCTAGTCTACTAGGATAACTTTTGTCATTTAGGGTTTTTAAATACTATGTTTTTCTTTGAGAACTTCCTCTTCTGTCCCCTTCTGCATCTTCCTGTTTATCAAACCCAAGGAGTTCAATGTGTATTTCTTAAACACTCTGAGGGAATGGGAGCTGCCCTGGAACACAGAAGACCTACCAGCAGCCGTCAAAGGCCAGCATCTTTCCCACTATGTACCCACCTCAGTGCTCCCATTGCTGGGGGTTGTCTGGCTTGAGCTTGCACAAGCGCTGTGTCTGTTGTCACAGTTGCAGTGTGTGTAACTGCCCAATTGTGTACAGAAAATACTGTTTCCTACCTCAGGCTCTACACGCTTTCTGTCCCTTCTTTCATGAATATCCCAGAGCCTTTTGGTAAGGGTGGTGATATGCATTTCCTATTTAGAGCTCAGCATTTCACTGCCTCTTACTCTTGCACACTGACTGGTGCTGCTCCTATGTAAGTCATCGTCCCTGCAAGACAGGCACTGATCTATGGGTATACCAGTAAGCCATTTTTATAAGTGGCTGCAGGGTCTGTTCTGAGAAACTGGAACAAAACTGGGACTAAAAAGCAGATTGTCTGAGCCCCTGTTCAGCACTCTTCATTGCCTCAGCCAATACACTGGAATGATCAAAATCTTGTGCCAGGATAAAAATGTAATCATAACATCTAAAAGTAAAGTTAGCATTCTTGTATCCAAGCTTCTCCTAAACACGTTATGCATATGGACTCATTTACTCTTTCCTGTAATCCATCTAACATCTTAATCAACAAAAGCCCCCTCTGGTTCAAACCAGAAAGTCAATTGCTAGAGGTTCTACAAGTCATATGTGCTAGAAGCAAGATTTGAACTCAAATCACACATTTTTTCTAGTTGCTATTTTTAGTGTAGTATGTGAAATAATGTGTTTCATCGTGGCATTTTCATAATACCTTGTTCTTAATAATTCCCCTCTTTTACTTCCCTCGCTACCCTTTTTACCTTGTCTTGTTGGTCACAGCCTCCTCCCCAATAGTGACACTTTGGCTTCCTATGACATGTATGTCATCATCTCACCATTCCTTCCTCTCTTAGTTGGGTACATTTCTACTTTCATGACCTAGAAAGCATGCAGTATTTGTGTTTCTGAGTTTGGCTTATTTTCCTTAATGCAATGATTTCTGGTTCTACCCGTCTTCCTGCAAATGTCATGTTTTTGCTTTATTGCTTCACATATTCCCTTGTGTGCATGTCCTACATTTCCTTCATCCGTGTATGTGTTAATAGGCATCTCTTAGCGGCTGTGACTAGTACAGCAGTGCTCGTGAAAGTGCATACATCTCTGCTGAGGGACGCAGATTCCTTTGGGTCTGTCCGCAGAAGTTACAGCTGTAGTACCTACACTTTTAACTCACCCGCCGGGTTGTCTTTGAAACAGAGATGAGGCAAATTCCTGTTGTACTGAAATAACATGACATAGCCATGAGTTAGTTATCTTGCTAGTCTTTAAATACCTGACAGCCTTTCTCTGTCAGTGAGAAAGATTTTTGAGTAAATGATAGCATGAGATATTCAGGTAGATTGTTGTCAGACTGAACAATTGAATCCATAGATAATTGATTAATCAATTAGTGTTAATATGAACTCTGGCCTTGGTTCTACCAATGAGTAACTGTGGATGGCTTCTGTAGCATATGCTTATAGTGCTGGTTGGCTTTTGTCAACTTGACACAAACCTAAACATATCTTGGAAGAGGGATATCAATTGAGGAATTGTCTCTGTCAGATTCCTTGGAAGACAAGTGCTGGGTCGGGTGGGGTTCATTTCTTCATTGATGTAGGAAAATGCATCTTACTATGGATAGTGCTAGCCCTAGGCCTGTCTCCATGGATTCTATGTGTCTACCTCAAGTTCCTGCCCTGACTTTCCATCATGAGAGATTCTGACTAAGACATGTAAGCCCATGTAAGCCCAACCAAGTTGCTTTTGGTCATGGTGTTTACTGCAGCAACACAAAGTAAACTAGGACACTACTTATCTACCTTTAAGTGGCTTACATCTCAATGGTATAACATATATTTAATAAAATATGAGGATTCAGTATTCAGAAGTAGTATATAAAGCCAAATGAGGGCAATCATCTTGAGAAGGGTCCCTGGGAAAAATGAAAACATAATTCAAAGGTTCATAAGACACTGACTGACTGGTGTTTCTGAAAGAAGAAGCTGGCTAATTGTTGAAACCTTTAACTCAATTAGGTCCAGGGGGCTACACAGGGACACAAATGCCTGTATATATTTGAGATCAAGAAGGTGGGAGAGATAGGAAGCCTCCTTTATGCTGCCCTCATAGAGCAGACAGAAATTAAACCATCATTTTACCACCATGAAATGTGAAACTATAAACAAACCAGTGTATGAGAGTCTTACTGTAGAGAGTGGGGAGATTTTTATCAGAGTAAGAATTACATTAGAAAAATCTCCTAAGCTTTCCTATCTTTAGAATTGTAAAGTTCTATAATTTCACAAACTTGTCGTGACAAATTGAGGAGATAAGAGGGATTGGCTTTGGGGGAAATCGCATGCTTATGAGTGAGTGTGTGTGTGTGTTTTAAGACAGATCTAACCCAGTGGCAGTTTTGAAGACTAATTAAAGCCAGAATGGGGAGTGGCTCTAAGCCTTTCTCCTCCAGGCATTCTTAAAATATTCTGAGACAAACACAAAAGTATATAACATACCATGGAAATCCAACCTATATGTTGTTGGACAGGTAAAGAGTAAACATATATCAGAATCTCTAGTTACTGGCACTCTTGTGAGGTGTTACCCCTTTCCTTTGATAGAAAGAGAGACTTACCACACTATAGACAGGACCCTGACCCTGTATGGAGGTAGATATCAAGAGAGCCCATTTGTAAGAGGGCCTCACACTGGATTCCTGAGGACTTGACAACACAGTATGAAATGATGTTCTGATAATCTGATGGCTTTAAATCAAGTGTCCACAGAACTGGATGTGTTGTATAACTATTGTGTGAATAGTTTCTACTTCCTTTAGATGCGATTCTGCAAGCTGGAATCATGGATTTTGAGTTAACCTAGGCATTAACCTAACCAGAAGGCCTGTTTTTTGTTTTGTTTTGTTTTTGTTTGTTTGTTTGTTTTTATTCAGAAACTGAGTGCCAGAAGATGGCTTACCGTGCCCTAAGGTGTTCCTGTGTAGTTAGTGGTACAGCAAACACCAGTGTCTGGCTCTTACACCTGCCAGTGGCACCACCACTCTTTCTGTGTTCTGTTCTCTCTGGTCCTTCTATTTAAATGCTTGACAAGCTCAAAGCATGCCAAGATTGAGGAGGAAGAGGAAGGTGCTCACATCTACGCCGTCTCTATAGAGTGAAAGGTGCTACGTTATAAAACAAGAGTGAGCTGTTAAACTCGTCTGGTGCAAAGGGTCTGGGTGGAGGTAGGGTGCTGACTTCCTACCTACAGAAAGGATCTCGAGTTCATTGGCGTCTCGGCACCTCGTGTATGAGTTGATGCAGAGGGCCATCTTGTAGCTGCATCTGTGTTTTAGGACCTCATTTAAGCTGGGCCCATCTGAGACCTGTGATGAATCAGTGTCACTTTACCCAGGCTGTAGCCTCTGCCTGAGAGGCCGGCCACTCTGCTTTAAGACTTTAAAATATCCTCTTGATAAAAACGTTCTCTACCTTTCCTTGTGGTTGGAGTATAGAGTCAAGTAGTGTTGGCTCATTGTTTTAAACAATAATTAAGTCAGTGTTGGATTTAATATGGAAAATATATCACCATTTAAAAATGAATTACAGTGATTTTTTTTTTTTATTTTGCAAATTCCCGGATAAATATTAGGCCCAGTAAAGTTTGAAATGAGAACAGCATTTGTGGTAGATGCTCAATGAAAAGTTATGGGGCTTATCTTTCTAAGGGTTTGGAAATCAAACTGATAAATGTTTTATATAATATGCGTATTTTAGAAATAATCAAATTGATACACTTCTGAGCTGAGAAAATGTGTGTGGCCCATGCCTGATCAGCAGCCCCTATTGGCACCATGTAAGTTGGCATAGACATTGAACATATCTTGGGCCTTTAGGTATTGAGGTAAGAACAGAAGAAGCCGGGACTTAAGAGATCACCAACATGCAGCGTTTAAATGAGAAACTGAAAGGGCTTGTGGATTTAAAAGGGACAGAGTATTTGAAAGTGAAACTCCAAATGGAAAATATTTCTTTGGCCTGTGTGACTGACCTAAGGGGAGGGAGTAGATTGGAGGCAACTCTGACAAGTTAGGAATAGTAAGCTAACCAAGCCTGGTGCAGTGAGATGTCAGTCACTGTCTGGTTCTATGGAATGTTCTTTTTGGCAGGGGAAAGGTAGGGAAAGGGCAGATGACATGTGTGACTTGGAAAACTCGTGGGTTATATGCCAGTGATGCCCTTGGCTTCTCTATCTTCATTCCTCCTTCTAGAAAGGAGCCTTCCTGTGGACGTGCATTTCCTGGGGGTGGTTTCTGTTCTTGAGTTCTCTGTGTAAAATACTTTTGCTTGTCCTATACAATCATGCTGGCATCAGACATGTGTCCCATGTCTTCAGGCTTCTCTTTGCATGGCTTTAGACCCCATTGATTTCAGCTAGCTCTTCATCGGGGTCTCCTGAAGGTTTTAAGTCCTCAGTAGTATCAGAACCTCAAGGGCCATGGTTCAGGCATGTGTTGCCAGGATACTAGCACACATGTTTCTGATCACACTCAATGGCCAACTGGTGCCAAGGCTCTGCCTCTTATTTGCTTATCTATCTGGCCTTTACTTCCTGCCTAGTGTTTCACTTCCTGACCCCTCCTTGAGGTGTTTAATTTAATTTGTCTTAATCAGCCTTTGGGGGCATGACTCTTTTTAAGATCATTGAACATTTGAAAATTGGAACCAGTTGATTGAGCCATAAAGAGATGACCTCACTTACAAACCTCTGACATGGGCACCATCTCTCTGAGGCAGCTGACCTGTGTTCCCAATTCTATCATGCTGGTAGGGGATTAGTCTTTTGTTTTTATCTCTTCACACTATGTTTATAATGGCTTTCAACACACGTGGTACTCACTTGCATACTGACTGCAGCTAGCACGATGAACAAGCATCTATTCTGAGTGTAAACCTATGATGTTCATTTCTGTTGCTACCTAATTGTGAGGTTCATTTGAGGAAGTTAATTCCAACATGTTTCAGTCTGTCTGAACCATTTCTTCTTGTTCCGTTGACCTCTTTTTGGTTTTGGTTTTGGTTTTGGTTTTGGTCTGAAAGGTGGTTTCTTCTCCCATTAATGCATACTGAGTGAAAAAGAAATGAGGTCTTTTTTGTAGTAAGGTTTGCAGTCAATATTCTCAACATTTATCAATATAACAGCAGCAAAGGCCAGGTCACCGCCTCTGCCTATAACTATAGATTGATATCTGGTCACAGGGTTAAACTAAGGTCCATCTCATATGATTTAAATACTGTGTGGATGAGGCCAGTGGTAACCAGGCTGCTGGAGTGACATAGAACTAGCTTCCTATTTATTTGTTGAATGAAGGGAGTGACAGCAGGGATTTTATAGCAGACATATCCTCCTAAGAACATGTACCTACCTGTTGTCAAAGGTTTGCAGGCCCAAGGCTGCATACTCTCCTGGCTACTGGCTGTGTTCCTGGCGTGTCAATGACTCATTAAGCCCCAAGAAAAACTAGAAGTTCATTTACTAGTATTATTTATATGGTACAAGAACATGCTGAGGCTAGCACCACCACCCCTGTTTTTGGTGTGTGCATATCCATGTATGTTTGTATATGCATGTGATTGTACATGTGTGTGCATGTACATTTATGGGCATCATGTAGAGGCCACAGGACAAGCTCTGCTGTTGTTCCTCACATATCACTCAAATATTTTTTATTTCTTGTTATTTGTTTCTCTCTCTCTCTCTCTCTCTCTCTCTCTCTCTCTCTCTCTGTGTGTGTGTGTGTGTGTGTGTGTGTGTGTGTGTGTGCACTCAAGTGTACATGCCATAACACGTATGTGAAGGTCAGAGAGGAACTTGTGGGAACCTCTCCTTTTACTGTGTGAATTTCAGAGATGTGACTCAGGTCATCAGGCTTGGAGAGACACCTTTGCCCACTGAGTCATCTCCCTGGGCCCATTACTTTATTATTATTAATTATTATTTTAGGACACAGGGCTCCTCATTGGTCTGGACAGTGTCAAATTGGATAGGATAACTGACCAATGAGGCCAGGGACCTGACTTGTCTGTCTTCCCAGTGCTGGGGTCATAGGTAAGGAGGCTTCTTGCACAGCTTTTTTTAAAGTGAGTTCTGAATGTTGGAACCCAGACCCGAATTCTTGCAAGGCAAGTAATTTAGTGGCCTTAATGAGCCCTGATTGTGCTTTATATTGCCATTGCCATAACCAGCACAGTCATTTTATATTCAAATAAGGATTTAGGGAGCACTTTAGATTAGGGGGAGGGAAAAGTGGGGAGCAAAAGGGAGGGAGAAAAGTGGATGAATCGAAGGAAAGAAAGTCGACAAAAGTTCTCCATGAAGTGCAATGGACTCAGAGTGAGCGCTTGGTGCTTGCTATCTTCGGAACACTTTAAACCAAAGGATTTGCCTTGTGTGGGATTTTAGAATCGAGTGTAACCTTACAGAATAATACAGTTCACAGGCTTCATTTTAAGAATAAGAAAAGAATAGAAAGGTTAAATGACATGGTCACGGTCACACAAATAGTGGCATTGTCTCCTGACTGGCCACTGTGGTGCTACTTATCTTATTTTTAGGGTAGGAAAGTAGGCCATTTGCCTCAGAGATTTGGTGGAAAGGCTAAGATCACCAGGTACCTCAGTGTTGGCCAATGAATGGGCCATTTCCCAAGTTTGCTTTTCTCATTTTCTTTATTTGACAGGACAGCTCCTCATCTTTTCTTAGGTTTCTCTGTTCTTTGAGTCTCTATGGCCTCACAGTGTCTTGCTCCATTCACCTGATAATTAGTTTCCTTCAGAGGCATCCTTAGGGTCTGTCTCCTTGGTGCTGAGCCTCCAGAGGTTAGCCCTGAGTTCCTTTCACTCTTGATGCTGTCTTTGAGTAACCCTGGCATTTCTGCAGTATTTATCATGAGCCCCACGCCATGGTAGACAGTGACTAATGATAGGCACAGTCCCTGGGCCACTCAGTGAGGGCTCGAGAGGATCTGGGATAATTTCGCTCCTCTCCGTATTTGAGTGCTCTTGGAGTCTATAGTTGTAGTTGTGATGGATGCCCTGGGCCACACTGGATATCAGTGGAAACTGCAAACTCAACATGGCTAACATGGACTTGATCAGCAGACCTCCCAAGCTGCACCCACCTTTGATCTCTTTCTTCCCGAATTCCCTTTCTTGGTGTGAGGTCACTTTGTGATCCCATCAGAAAGTCAAACACACACTTTAAGTCCACTCTTTTCTTCTCTTTCTGTGCCTAAGTTTGGCTCCCACACAGCAGCTCCTGCTCTCCCCTGCCCACTGCTTCAGTCTCTGTCTATCTCTATAGGACTCCACCGGGGCTCATGTTTAAAGCTTGCTCCCTTTTCTCCAACCCCCTGTGAAATGCACTCTGCTTAGGGCAGCTTCTGTGATGGCCTAGAGATGTGATGGTGAGAATGAGGTCGTATCCATCTCTGCTTAAGACCTGCTGACTTTCCCAGGCTCCAGAGCCTGCCACACTAAGGTGCCTGAGACCTGTTCCTGCCTCCCTATCCAAATGCTTGCTGTGCTGACAGTGTCACCCTGTGGCTTACGTCAGAGCTCTGGCTTGTAGCATTTCCTTTAACTGGAACATCACACCCCTGTGCATAGCTACCTGCTCTGAATCATTTGGCCAAACTTAATTATGAAAAATTCCAAATATTCACAGGAGAGGGAAAGTACAGTGGACTGAGTTTCCTACTTAATTGAGATTTTGATACACTCTTTTTTTCTCTTTTTAAGTTTTTAGGTTAGAATTCAAAGTGATGGGTTTCATCATGGCGTCTTCATACACATGTGACATTGAACAGCAATCTCACAGTCTCCTCCCCCAATAGCACCCTCTACCCACCTCTCATTGGTTCCCTTTCTCTCCCAAAACAGTGCCCATCTGCTTCCCTGTAATGAGCATCTCACTACCCATTCTGTTTCCTGCCCTTAAGATGTCTTCCTTCTTGTGATCCGATTTTCAACTCTGTGTCCTAAAAATATAGGTCAATAAACACACACTGACAACCTCGTACACATGATTTTGAATTTTGCCTCCATACATAAGATAAAGCATGCCATATTTTTCGTTTGTTTGTTTGGTTTGGTTTTGGGGTTCTTAAGGCAGGTTCTTTCTACATAGCTCTGGCCGTCCCTGAACTCACTATGTAGGTGAGACTGGCCTCAAACTCACAAAAATCACCCTGCCTCTGCCATCTGAATGGTGGGGTTAAAGGCATGTGCCACCAGACCCAGTGCCTGCTGTGGTTTTAAGTCTGGCTCACTGCACTTAACATAATGCTTTGGTCCCATCATTTTTTCCTGCAAATGTGATTTGGCTGTGTGCCACCTTTCCTTTGCCTGTCTGTCTGTTCATGGACAGCTACGATGGTTCCACCTCTGGGATTTTATCAGCTCATGCTGCAGTAAACAGAAATGGGCAGGCTGACCAGACTTCGATTTATTCATCGCTGATACATTTATCTTATTTTTCTGAGGCATTTTAAAGTAAATCCAGGCCACCATACAATTTCACCTCTGTTTTATTAGCTGTCTTCAAAATGATGCTAATTTTTATGCATATCAATGCCATTTCAGGTCTACCATTGATGGTGGCAATTCCTTGAGATCATCCAACTCTATAAGAAAAATTTCCATGTTGTGGCAATAAAAAGGGGCTGTTTTGAGGAATAATAAGTGGCACACACCAACTTTGGTCGGCTCTGTTTTACTCAGGAGCAGGTCTCCTTTCTCCTCATCTCTTGGCACCATTCACTTGTTGCAGAACTAGGTCACCTGTCACATTGGGTGCCTCACAGTCTTTGTCTCCTTTGGGTGGTAGCTTATTTATATATTTACTCCATTACCTAGAAATAGAAATTAGCTTTAGAGGTTTGGTTAAACTCAAGCATGCTGTCCTTGCCTTTTCTCTCCCTGTTTCTCTTCCTCGTCCTCTCAACTTCCTCCTCCTGCTCTTCCTTTCATCTAACTGTGCATCTGAATGTTCACAGTGACCAACTGGTTCCCTTGGTAACAGCCTCCACACCACAGTCCTCATCGGTCTCACTGTGAAACTCTGGTTGAATCCATGGATGACCGTCACCCAAATCCATCATTTCTCCAAGGGCTTCAAGAAGCATGTCGATGATAATTCTATCATTTCTGCCACATTTACAGGGTAGAACCCTCCTGCCAAAAAAAAAAAAAAAATTGGGGAGGGAGGCATAGAGATGGCTCATCACATAAAGGCACTTGCCTGATGACCTGAGTTTGATTCAGAAACCACATGATGGAGAGACCAACTCCAGACAGTTCTCCTCTGACCTCCACACACATGCTGAACGCACACACAGACTCATTGTTCTTCATCAGCTCAGGCCGTTTCACTGACTAGCCTGGAATGCAGGTTACAGAGGAAAGTGCTAGTGCCTGTGTCTTCATGGTCCCCCTACATTTTCAGTCTCCAGGACTCTGTTACAACCCTTCAATTGCACATATAGGTTCCTGCATCAGGAAACCACTGGTAATCCTGAGAAAAATTAAACTTAATTCCCCTTTCTGGGACTTCCCATTGCCACACCTACCAGCCTACTTGCAGCGTGCTGAAAGTACTAAGTCTTTTTACCCAGAATGCCATTTCATTATAGATGATTTGGGCAGAGCAGTGATACTGAAAGTGACTGGCAGAACACAAGCTACCCTAAACAACAGCTGTGCGGCCTCTCCCACCCCCATCATTTCTGTGTCTCTTTTTCCCTCTGGGATAGTTTTATGAACTCGAATGTCTCTTAGAGTATTTCTGTCCCTTTTCAGGATTTTAAAAACTCATCTTTCTGTTTTTCATTATAAAAGTTTCCCATACATTATATTTGATCATACTATTTTCCCTCAACCAACTCCTCCAAAATCCCCACCATCAACTTCATGTTCTTTATCTGAAAAATAAAAACGAAAGAACAAAGTCACACACACACAAACTAAAACAAAGAAACAAAACAAAATGGAAAAATAAAAAAAAACCCACAGAGTCCCTTTTATGTTGCCCAGCTACTTCTGAGCATGAAGCCTGCCCTGGAGTATGGTTGGTCCACCCAGGGATACTCCATTGAAGAAAACATTTCCCTGGACCAGCTACTACCAGTGTTTCCTGGTTAGGGGTTGGACTTAAATAATACTTGTATTATTTCTAGTGATTTGTCAGAGGTATTTACTTTCTGGTTTTGTAATCTTTCAGAGTTGGAAATGATACACCTGGGCTGAGATGGGCTGTGCCTGAAGTTGTTTGTGTAGGTTGTTTTATAGAAATGTGTTAGGAGCAGTGTAACTCCAGTGTCCTCCTGTGTGTTCATGTGACCTTCTCACGCAGGAGATGAAGGCTTGGTTCCTGTTTCATGTAATTTGGGGGTGAAACCTTCGGGAGAGTATAATCATAAGAAAGCTGGGTCCCTCATCATAGGGTTAGTGACCTGATAAGAAGAGGCCAAGGAGTTCCCTTTCCTCCTGTGAAGTTGTCAGTATGGATCGTGGAGAAGAGACCTCCACAAAGCCACATCTGGGTGTCCAGAATTGGCACATGGATCGTACCATTTAAGTCACCTGGTGTATGGTAATTTGTAATTTGTTATAGCAGCTACAACTGTAAGACAATGTCATGAAAAGGATCAGTAAACTTTAGTTTGGGATGTTGTCCTGATTTGATCATTGTTAATAAAAATATTATATATACATATACATAGATAATATATATCATGTATGCATGTGTGTGTGTGTGTGTGTGTGTGTGTGTGTGTGTGGCAATAATAATAAAGAAGCCATCCCATTGAAAGTGAGTGGGATGGGCATGAGAGGGACTAGAGGACGACAGGGAAAGGGGAAAAAGTAATGAAATTATGTTTTAAATAAAAAACTTAACAGAGAAAATATAGTCATGAAGAACTGGTGTGTTTGCAGTTAAAAACACAGTCAACACATGACTTGGGAGGTAGATATGCATGTGGTCAGCACATGGCTTACGGAGTGTTTTCCTTCCATGTGTGCCCTGGAGTGCTGTGCCCTACAGCAGAGTAAAAGTAAAGACGAACTTTTGGCACTTAAGGATTCCACAAAACTGTATTTATAATCTCTGTTAGACCGTTTGATAGAAAATCTATCTATCTATCTATCTATCTATCTATCTATCTATCTATCTATCTGCATTGTAGTCTTAAAGTGCCTAATAACCAGAAGAATGCCTTTAGTCTTCACAGTCAGACTGGAAGAAATCACATTTCTGTTTGTATAGAATTTTGAAGACATCTCCCTGGTGTAAAATTTGATTACTGGGTCAGCTTTTCACACATACTAAAATGTACTCTGATTGCTTGTGACTTCTGCTCATTGCCTGAAGCAGAGATACTCAAGTACAGTCACAACAAACCTAAATTTTATACCTCTTCATTCATTTGCACACAAAATAAGTCACACACTTAGAAATCACATTTCATGTGGTTGCTTCTTGAATGGAGCTATTTCAAGTGACACTCCAACTCTTTAGTGAAAAGTCACACACTATTTTTTCTTGTAACCAGTATTAATTACTTCCTTTACCTATCCATAAAAGCTTAACCAGAAGAGGTCAAAAACACCACACTAGTTGAGAATCCAGACAATAGAAGGGCAAGAACACTGTCCTGTGGAAGTGGCGGGGGGTGGGGGGAAGGCATGGCCAGGGCCACTGCTTAGTTACAGTGAGTTGGGGGTGTTGTGGCTGAGCCATCTGGGGACTTCAGTGAGAGGCAGAGGGCTGCTTACATTCATGTAAAGTACATCATGTGTGTGTTTCATTCATTCACTCCAAATTAGACTATCTAGAATTTCCCCCAAACTAGCCAGCATAATAGAGGTTTAAGAGGATCAGAAAGGAAACTCCTCCCTCCCCAAAGTTCAAGCAAAGGTTGGCCACTTATTTTGGGTGATTGATACCCAATTTCCTCATGTATAAAATGGGTATTATAATTCAGCTCACCTCACAGGTTCTTGAGCAGACTCAGTGAACTAACATACATGGATGTCTTAGAGCAAAGTGTAGTCAGCATACTTCATATGTCTGGGGAAAGAGGAGAGAATGGGACATGCTTATGAATGTGGTACATGTTTGGAAGACACACACACACATACACACACATACACACATACACACACACATACACACACACACGCATACACACACACACATACACACACACATACACACACACACATACACACATACACACATACACACACATACACACACATACACACACACATACACACACACATACACACACATACACACACACACATACACACACACACACATACACACACACACACACACACACACACACACACAAGACATTGTAGCCTCTGACTTGGTAGTTTCGGGGGGGAGGTAGAATCTGAAAGCAAGCATGACATCTTAGAGTTGTGTTTTACTTAGAACAAGTTCTTCAGGTACACAGGGGATTGAGACACTGTGGACCAATTGTATTCTATACACTTGGCTGCCTCAGGTGTGGGCCAAGTTAGCCGTGTAGTGGTGGGAGACCTGATTCTGCTTTTGTCTTCAAGCACCTGTGTTCTCTGAGTATGTTTACAGGTTTTATGATGGGGTCTGTCTACCTTACAGCTAAATATGGACACATTCAGAAGAAGTTCCACTTTCTTTCAGTTCTTCAAAGAGACATCTTGTTATTTTCATTTCCATAACATCTGTTCTCTGACTTCTTTCTTCCACGAAACTTCCAGTCTCTCTTCTGTTTCATTTGCTTCTTCCTTCATTCCAGACAGGAGGAATGCAGGGTTTCCCACACCACCAGCTTTCAGTTGAAGCCCTCTTGGTAATACTTCCTAAGACACACACTGGGCTGAGTATGTGGAGTCATTTTGTTTGAGCAGTAAGCAGCAAACTAGCAAGAGGAAGAGCATGGTGGCTGGGCCTTGGCTTTTCCTGTCAGACAATGGCCGGAATGGTCAGCTCTTTTGGCACAAGTGATCCTCAGAGTCCAGATGAGGGTTCTCATGTTTTCACCATCTTTTTGTCTGGGTCATCTCCTCTCCAAATGTCATATGCAGGCCCTGGGTTGGGAGGTTTTACTTTAAATAGTCTGATGCCCCAACCCGCCCTGTACCTGAGCTTCTCTTTGTCTTGTATGCAGCATGAAAAAACGGTGAGATCAGCCAAGGTGGTTGAAAGCACTGCCCCGTGTTTGGATTCACTTCAGGTTCAGAGTGCTGGGCTTTTAAACCATCCAGGAAGTTAGACACAAGTGCCAAGGTGGTCTAGTTTTAGAAAGGCAAGAATCTAGAGTTCATGTTGATACCATTACCCATCAGAAACCAAAAGGAAGAAAGAAGTTCTTTTGCATGTTTCTGAACTCAGATTGTTTGCGTGGTTATCAGCTATTTTAGGGTTCACCATCAAGACTGGAAAGCATGGTAGACTTCTGAAAATAATGTACCCATGCTTTCAATTTTGGCATACTTGTATTCTTGTGGAATGTTGTAAACTTTTAAACTTTCTTTTAAGGAGTTATAGTTGCATATTTTGGTAACAACTACTTGTTTGCTCAAAATCTCTGGATTAGATACAGTTAAACACAGACTTCTGAGTGACTTACAGTTTAAAACAGCTTCTAAATGTCCTTTCCTGTGTTTTGGAGACATGACTTTAAGAGACCCTGAAGTGATCGCCAATTGTGAATGCTGAGGAGGCACAGTGAGACTGAGCACAGTGTAGCGATTAGGATGGCCTAGTGTCCTAATTTGAAGACACAGTGTAGATGCTATTTCAAGGTAAAAGTGATTGGTTAGGCTACTTCTGTAGAAATATAAAGTAAGTAGTCGAGTTGATTTGAGTAATTACTGATTATTATATTATTATAATAAGAGCTGCAGAGAGGGGACAGCCCAGAGTTAGAGAAGGTGAAATGTAGCTTTCTCTTTTCAGTTGTTTGACTGGAAGAAACTCTGAGTTATGAGTCTGAAAAATGCAAGATCTGACTACTCTTGATAGCTTCATGCTTCATTTGGACTGTGGTTGGTCTACATGAGTTTGTTGGTCTCACTGTAGAGTCCCTTACACTATATCCTTTTTAGCCTACACTTTCTTTCAAAAATTGCCTTGGCATGACCTTAGACTTCCTGTAAAGTAACAGAGATAATAGAGGTTTATTGATGCCCAAGGCAGCTTCTGTCCCTTCTTCCCTTATGGGTAGACACATTCAACAATCATTGATAAAGTACACCAAGTCTATACATTGTATTAGTTCTATAAATCACATCAATGCTATACATTTTGTGAATACTATAAACGTCACTAACCCTATGAGTACTTGCATAGCTGATGAGCTCATAGTGGTTTTCTGTTCATTTTAAACCATTGGGTCTCTTCAGATTCGATTCCTCTGTCCTGTGATGATCTGTCCTTTCTCTCTCATTCTTCCCTTCTGGCCCTGCCAGGTATTTCAGATTCATCTGGTTTCTCTGTCCTATCACTGAGGACAGCCAGTTTCTCAAGGATTTCCCTTGGGTGCAGCTCTTTACCAACAGGGATGTTTAGACACTAAAAACTTGTCCGGTGAATTACTGAAAAATAACTATGACAGGGTGTTTTTTAAAAGCAAGAAGTATTAAATGAACCACCCAGAGTGTTTAGAGAAATATGGGTCTGGCCAAAAGGCTGTATTTCTAGTCCTGGATCCCAGGAGCCCTTGGGAGCTGGAATGTTCTTCCAAGCTGTGAACCATTTAGGGGACTGCATCCGGGTCTTCTCCCTAGAAGGTCTAGAAGTCTTTGAAAGTATCTTAACTTTTTTTTTTTTTTATGAGCAATCCATGTTTTTCCTTTTTTTCCACTTGCCCTATGAAGTAAGAATGGCATCCTACCGTCTAGACCTCATTTCTTTTCCCTCCTTCTTGGAAGCACAGAAGTAACATAAACAAAAGCTAAGGCAAAATGCAGCCTGTAAGAACGTGCTCTCTGCTAGGAGTGTGGTGGGTGCCTGTTTGGGAGGTGGGAAGCCAGCTCCCATCCTCTCCTTTTCCGGGAGACTCATCGCCAACAACCAAGTGCACATCGTTGTGGGAAATAATGCAGTTTCAACAAGATCGCAACCTCAGTGCGAAAACTTCTCTTAATGAGGTGCTGTGTATGAATTAATTAAATTAGTTTCCCCTCATGTGGCAAGCCCTGGTTAGCATTTATCTGCTTCCCTAATTTATGAGTGCAAAATTATGGAGCAGCCTCTGCCTTGCTTGTTTTCATCAAAGAGATGGGCTAATTTGTATGGAAACTTTATCAATCAGGGGCTGCCATGGGCCCACCCTCCCAGTGATGACTAAGGAATGTGGACCGTGGAGCTTTTGGGACATAGCACATCCTGTGGCCAGGGCTGGGGAGGATGCCTTGGCCAGAGATGCTTACGGCCATCTCCAGTTGTTTCTTGTCTAGCAAATAGATTACCAGCCTTTTCTGTTTCCTGTTCGTTGGCATGTTGGAGGCTTTCTGATTATCTTTTTCTTTCTTTTTTTAAAAAAATATGGGGTATGAATTTAAAGTGGAAAGGGTGTGAAATGCCGGTTTCTTTTTGTTGGGGAGAAAGCAAAGATTGTACGTTCAGTGTTGGAACGGTGGTTGCTAAGAACTCCCAACAATGGGTGGAGGAATAATAGTACAACCGGCCGAGAAATGGAGAGTTTTGAAAGGCAATATTCTTCAATGTGGGAAAGTAATAAAGTGTCAAAATGAACTTCAATAGAAAAGCGGTTGCAAGGAAGGGGAGAGTGTGGCTTTTATACTGCTGTCAGGGCTCAGGATTTGTTTTCTTTTTATTCTGACAAAACTCTTTTGGGGTGTGTTTTTTTTTTCTGTTCAATTCAAACAGTTGATACTAGTGTTAATTTAAACTCCCATGTGTTTACATCCTCAAGTCTTTTGAAGAGAACCTACCCCCAATGTTTTTGTTATCTGGAAACTTTTAAGGACAGAGCTACTGTTTCCAAGACACACACACACACACACACACACACACACACACACACACACACACACATGCGCACACAGAGTCCTCAATTGGATTGAGAAGTAAATGAGTCCAGAATAACTCATGATACCATTAAAGGTTTATATTCACTTCCATGCTGTTACATGATTATTTTGGGGAAGAAACTGTGTTCTTCCCTAGTCACTGATTACTTAATTTATAAAACACTGGCCATGGAGCGATGCTTTGTACAGAGGCCACAGACTGATGCTTTGCATAGAGGCCACAGAGTGATTCTTTCCCCAGAAGCCACAGACTGGTGCTTTGCACGGAGACCCGTGCCAGAGCGTCTTCCAGGCACTTAGTCCACAGCTGAAGTGGACCTGGGATTTTAGGTTCGGACTTCTCTCCTGTCAGCAGCCACTGATCTGCGTGATTTCCTCCAAGAATTCCAGGCCAGAGGAAGGAATGCCAGAGACGTTTCCAAAGAGATGAGTCACCCCGTGTGGCTTGATAGAAGAAAATCTGTGTTTACTTTGAAAAGGGCTTTTGAACAGATACGAGAGGAGCGGGTTTCGTCATTATTTTCAGCTTTATATTGAACAGTCTAGTGCTTTCTGTCCTAACACTAAATGACACTGAGTTCACACTCTTCCCTTCCTGTGTTTCCTGGGAAACTTGTATCTGAAAAACAAAGAGTGAGTGTGTGGGGTGTGTGTGCGTGTGTGTGTGTGTGTGTGTGTGTGTGTGTGTGAGTGTATATGTATGCATGGCCATGTGTGTGAGTAGGTGTGTATATGAGTCAGCGTGCATGTGTATGAGTGTGTGTGTGTGTGTTTTATCCAACAAGAGAATTTGGAGATAGCATTAATATCCTTTGCTTGGCTTCCTTAAATCTGACTTCAGGCATTCCAGTGCTAGACTGCCATGGTGTAAGGAATTAGGGGGTTCCCCAGGTATACAGAAGTCTTCCTCTTTCCCTTTTCTTAAAGGACCCCCAAAATCCATTTTGACTGAATTTCTGTATTACCTTCAAAGTCCATATCATATTCTGTTGGCTTTGTGGCACTTTCTTTGCCCAGGAGATACAAGACATTCCTCTACCACCTACAGCGTCCATTTCATCCTAAAGTATTTATTCAGTATTTCTGTACCTGGTGGTATTCAACGTTCTAGAAGGACAGTGATAAGGAAAGAACAAGGGTAGAGGCAGTGTGGGCATAGCCCTCTGAGAATGAAGGACTAGAAATAAGCAAACCAACAAAAACCCATAGATGCTAAGTTTATGGTCATAATATACAGTGTTGAACACACAGATCTGATTAAATTATGCTTGGGGGTGAGAAAAAGGGCGGTGAGAGTCACTAAGGATAAAGGAAGCTGGGTGTATCTCTCTGGAAGGTGCTACCAGACTGTAAAGGGAACGGCCATGTGAAGATCTGGGAGAAGAGAGGCAAGCAAAGGCCCTGGGGCCAGAGACATGTCTCCATGAGTTCCATGGAGAAGAGAAAAGTCAAGTGTCTGGGCCCAGCCAGCTAGGGAGAGCTGCCCCCAGAGAGGTGGGCATGCCAGGTCACAGAGGCGTTTGTGAACCAGCATAGAGGTGTTGATTTCAACATCTTGGAACAGAGTCAGGCAAAAGGTTATAAGTATCCAGTTCTTTGAATGTCCCTTATGTCACTGCAATGCTGAGCATACTCCCTGGTAAGGGACAGGGCAAAAGCTCTTTCTAAAAGTCAATCAGGTTTACAGTGCAGAGGGGGCGGGCTAAATATTTGCCCAATTGTGGAAAGAATGGAACAGGGGAAGACTCTGAAATGGATTATTTAGGTTATTTTAGAATTTGGAATTCTACTAGCACAGAAAGTTGGGATTATATGATGCCCCCACCCTTTTGCAACAAGCTAGCTGCTCTGTAGCTGAGGGTGGCCCTCAATTCCTGACCTTTCTGCTTCAGTCTCCTCAACACTGAGATAATAGGCACCGTTTGGTCATACAAGGCTTCTGCAGTGCTGGGGCTTGAACCCTGACATGTGTGTATGCTCGGCATGGTAAGAACGGAGCTAAACAGCAGCCAGCACACCTTGTCCTTGATGGTGGCCAGCCTGACACAGCTGCTCTTGGTGGTAGGATGAAGTTCTGTCAGTCCTGGGCTCTCTTTCATCCCCTTCCTGTGATTTCAGAATAACACTGATAGTAAAAAAATTCGGAGGAACCTAGTTTTTATTTTAAACATCTCAAGCAAAACCTGCCTTTTTTTAACTTAGGGAAGCTGAGAAATACATATTCAGTAAGTAATATTGAGGAGAGAGTGTGTGATAGTCGTTTGGCATACAATTGACATCCAAATACATCTTACTAATTTTCCTTCATGATTGACTCCACTATAAACTTGTGTGCCTGAAGAACCCTTGCGTGCCTTGGCTCATGTGTAATAACTGGTGTTGTCCTCCTGGAACGTCTTTGGCGTGTTTGTAACGTCTAGCATGTAGGCAGCGTCATCTCCAGCAATGTCCTCTCCATGAAGGCTCAGTGTCCCAGTGTACCCCATGCTTCATAGCACTTGCCTGAAGCACTGTGTGTGTGTGTGTGTGTGTGTGGGGTGATGAGCTGTCATCCCTTGGGAAGAAGCCCATAGGACAAGTACCATCATTAAGAAGAGAATGTAAAGTAATAAATCCAGCCTGGGGGTTTTCACTGAGGTCCATTTTAGAAATTTGATCTCTGGAAGGCTTTGGAGGCTCTTTGCTTCTATTTTCATGAAGACACTGAGGTTTAGATCTGAAGACATGATTAAAAACGAGTGGTAGAATTCAGACTGGAGGCCTTTGAGGGTTTGGCTTATTGCTCCTCTCCAACGCTTTAACAATTCTGTACACTTTAACCAGCCAAATAGAAGACTGTCTTTGGCCTTTTGTCCATTTCTTTTGTTTCTTCATCGCTGTTCTCAGTAGCATTACATAAGTTACCTGGAAATTGCACAGCTTGTTTGCCATGAGCCAGACAGCCAGAATAGCTAGAATTTCCACGTGGTCTGACACAACAATGAAGCTGGGTAATTTGGGAAGAATGTGTTAACTTCATATTTAAATTTTAAATTTAAAAATGGTATTTGGAGTGAGTGACACTTTCTCTAATTATTGTGTCTTTCAAGTAGCTGGAGCCAAAAAGGACAGAGGCAAGCCACGTGTCTAGAGCTCAGTTTGGTGTTTTTCAAAAGATTTGAGTAAACTGTGAGGACAAACTTGCTATTTAAGCATTAGCCATCTTCGTACATTCCTGCCCCCGTCCAGGGTTATTAGGAAATGGGCAGTTGTCAGCAAAGTTATGCTCTCACACGCCCCTAACCTTTATCTCACATCCAGGGACCTGGAGACAAATGGCTTTGATTTGCATTTTCAGATTAGATGCTCAGTTACTACTCAGTTACTACTCAGATTAGACTACTCAGCCTCCCTTTTGAATGGTCTGGATCATTGTGACACATTTCACTGAGTTCATTATCTTGAAGTGGTGGTACACCCTCACCCCATGTTTATTCTAACGTTAGTGTAAGCATCTACAGTAGCTTATGACACTCAGAAGTTCCCCGGAGTAAAATGGAAACATTTCAAAATCCAAAGCGTGTCTTTTGCTACGGAGAACTGTAGGATGTTCCGGCTGTCAGGTCTCACCCAGCAGGGCTGCCTTCTTTGCCCTGCCACGCCCTTCACATCCCTGTGTGGCTCTTGATTTATTCTTTCAAAGGCATACTTCTTTGGTTTTGTTCATCATTGGTTATTCACAAATGGGGCATTTTTAGATGGTGTATGTCATGAGACATTTTCCAAAACTTAAAAATTCAACCTCTGACCTGAAACCAGAACCCTCCTGTCAACGTTTAATGTCAGTGTGACGGAAACCATCCTAAAATAAAACTTGTTCACTCCAAAGAGAAGCAGCTAAGCCAGCATCTAGATTTGGTGTTTTTTTTTTTCTAGAACCTTGTGAACTCCTATAGAGGGGGCTGTGAGAACTGTTTTATAACTTACGTTTTCTGAGAAGGTTTAATACCTTAAGTGCTTCTCTGGCTCCTTTGTAGTTCTTTGTGAAGGAAGAGACAGAGGAGCTGCAGGCTCTCAGTCTGACCTTCAAGTATGAGGATTCTTCATCAAGCACAGCTTCCCCTGACTGGGCTGTTGCCCATAGGCTGGGTCATGATTTACCTTTGGGCTATGCCCATAGGAAGTATCTTTGTAAGTCACAGAAGACGAGGCCTGTGGGCTCATCTTTAGTTGCTGCAAATTGAACCACAGTTAAAGTCACCATTTCTTTAGTCAGTACTAGGCCATAGACAGCAAGATGGCCTCCAGAGGGTAGTGGTTCACTGACAACAAAGTAACTTCAGGGATAAGTAAGACTATAACTCACAGTGCTGTCATGGAGCTAGAGAAGAAAATAACTTTGTTTGGGGGTATGCGAGATCAGGCCCGAGACCCGATAGGAGCTAACCAAGAGCTCTACCAGCAAGTTACATCCCCGGCCCTAAAACGGCTTAAAACTGATAGGATATATAACAGCAAACCCTACACTAATGATGCTGAGGTTGTATATGCACATGTATGTGCACATGCAAACACTTATATGTGGGCACATATGTGTATAATGTATTAAGCTGTATAAACAATTGATTTAAGCCAAATTACCTTTGGAGGTTTTTCTTTATACCAATATGGATAGGACACGGTTCTTACATGCTACTAGCCCCATCTTGTTCTATAGAGTTGGTGGCGTAATAGATCTCTGTTACATTAACCCTTACAACACTATACTCTAAGGGTTGTATGTAACTTTTTTCCTTTTTCTAGACTGAAAGGGTCTCATGTAGCTGAGGCTGATCTTGAACTTCTGATCCTCAGCCTCCATTAGCCAAGTAATGGGGTTACAGGTGTGTGCCACCATACCTAATTACAATTCTTTTATTTTCTTCCCTTCCTTCCTTCCTTCCTTCCTTCCTTCCTTCCTTCCTTCCTTCCTTCCTTCCTCTCTTCCTACCCTCTCTCATTCTTCTGGTGGTACTAAGAATTGATCTTAGAACCTCATACATGCTAGGCAAGACATTCCCCACTGAACCATATCCCCAGTCCACAGTTCTTCTCAGGAAAACATCTTATTTCCAGGCTGAGTTGAAGTGGATCCTCATTTATGATGGAGGGTCTTTCATATATCATGGCATTAGATACATTTTATAACTTCCTTAGGCTTCCGTTTTCCTCATAAACTATGCTAATCATAGCCCATGCTCTCTGTTGCATGTTTTTGCCATGGAGGTAACCTGAGGTCATACTTGGGAAATTCTTTGAAATATTCAAGGGTGTCATTTGCTGTCCTGGCTGGCTGGCCTAGATTAGATAACATGCCAGTGTCATGTCTTGCCAGATGCAACTTAGGGGCAGTAAACCCATAAGGGATCATGACTGACTTGTCCTTATATGCAGTATAGAACAAGGTTTGTGTGTGTGTGTGTGTGTGTGTGTGTGTGTGTGTGTTTGTGCATGAGTATGTGTGGGGTATGGGGTGGGGGTGTGTGGGAGTGTAGGTGTGGGTGTGGCTGGGTGTATGTGTGGGTGTGGGTGTGGGTGCCTATGCGGAGTGTAGGTGTGTAAGTGTGTTGGTGTAGGTGTGTGTGTGTGTGTGTGTGTGTGTGTGTGTGTGTGTGTGTGTAGGGGGTGTACGTGTGTGCATCTGAGGTACTAACTTCTCTTTGCCATTTTCCTAGTCTTGTCCTTATATTATGGGGTGGGGGAGATGAGTTGAGAACTCTACCTAGTTTCTTATATGTTCTAAGCTCCATTTTGATTTATGTAATCAAATTCTTTCTCTTTCTTGTCTTCTTACAGCAGTAGAGATGGAATCCTGGTCTATGCACATGCTAGACAAGTTCTTCATTTCTGAGTTACACCCTGAGCCTTCTTACTTTTTACTTTGAGGTGAGGTCTCATTCAGTTGCTCAGGCTGGTCTTGAACTCAGTCTGTACTCCACACATGGAATTTGTTTGCTTCTTTCTCAGCATTTGAATAGTTGGGACAGTAGGCCTATTCCATAGGTCTGGGTGTTTTTTCTACTGTAAGGCTGAGAAGCCTGAAGTTACCTTCATCATAGGCAGGGGATATTGGTGGATACCATTTTTCCTTCCTAAAAAGAATTGATGAATCCTTTGACACTTTTCTACATGTCCGTAATACATTCTGGTCGTTCATGTCTTCAGCCTCTCCCACCCTCATTCCCATCAACTCTCCAGTTCCTCCCACAAAATGCCTATCTTACTCCCATGTTCTTTTGTCTTGTGTGCTTTGCTTTGTGACCGGTGGGTTTAAGCAGGGATGCTCTACTGGGCACGAGTGTGTCTACGTAGACAGGAATAACTCACCAGAGACTGTGATCCGAAAGACGGTGACTCTTCTCCCTCAGTAGCCCTAGACAGGATTGACACCATGAACCACTCCACATCAGTGACCGGATGTTTACTGGTTTAGTCTAGTGCCCTATAAAGACAACTGCAACTGTTGTGAGTTCATGAGTACCAGGGCCATGTGACGCCATAAGATGGCATTTCACAGTCCTCTTTCTCATCGTCTAGCTTCCATATTCTGTCCATTCCTCTGTGGTATTCCCTGAGCCTTGGGGTGATATGGGCACCCTGTTTAAGACTGAACACTTAACAGTCACTTTTTTTCTTTTCAGTACCTTGGTTGACCATGTGTGTCTGCATAAGCTGAGGTTCTCTGTAAAGACTAGTTCCTTTGATCCAGGCTGAGGACAGCACTCTATGGAGATAAGCATAAATGATTAGTAGACAGAGTGTGACAGTATGTTCATTTGGCAAAATAAAAGTCGTAGGTTTAGCTCTGTGTCTATAACCTCCCCAGCCACGGGCTTCTTGCCAGATCCACATTACTAGGCACGGACACTCTTCTAAGAATCAGGTCTCAGATCCAGTAAGAAACCAGTTGGGGTGTGGGCTGAGGAGATGGCTCAGAGTTTAAGAGCATTGGCTGCTCTTCCAGAGGTCCTGAGTTCAATTCCCAGCAACCGCATGGTAGCTCACAACCATCTATAATGATATCTGGTGCCCTCTTCTGGTGTGCAGGTGCACATGCAGACAGAACACTGTATGCATAATAAATAAACTTTTTAAAAAAACGTCCAGTTGGTTACCCCCATAGAAACTACTATGGTCACCCACATAGAAACTACTATGGTCACCCCCATAGTAACTACTATGGTCACCCCCATAGAAATTGTCGTGCTACTATTGCTGGGGTCAGTGTCTCTTCTTGCCTGGAAAGTTGGGTACCATCGTCTCTGCAAAGTCACATCCTTTGCCATTCTTTCAGAGGAAGTTATAAATAAATACAAGGATTTCCACTCCGTAATGGTGCTGCATCATTACTGATGGTAGCTTTTCAAAGCAGGCTTTTTATTTCATAAAGTAATCTTGAAGTAGAGTTTTCCACATTGCATACCTTGCTTCCCCTGTATCTGACACCCTACAGTTGTGTGGCATGTTAGCTTCGTCATGATTAACAAGCCAGTGCTAATTCATTCCTATCAGTTGAATTCCATGCTGTGCTCTTTTTCCTAGTTTTTCCCTTTACTTCTGTCTCTTTCTGCTCTAGAATCTTATGTTTCATTTAATGTCCCATTTCTTAGGCTGTTCTTGACTGTGATAGCTTTCCAGATTTTCCTTGTTGGTGTTGGCTATGTTGAAGACATCTGACATGGACTTTTAACCAGAGACTTCAAGTTTGCCCATTGTAAGAGAGTTATCAAAGAATCCCTGCCTCACCCACAAATAAGCCCCACAGTGCAGAAAGAGTATTCCTTCTTGGCCTCATCAAAGTCCTAAGTCTGTCTTCATCATCATCAAAGGATGATCAAGGGATCCCATGTTTTAAAAGGCCATGATACATTATCAGGTGTGCTCATGGCAATTAAAATGTTTAATGAGCCCGAGTGTCCTTACTCAGTGTAATCCTTTTCAGTTCCACCCACTCGCCTGAAAATTTCATGGCTTTTGCACACATTCACTGACAACTATTCTGGTTAGTTGCTCAAGACCCATGCAAGACCAAGCTGATTTAAATTCTGTTATTCAAGGTGGGGGCTGTCCCCTAAGGTTTCCCCCCAGTCCAGGAGTCTTGAGCAGGTGACAGTGACTCACTTTTCTTCTGGGGATGGTGGCCTCTGGTAGCTTTCTCATGCCCTGGCAGATGGTGGTCCCACACCCATGTAGACACAAGCAACACCTGAATGGGTTATAAAACAAAAGGGTATGAAGTTGAGAGGAAGATACTGTGTTGGAGGAGCCCTGGGGAGTTGACTGGAAATAAGTAAGGGGGTAATTATAGTCAAGATACATGGATGAAATATTCAGTTCTCTAAGTAAAAATGTCATTAAAATATTTACCAAAGACAAGAGCTAAAAATTATTGGAGGCATTTATATGTGTGTCAGTTTTTTCATTATTGCTTAGAACATTTTAATGCATATATAAGATACTACATCTTAAGCCTAAGCACAGGAGACCTTGTACATCATACTGAATCTACGTGATCTAGCGGCCCCTTCTTTCTGAAAACATCAATTTTCATCACAAGTATCAAGAACTAAATGTACACACATCGCTTGTAGACAGCGAAGCAACTTGGGCCCCTTGAAAGTGTTTAGCTCCACTCACCCACAATGGGCTGGCCTTAAGTGTTCGTTATCGTGAGTGCCCGTTTCCATTCATACTTGATGAGATTGAGACATTAACTTTTTGAAGTAACTTTATCCAAGCTTGTGAAGCGATTATGTCTTGTCATTTTGGGATCATTATTGGCCTTGTGTTTTATGCCCTAGGATCCACCTTTCCATTTTTGCAGTGACCTAGTTTTACTATTCTTCTCAAGTCAGGGAAGCGTGGCATTGGCATTAATTTAGGCCAAGTATTTCCTTTGGGGAGAAATAGTTGTTTTCTGTGCTTCACAAAAAGGTGAGGCTCTTCAGTCTTGGGGATTGAAGACAAATACAACAGCCTGACATTGAGGTAGTTGTATAAATCGCATTATGCTTGGGCTGAGATATGGAGCCCTTTTAACCCAGTCTAAGACATGTGGGTTCCTAAGCAGGGGAGGCAGATGGCACCTGCCTTCTTGTTTCTATTTGAGTGGGTGTAGCAAGGTTAAGGATTTCATGAAGACAAGACCTTGGAGGGACATGAGTACCTGCTTGCAAATGTCTCGTTAACCAAAGCTGTTTATACTTCTTTGACTCAAAGCAATTAAATGGAGTGGGAAGCTTGGGTTCTGAATTTGGTGAGGGCATTTGGAACATGTGTTGACTTGCTAGTTCAAGTTTACTTCAAAACAACAACAACAACAACAACAACAACAACAACAACAACAAAACCCCTGATGGGTTAGGTGTGTGAAACAGCAAGTCTCTCCATTAGTCAATGGAATGGCTTTGTTTTTGTATCAGGAGAAAGATGCGATAGTTGGTTTTATTTACTTACATATTTAGTCAATTTGACAAAAATTACAGTCATCTGGGAGAAGGGTACCTCCATGGAGAAAACCCTCCCATCCAGTTGCCCAGGGGCAACGTCTGTGTGGCATTTCCTTGATTTGTGATTGATGTGGGAGGTCTCAGCCCACTGCCTGGGACAGGTATGGGTTTTAAAAGAAAGCAGACCAAGCAATCCATGGAGAGCAAGCCAGGAAGCAGCATTCCTCTATGTGCTCTTCCTCAGTTCCTGCCTTGATTTCCCTCCTCTGACTTTTATCAGGGAAGGGGAATAACTTGAAGGTGAAATAAAGCCTTTCCTCTCCAAGTTGCTTTTGGTCATGGTGTTCAGCACAGTGACAGAAAGGTGACTTTGGGGGTGACGTGTGGCTTGGACTTGACTTGGGTTTTGTTGGCTGCCTTGGACTCTGCCTGAGATCTCAGTGTTTTTGCACAGACCCCACTCACCACTGTAACTATAAGTCTTTCTGCCACAGCCACCTGAGCCCTGCCACCACATGGGCACTTTCTGCCAGGCCGCCCAAGTTCTGCCGGCCACCATGTTAAGGTCCCAAGTAACACAGAGAGACTTATATTAGGTACAAATGCTGCTTGGCCAATGACTAGGTTTTCTTATATTCTAGCTCAGTCTTAGTTATCATAAATCTATATATTTTATAAGACTTATCTTATAGAGGACACCTTCCACTGGCATCCTCATCCCGGGATCACCTGGTGACTCTGGAGCAGAGACCAGGAGGAAGAGAGAAGGGACAACTTCCTTCTTGCCCGTGCTTATATATGAGTCTCCCTGCTATGTCACTTTCTGCCTGGATCACCACTTCTCTACTACATTTCCCAGAATCCTCCTTGACTTCTAGTCCCACCTAACTTGCTGCCTCATTGGCCAAACAGTACTTTATTCAACAATCAATAAGATGAACACACACACAAGTACATTCCCCATCACCCACCCTTGCCCTGGGCTCTAGACCTCCTTGCTTTCCTACAGGCTCTGCTCCGGTAGCACATGGGTTAATCTCATCACCACACCCGGATTCAGACTCACTGATGGAAGCACATCTCTGGGTGTGTCCAGAAAGGTTTCACTGCAGAGGGAAGACCTGCACTAAATGCTGCTACAGCCCTTGGGTAGGGAAGACAGACTGAAGAAAAAGGCGTGAGAGAGCTGAGAACCAGCATTCCTGACTGGGGTGCAATTAGCTCACACTTCTACCACCATTCCAGTTCTCCCAGGATAGACTTGATGTCTCTGGATGGTGAGCCAAGGAAACCACCATCTCATAAGTTGTGCCTTGTCAGGTACTTGGTCATTAGAAAGTGTTCAAGCTTCAGTTAAACATGCCAGTCGGTGGTATACTTACAGGATTTCTGTGCATGCTCGTTTTGAAAAGTATGACTCTAATCCAAACCCTGTAATTTGAGTTGGATATCTCAGGGGTTGAAGGATTAGAGGGGAGATATCTCAGGGGTTGAAGGATAAGAGAAGAGATATCTCAGGGGTTGAAGGATATAATGAGAGATATTTCGGGGGTTGAAGGATAAGAGGAAGGATGTCTCAGGGGTTGAAGGATAAGAGGAGAGATGTTTCAGGGGTTGAAGGATAAGAGGAGAGATATCTCAGGGGTTGAAGGATAAGACTCAGACTTCTAAATATCAAGAGTTCCTTTCCCAAAGCTTGTAATTTATTATTTTGTTTTACATGGGATTTTTGTTCCTAATCAAACATGCAGACTCATGACTCTACTGCATGGTGTCTTGTAACCTGTGTGGGAGCCTGAAGACTGCCCTGCTGATTGTAATAAAAAGAGGTACAAAGCCAATGGCTCAGGCTACTGAGAAGAGTGTGCTTCAGCTCTTCTCAGAAAGTGTGTTTTAGGCACCAGTAGAATTCCCTTGCAAGGACTCAAGTAAATTCAGCACTGTGATAATCTGTTCTGCCACAACTGTCAGTCACAAAACCAGCCAAGAGAATCACTTGTGATTTCCACATTCTCCAGTGCTTCATGCAAGCCAGTGGGAGTGGTCCCCACCCAGGGTGCAATCAGGGCCCAGAGGGAATGGGTTATGTTGAAGTTTGGTTGATTGATTAAATTGATTGGCCTTTTATGGTCCGCTTTAGGATGAACAGAATGAAATCCAGCCATTCTTACCTCTTAATACTTGGATTGTGGCAGCTCCTTTGGTATCTTCTTACTTCTGAAAGTTCTCTTTGAGAGAATAATATTATTTTTAGCTCTGTATTTTACTTTATTTTATTTTGGTTTTTCGAGACAGGGTTTCTCTGTGGCTTTGGAGGCTATCCTGGAACTAGCTCTTGTAGACCAGGCTGGTCTCCAACTCACAGAGATCCACCTGCCTCTGCCTCCCGAGTGCTGGGATTAAAGGCGTGTGCCACCAATGCCCAGCAAGCTCTGTATTTTAAAAACTTTGTTTTACTGTGTAAGTTGAAATAGGCACAAAGCACTATGAATGTGCCCTGCTACTGGTAAAGACTGAGCACTACTAGATAGTAAAGATGAAATGAGAGAGGTTCCCCATTCCTATTCTGGATATTTATAAAGATTCTGGGCTTTCCCATGAGTCTCCAAACTCGCCCACATAACACCACTTAAAAATATGAAGTGTGTGGCAAACACAGCCTGAATTTCCATGAGTATATTCCAAGTGAAACTATGAGCAGACCTTGCAATCAATTTTTTTTTTAATCTTCAATTCTCCTCAGTAAGTGGGGAAAAAATGGCTGTTTGAGTTTTAGCCTCATTTGGGCACACTGGCTTCACACCTGTTTCAAAAGATTCTCTGCGAAAAAAAGGAATAGAATAATTTACAGTAAGTAGAAGAAAACTGATGTGAAATGGCCTACAGAACTAATTTATCCTCTTCCTTTGAATGTACAGTGTCCGTCTTATGAACAACTTTGGAAAATACAACACAAAACTCCAAGCATTGCTTGTTGCCTTTAAGAACTCCGCACTAGGTTTTGACAAAAATCCAAGTCCCAGCTAAGCAGTGTGAGTACTTTTCTTGCTATACATCTTGGTTGATGGAGCAAACCAAGTAAAAAAAGAAATCACAGATGAAGAAATTGCCTCTTTTATGTAGTCACAGTATGTGCTCCATGTCACCCTAGTGTCTCCCAACACCACAAGGCAGCATACTGTGTGTGAAATGCCATGAGAGCTCAAAAGAAGTTCACTGGCAGTATGTCTGTCTTGCGTCTGTGTGGACATTGCTTGGGGAACATAAAACTAGGTATCTTTTCATATCACATTAAAAACTAGGGAAGGTTTTAAATGTGTTTGTGAGTGAACTTTTTCTTAGGCAGAAACACCAATGTGCAGTTAGCAGAGACTAAGAAGGACTCAAACCAGATGATGTGTAAGAGAAAATGAAAGGCAAATCTTGACTCACTGTCTCAGTGCCCTTGGCTCTTAAGATGTGTCCTGGTTCCCGTCCTTGGGAATGTGATGAACAGATCAACTGGAAACTATCAAATTCTAGTTGGGAAGTTTTTCCAAGATGTTAAGTATCTCAATCAACAAATACAGATTTTTACCAAATAATCTGGTGGTAGAAATTCCTGCAAGCTCCCAGCTTGTTGAAAACAGGAAGGTTTTCTGTTAAGTGAAATGACAAGGAAATTTAATTACACTTGGAGTCTTCTTTTCTCTTTATTCTCTTTATTCCTTTAATGCTCACTCTTCAACAGCTAGTCTCCAACCAGTACTGAACAGCCTCCCACAGGCCCACCCTGTCCCAGTATTGTGGTGAGACTCCTGGGGAGAAGGGTACATACCCATTTACCCACCCAGATAGAGAACCCACAACAGACCAAAGTAACAATGGCACCAAAGTCCAACTTTGAACCAGGGCGTTATTACTGGAATTATTAACAAGAGTATGTGTGATGGATGTCTCACAGGGAGTAGGCATGACTCATAACCAGCTGCCTTACTGAGAAACCCATCCCGACGTGGGTGAGGATGCCCGAAAGCTGCATCCCTGCCACCCTATAAGGACTGGAGATGTTCTCCAGGCCTGAGAACCTTCTCCAGGCAGCTTGGCTGGTGAGAGTCTGTTCTCTGGCCAGTTTCTGCGGTCTTGGTGATGGACTCCTGTAAGCTTCAGGTCTCCTAGACATGTGATGTCACTTTGCTTCTTTTCCCAAGTCTTCCATCCCTCTTCCTTCAAAGGAAATCACTCCACACACCTAGAAGAGTGGAGGCAGACCCCACCCCAGCCCAACAGACTTTCCCACCTGCCAACCTCCCCAGAAAGTGCCCTCTCGAGTGACAGGGATAGCTATGGAAGCCGGTCCTTCAGGTTTATATGCAGCCTGATACTGGATTCTGAGAGTTGAATGTATCCATTGTGGACTCCAGGAAGAGAGGATTCCAACTTCCCTACCAGAGTCACATAGGAGACGGTGCTGAGAATTGCTGAGAATGTGAGTGTAGACATCACTGCTGTCTCCCTTAAGAGATGTGGACATCTGGGTCGCCATCCAAAGGTCATGGGAGGCCGGAGGGCTTTCACATTGTTCCTTTAAGTTAGATCCTCAATGCAAACTGTTTTTCAACACTTGCCAGGAAGAACGAATGACCTTTAGTAGCTCGCCCGGAAGACAAATGGTGCATTAACCAGAGTAACATGGTTTGCACCAATCTCCTCCTTCTTGGCTTTAAGTTTCTTCTAGAATATTTTTTAAAAATAAAGTGCCCTTCAAGTCCCTAATGGATGAAAGTTAACTCAGGGACTTGACTTTGGGAATTTTACATATTATGATAATGCTATTTAATGTCAGTGACCTAATACCACCTCCACCTTTGGAACGTGTTTAGAGCAGTCTGGAACTGATTATTTACTGAGCGTGGACTTAACAGGGACCTGGGTGATGCTAGAGGTTGGAGTTACAGGATAGCTTTGAAATATTAATAGATCTGACTTGGGCAGAACAAGAGTTTAGTTATTGATAATTTCAGAGTTAAATCCAGAGGTTTATCATCATATGTGACTGGAGATTTAGGAACAACATAGATCTTTTTGGTCATACATTGGTCCAATGTACCTGTATCTGGGGACTTGACAATTGGTTGTAGCAAATAAAAAATGGAACATGTTATTTTGAATCTATGTGTATTTTGCCTGTATGTTTGTCTGTGTACCACCTGTGTGTCTGACCCCTGTGGGGGCCACAAGGTGGCATTTGGTAGCCTGGAACTGGAATGACAGATAGTAGTGAGCCACCCTGTGGGTGTTGGGCATTGAATACAGGTCTTCTGCAAGAGCAGCCAGTGATCTTAACCACTGAGCCTCTCTCCAGCCAGGATCAATCTGGAAATGACTTTAGATGACTTCTGCTGCTGGGCTACAAACCAATTTAAAGGTTTTTTATTTATATATATTGTATACCTATGTGACTTAGTGCCGTGGAGTCCAGAAGACAGACAGCACGAGAGCCCCTGGATCTGGAGTTATAGATGCTTGTGAGCCACCATGTGGGCGCTTGGAATCAAGCTGCAGGTCCTTTGGAAGAGCAGCCAGTGCTTTTAACCACTGAGCCATCTCTCCAGTTCCATTGAGGACTTAAAAGCAAAACAACAAACACAAACTTCTAAATAAAAGCAGATAGCTTAAACCCCCACTTGCCTAGACTGATATTAAATTATTCCATTGTCTGTAGAGATTTTCCTCTTTTCTACATCTTTTGACAGTTTAGCAAACTAAAAACTAAATATTTCAGCTTCACTCCAGAGAAATGCAACTTATTTTGCTTCTTACTTCTGTGTTTTAATTGGGAGATAAAAGTGCCCCTCATTCCTGCTATGAGAGAAGGCTGGGAGCCTAGCCCTTATCTCCTGTTTCCTGGGCAGAGAATGTACCGACTCCTAATGTCATCCTGACTCTGAGTCTGCTTTTACTTCCTTGGCAGCAAGAGGGGATGCTGGCTACCAGCAGCCTGGTAGAGCACGCAGTTACTCATCTTCTGGCATCTGCTTCTCTACTATGGCAGGCGTGAGAAGTCATGATGATAACTTGTTTGAATGGGATCCAGAATCAGGCATGTAACACCCTTCCCTTGGACATGTAGCTGCAGAAAATGAATGCCAGAGGTGATTCGGGTCACTCCAGAATGGCCCTTTTGTAAAATATAGTATTAAGGAGGGTTTTAACTCACATACCTTTTTTTTTTTAATGAAGAAATGGGTGAATATTCGAAGAAAAATTAGGCAAATGTTTATCTACTTGCTATCTGGTGTCTATACTTCTTTCATGAATTTTTGCAGACTATTCTACCTTGAGACAATCTCTCTCATCTATAGCCACCTTATAGCATTTACTTACTGGGTTTTTTTAAATTATTATTAAAAAGAAACAATTGATGACATTTAGAGAATGTCAATTAGATTTTAAAGCATTAAAAATGTATAAGGAAACCTTTTATATACATTTAAAATACTTTATTAGTTACTTGAGACTTTTATACAGTGTATTTTGGTCCTCCATCTCCCCAGACCCACTCCCCCATACGTACTCCTCCCAACTAAATTCCCTTTTTAAAAAACAACAAATAATCCACTGACTCCAATTTATACTGGTGGGTGTGGGGTTAGGCACAGAAATGTGGGTATGAGATGGTTTCCCCAAGTTGTGGATCAAGAGTGTCTCCCCAGATACTGGCTATTGCTGTCGTTTTTGGTTGCCTACTAGAGGTTGATAATGACACTGATCGCTGTAGACATCAGTCACAGGAGATGGAAAACTTGAGTTGTTAGTAACCAAGAAGCTTCCTCCTCACCAGCTTGTTCTCAGAGTACTAGAAAGAGATACGTAGGCTGCTGGTAGAAGAAAACCATCCCAGTCTTGGCCATCTGTGGACTGCCATAGCTACTGGCATTCCAAGACACGTCCATGGACACAACAGTGGCATGAACGTGATGGGAGTAACCAACACCACCTTCTGTTTGTAGTTGAATGCAGGACATGACTTTCCTTTTGCTTTCTTTCTACATGATTTGGAAATCTACAGTATTTTAAAGGAGCAATTAATGGACTTTTCTTACTGGTAGGATGTTGGTTGCTAAGATGGTTAACTTTTTTTTTTTAAATGAACTTTTGATCTAGTGGAAAAAAAAGTTTACTCAATGTTTTTATCTAGGTGACTTACAGGCAGAAGCTATGTTTGGTGCTCATTTTCAATGCCAACACAGTCTAGAATGTTTTATTGCTTGTCTTCTTTCTTTCCTTTCTTCTCATCCTTTTAAAAATACTTCATATTACAAGGTGTTTGTGGGTGTGTGGAAGGCAAGTCACAGTGCATGTGGGGAGGTCAGAGGAGAAGTTGCAGGGGTCAGTTCTCTCCTTCTACCCTGTGGGGCCTGTGGATCAAACTCAGCCGTTACATGTGATCGCCAGCCATTTTGCTCACCCTGCCATCTTTCCAGCGCTTTTATTTTCTTATTAAAGCATGCTTTAAGTTAGATTTTTCCATCAGCATACAAATAATGGGTCTCATTATGGCATTTACATATCTATGAGTCACTGCCTTCCCCTGTCTCCTGCCTCCCTCTGCCTGGTTCCTTTTGTTCCTCAGATAGTCACCACTTCCGCTTTCATGACATAGATCTCCAAATCACACATCCCTCTCGTTTGTGTAAACATTTTTGGGTGATGAGATGGATTTATTTGATATGGTGTTTTTTGACATTAGCAAGATATTAGTCAGTGATATTGAAAGCCATGACTTTAAAGCTAAAGAAAGCTGGTGATGGGAATTAAGTTGACAATGGAAACAGAAACTTCCAGGATCTTTCCAGACAGCTGTGTCTTTGACTGTGATATATATACCCCCACCTTCTGGGTGAGCTCCTTGGTGGGAGGTGGGTACATTGAAGAGCTTGTGTCTCTTATGATAGTCACCCCACCTTCTGGGTGAGCTCCTTGATTTGAAGAGCTTGTGTCTCTTGTAATCGACACCCTATGCTCTGGGTGAGCTCCTTGCTGGGAGATTGGTGCATTTGAAAACCTTTTCAGGTTGGAATAAATTATATCTGTATGACTGACAGCATCACAATTCCAATTCTTCTCCTCAGGATGGCTGACAGACAGGTCACTGCTGTGAGGACAACACAAAGTCTTGACCTAGAGAACGAAATAGTAAACATGTGCTTATAAGGAAATGGCCTCTGGTTATAGAAGAGTCAGAGTGAGCCAGTATTGTTGAATTATTTACATTGTTGGTTGCCTCCAAATTTAGCGTGACATGTGGAGTGTGCAGCTCAAAGGCCACCATACCCGTATGGACTGGTACTTTATGCGAGATATCTTATTTTGTAAGTAGTCTTATGCTGCACCTTGCAGAGAGTAGCAAGCAGAATGACTTGAGGAATGCCCAGGAGAAGAGGGCCTCCAACGTGGCTCTGGGAGGCAAGAGACCTGTGTACTTCAGTAGACTAGAATTTCTCCCTATGTGGTCATGGTAGGAGCCAGGCATTGGCTCAGTGTAAAGCAGTGGTTCTCAACCTTCCTAATGCTGTAACCCTTTAATACAGTTCCTCGCTGATGGTGACCCCCAACCATAAAATTATTTTCATTGCTTCTTCATAACTGTAATCTTGCTACTGTTTTGATTGTAATATAAACATCTCATATGCAGGATATCTGATATGCAATGCCTGTGAAAGGGCCATGGAACTCCCAAAGGGTTCATGACTCAGGTTAAGAACCACTGGTAAAAGGAAAGGCTTCCTTTTGTAGCTGCTAAGCTTGGAGTAGGCTGTTGCTGGAAACAGTGGCTTCCCAAACACAACCACTGGCACTAAATCAGTGACTTGAGTTGGATAAAGAGCTCACATCTGACAGTGGTGAACAGGCGTGGAGGTTTTGAGTTTTGCATTATTTGTTGAAAGTTCTATGAGTTGCCAGTTAGCCCATTAAAACACTGTGTTTCCAAACATAATTATAGCAGGGCATGGTGGTACATGCCTGTAATCCCAGCATGTGGGAGGTGGAGGCAGCAGGGTCAGGCATCCAAGTCCAGCTTGAACCAAATAATACGGCAGAGAGCAGCCTGGGCTACAGGAGACTCTTGAAAACAATAGCAGTGGCAATGACAAGAAACCGTAATTATGAAAACTGCATGTCTCATTGGGAAGCATCCAGTGTGTATGTGCATGCATCATGCCTGTAGGTGTGAAGTGGTGCATTGCCTAAGGCATCAGAATGATAGGCCTGCCTGCTTTTGGTAAAGGGCAAAAGGTTTGATAAGTATTTCAGGGTAGAGAGGATGGGTTGAGACAAACATTTTTAACCCCATAGTGTAGAGACCTAAGTGTGGAAAAAATGCAGTATCCATCATTACCAGTTATTAACTCTATAATATAGCATAGTTTTTCTAGGTGCATTTTTAGATACATCACTTCTGGTCATCCCAGCAAATGGGAAAGGTGTTGTAATGATGCACACTACACAGATTAAAACACAAGTACAGAGAGTGCACCACACACAGAGCCAGTGGCAGAGGCGGCTTTGCCCCCAGGTCTTTTGGGCCTGGTCTGCCTGTGTCTTTTTGTTACAGCAGTTAGCCTTGCTGTAACAGTGGGTTTGGATAGTTTTTGTGCTTTCAGCACCAATTCCAAACTACTTATGCCCTAATCTGAGCTACTGGTGAAGTTATTTTTTTAATAGTCTCCAAGATTGTAGTTTTGATTATGAGGGCTAGAAAAATCTTGGAATTGTTCCTCTGTTTCCAAGCCAAGAACCGCCCAAATGTTATTTTAATTATCTGGCCTGTGTTCTCGTTATTGTTTGTTGGGATGTGGTATTCACATTTTTCTGTCCTCATTCTGCTGCCCTGTGTTATTAGTGTTCTGTTGAATAACTTGTGTGAGCTCTCTCTGCTCTTCGACTTGAACCCATGTCAACTACTCCGAGCAGGCCACTTCTCCATTCCCAGAGTCTTTTGCTCCTGTCCCAGCTGACAGACCCTGTGAACACTTGCCCAGAGCTGCCAATCCCTGAGTCTGCTTCACATCCCCCTCTTCCTTCTAGTACAAAAATACTTACTTCCTACACATTTTAAAAGTGGTGCCCTAATGCTAAATTTAACGTGTGTGAAGGGGGTATATCTTTATGTGTGTGAGTGAATATGTATGTTCAGGTCCACATTTGAACATGTGTGGAGGTCAGAGTAACATCAGATGTCTTTCTTGGTCACTGTCCACCTTATTGTTTGAGACAGGGCCTTCCCCTGACCTTGAAGCTCACTGAGTTGGCGGGGGTAGCTGGATGGAAAGTGGGCCTCAGGGATCCCCTAGTCTCTGGCTCCCTAGTGCCAGAGAGACAGGCTTACACTGCATGCCTGCATTCTGTTTTGAACATGGTTTCTGGAAATCTGAACTCTGGTCCTCACACTTACGTAGCAAATGCTGGAGATACCCCAGTCCTCAACCTGAAATCTCACCTCACTTGAAGCTTTGAGTTGTGAACACAAATTAATTAAAGCTAAAATAATCTGGTTGGGAGAGGACCTGGATATTCATGGGAAAAGAATTTCAGACATCTTTCTGACATGGTGATTTTGAAAGAGGAGGACTGTGTACAGGGATAACTCTTGCAGAGAACATACAGTTCAGTTTCCTCAAGCAAATTCATTTTTCACTCAAGGCATTCAGATGAATAAGAAGTCCTAACACAGGGAGCCACACACCCTCCATCGTGTAAAGGTCCAGAGGAACCCAGCTGTGATTTATTCTTTCCTAGAAGAAAGAAGCAACATGAGCACTGTCCCTAATTAGTATGATTTAATGCGTCATCAGCTGGGGAAATGCAAGGTGACTGGAGATCACCCCCAACAGGGCATTTTGGTTGTGTAACTAACACTTAATTCATGAAAATAGTGTCATTGCCTTCGAGATGCTTGTAATCTTCTGAATCAAAAGTAAGAGGTAGAGGGAGAAACTTAGTAGTAAAAATGACAACTTCGCAGGAAGCCAGGCAGCAACCATCACAGAAGAGCAACAGATTATTGAGTAGAAAGGATTGACTCGTGCGGAAAGATGAGAAGTACTGGGTATATATATAGCTTGGCTAAATGAGAACTTTGGTGTCAGACAGGATGAACAGCCAAATTTGCTTCTCTGTAAGACTTTTTGAGACCAAGGATGCTCCACACAGGCAGATGGATGTTTGCCAATACTATAAACCTTGAACATTTCTTGCAGATTTTTCAAGGCAGTAGCACATACAAACTTAGCACACACCGGACATTGTAGATGTCGCTCACCTCTACCTTTGTGATGCCATGTGTCGACTCAGTGGGCTGTGGTGCCACAGTTCCTTGCTTGAAAGGAATTCAGGAGAAACACATGTGAACTCCATGCTATGCTTAAAGACAGAGCTAATAATAAAGAGATTGATCATAGAATGAGTTTAATATGAACACTTTAAAATGTGAAAGATCGGGCTGACAAGAAGACCCAGTGACTGCCTGAGCCAGCATGATGACTCGAGTTTCATCCCCAAGACCTACATGATGGAAGGAGAGAAATGACTCCTGCAAGTCCTCCTTTGACTTCCTCATGTATGACATACAGTACATGTATGGGAGCATGTACAAGTGTGCCACATACAAATACAGAATTGGTCTTTTAAATTTTTATTGCATTTATGTATAAAGAAATAAATATGAAAGCTGCTTTAGAAAAACTAAATGATATCCAATTTAAGGTTCACCAAAGAAAAATTATTGTGAGCTGGCAGCTAAATAGTCAGGAACATGTCAGCAAGAAGATGCTTTGGTTGTGTAATGCCAATGCCCTAGTTAGTAGCCAGATCACTGTGTTTAGAGAGGTCCAGAGCCTGTGTTGGAGCATCCATGCTCCCTTAAGACAAAGGAGCCTCTGGGTCCTTGAGAACTAGAGCACCAAATAAGTACTCGTATTTGCTGCTTTCTCAGTTAAGAAGGTGAGCCTCATGATTACCATTGTACCAGCATGGAAAACTCTCTGTGCATTTGTGTAACCAAATTACACTCCCAGATGACGGGGATGCCCCAGATGTGGCCAAGTTTCTGTGGTGAGTGACTCAGTAGAGCCCACGAGGACTTTCACTGAAAGAGAAATTAGTTGTGGGGCTGAGTGACTTTGCCAGGTGTCCCCACTTTCCAGAACAACTACATGCCATGACCGCCTTTTGTCATGAGTAAAAGGAGAAGCCACACTCCCCTCAGCACTTTGATTGGTGAACACTAGAGAAGCGTAATGCTTCCTTAAGGAAAACTGCCCTAAAATGTCTCTCCTTACTCAACAAATGGGTTCCTGAGCATCATTGTAACTGAACTGGAGTTCTCTTAAATATTGTTTCAACTCTCTACTTGTATTTTGGTTGTTACATTGGAAGAGTGATGGTGGGGAAATAACTTCTATATGTCTTTTTTATACTTGTCTATGGATGTAATTTATATATTTATACATGCATGCCTTGGCAAGAAACGTATAAGCATGATTTTACCTTAAGGAATAAATATTTGGATATAAGTGGCATTTATCAACAAGACAACTTCAGTGACAGTTTATAAAATCTGGGTCTTGTAGGCCAGGCTACTGTGGTAGAACTTTTGACCTGCCCATGCTGACTTTGAACTTGCAATTCTACCTTAGCCTCAGAACTGAGGAGGTAGGGGTCTCCGTCATCACATCTGGCTTTGAATTAGATACATCAGAGTAGTCTCTTGTTCATGGTGTGCTCTGACCTAAAAATATAAGTGAATATACACCATGTGTCAGTAACACACATATGTGTATCTTCCTCTGTCTGACATGGTTATTTAAGGACAGTCTGTACATGAATTAAAATTTGTATCATACTCAAAAAAAGTGAACATATATCCTGAACAGCGAATCTGTTCCAAGTGTTTCTTAAAAGACATATTCTATACAAATTAAAAGATATATTCAATAGATAAATGAAAATATATCCCTGAAACATGATTTTTTTTCTGAGTGAAAAACTGAAGTTTGACTTGGTTCATAAATGTATCATTGGTTGATATACACACTTAAATTTAACTCCAATAAAAAGGCGTAGGCTTTCTTCTTTTCAGCCTTGCCCAATGATTAGTGACTCTGTGCCTCTCTGCTCAGGTGTGCACTTGTCTGTGATATGTTAGCATCAGATGTCATTTCTGTTACTGCCATGTGTCAGCATTTCAAAGACAGCAGACTATGAGTAAAATTGTTCTTCATGTGTTCTCACTCCCAAATGAGAGGGGTCACCATTTCTTCTGTCTTTGCTCTGAGGCATCACACCCTTCTTTCGTTCAGTGGCGGGAGAAGCTGTCTCTTACGGGCAATTTCTGTTTCTAGCCTGCTGTACCTTGCTTGTTCATGCTCTGCCTTTTCCCACGTGTGGGCACGTGCACTTAGCCATGCATCAGCTGCTGCTTCCTGCCATGCAAGCTGCTGTTGTCTGATGAGGATGGTGACTCTGCTGTCACCACTAGAGCCAAAGGGGATTCTCTCATTCAAATGTTTCATTTTGCTTTTAAAAATCTTACTTCCTCTGTAGGATTGGACAATCCTGTAACCCATTGTGGTGACAAATGGTCAGAGTCCTCCAGATCAGATCAGGCAGGATTGTCAAAGAGTGTTTTAAGAAGTGGCTTTTAAAGAAGCTTTGAATTCAGGTGCATGAAGGTCCCACACAGGCAGATAAGACAGACAGTACAGTCTTCCTGGTAGGCAGAGTGACCCTGGTGTTGAGAAAATGCGGCATTACCACAGTTCACCAAGCCACCTCCTAACTGTGCACGCTTCCCCAGAGCACACCCCTCTGGTAGATCCTTTGAGGTGGGAGCTTGGGCATGTGCATTCCTTGTGCCTTTGTAGCTAAGTTATTCTCATCTAAGTAAAGGAAGCATGTAGTTTTCAGAGTTAAGTGAATTACTTGGCAAATTCATAGATTTCTGCCTGTGTATAACAGGCATCCAATATGTGTATGAACATTTAAAGTTATTTAACCAACCTCAGCATCTAGCACAGACTTTTCTTATGTTGGATAATTGCTAATTAAGTAGATGTATGCACAGTGAGTAACTGTCTGACTTTCCCTTTAATATTTCTGAGTGTGATTTTTATAAAATATTTTCACTTAATATATCTTTATTAAAATCATAATATATGCAAGTATCATACCAAGGCCTTCATACTTGAAGATGCTCTTCACATACAGCGTTGTTGAACCTTTTCATCATTGTAACAAACCCCCTGACATACACAACTTAAAGTAAGAAGGTTGATTCTGGCTCGTGGTTTCAGGTTTCAGAAGGTTCATTTCATGGTTGCTCAGCTCATGCTCGTGGCAGAAAGAACACCATGATACCATAGCAGTGAGAGTATGTAGTGAGGAGATTCTTTACCTTGTTAGAAGGATGGAGAGAGGGATGGGGAGAAGAGAGAGAGAGAGAGAGAGAGAGAGAGAGAGAGAGAGAGAGAGAGAGAGAGAGAGAGAGACACAGAATACTGGGGATCAGGCATAACTTCCAAGGTTTACCCCCCATAATGTACTTCCTTCAGGAAGGTCTTAATGCCCTGTTTCTACCGTGTCCCAAAATACTACTCCAGCCATGGACTGAGCATTCAAACCACGGGCTGTGAAAGACATTTCACATCAAACTGTAACACTCAACTCTTGGTTCCCAAAGGCTCATGTTGAAGCAGCAATAAAATTTTATGGTATGTTAGATGACAGAATAGAATCTAGACTGATTCTACCACTTCAGTTCTAACTTAGGAGCCCTTTTGATATGTATCCCAGGCCTTCACTTTGGGTGTGATAATCGAGGTCCCCATACATCAGATGAACTCACATTTAACAATGTTTAATTATGTTTACTTGAGAGATTTGAGTTTCTTTGGGAAAAGTTTTGTTATTCTTTAATAACCTAGCAAATCAATTTGATTAGTTAATAAAACATACAATTCTCAGGCAAGTTATTGTATTAATTTACAGCTTCCATTAAAGGCATCTTTAACTGCGTTTTTGTTTTAATGTGCTTCTAAAAAAATCTAAACCCATTAATTAGAATCCAGTACATTTATATTTAAATAGTTAATACTTATATCAAATGCAAATAGGCATCAATATAGATATAGATGAGAATAATAAATAGCTGGGTTATGTATTCTAAGGATATTAATTGATAATAATATTGGCTATAAAAGTCTCACCATTCATGGTAGATTCCAGAGAATCTGGAGCCCTGAGAACTTCAGGACTTTTTCAATTTTTTTGAAAATAATTCATTTTACTTAAACCAAGACTATCATTTCCAGGCAACCATCAGGTTTTATGTTTTGTTTTGAGACAATGTTTTGTTGTGTAGCCAAGGCTGGATTTTCCCTTGTGACCCTCCTGCCTTGGCTCTCAAGTGCTGGGATTACAAGCCTATGCCACCACCCTCAGCAACATTTTTACAAAAGGACAAACAGTGCTATTTCCAACATTATGAAGTTGTGGTGGTGAAGTTGTGATTGTTTAGGGCCATTAAATTCTAAATGTAATATCTAAGAATATTTAAATCCTAATCCCAGAATCTATGCATGGGTACACAGCAAAATGTTGGGAACCAGACATGGTAGTACTTGCCTGAGGAAACTGAGGCAGGAGAATTTCTGAGAGTTTGAGGCCAGCCTGGGGTACATGGTGAGTTCCAGGGTAGCCACAGGTATATTTCAAGACATTGTCTCAAAAGCCAAACAAAACATAGGAACATCCCCAAGCCCAGACAACAGACTATCCTACTGTTAACTGCAGAATGTTTTACTTGAAAATGTGCATGAACTTTTGTTCAGATGGGAATTTCCCTCTGTGATTCACCGAATCCCAAACTGGTTCTCTGGTATACCTCTTTCTTTGGAGCAGAGGTTGAGTTAGCAGCAAGTACTCCTTGGCTGCTGCTGAGCCTTAGGATGTGTGGGAGGAGTGTCACACTGTCCCTGCCCTCAGAGAACTTCTTCTCCAGTGCAAGGGGGACAGGCCCAGAGATGAGGCAGTGTGATGGTGGTGGTGGGAGGTGATGTGTGGGTGGTCTGTATCCTTCAGCAGTCCAGTTTCTTCTGGAACAGCTGGAAAGTATGGTAGGCTTGCTTCATGTCTGCTGTTGTTCAGGTCTCCTTATATGGCTTTCTTAGGCTTTAATGCTTGAGCAAAATTGACAGCAGGAGGAAGTTTGTGTATGGGTACTAATTAATTTCCACAAACAGCCATTCATGGGATCAGGACCAGATTTTCTTGTAAGATTTCCAATCTGGGCCAGAAAGATACCTGTCAGTAAAGTGCTTGCCTTACAAATACAGGGATCTATGTTCAGTCACCAAAACCATGTGAAAATTATCAGGTCCAGTGACTGGGTTTCTTAATCCCAGTAATGGGGAGGTGGAGATAATTGGATCCCTAGGGGTGCTTTTGGCTATCCACCTAGCCTAAAGGGGGTTCCAGACAAGTGAGAGACCCTGTCTCAAGACACAAAGTGGAAGATACCTTGAGAAGAACACCACCCAATAAATCATTTCTAACATCTCATGAACCAATGCTGACGGAAAGCGAGGTAACACATTTAAAAACAAAGGGGGAGAAAAGCCACACAGAAGAAAACAAAACATTCATTTCAGGTGTGTGTGTGTGTGTGTGTGTGTGTGTGTGTGTGTGTGTGTGTGTGTGTGTGTGTGTGTGTGCTGTGTTTATGTTAGTTTCAACAGACATAGCAGGGTTTGTGAGATTACTGTAAATGTATCCATGTCTGACTCGTGTGTGGCACCCACCTCCTGGCTCACCAGGACATGTGGCTTGTAAAAGGGTGGTGTCCCTCAGGCAGATATGGGCAGAGCATTGCTCGGAACACAGCAGGTCCCATGGTACTAATGCCAGTCTTCTGGGAAATGACTGTAAGATTTTCCTAACCAGAATGACTGCTCACACTTGTAATCTCAAAGCCCAGGAGGCTGAAGCAGGAGGATTGCTTTGAGTTGAGGCTAGGCTTGGCTGCATGGTGAATTCCTGGCCATTGTGGGCTACAGAGTGAGATTTTTTCTTAAATCAAAACTCCAAACAAACCAATAGAGAAGATATGTTTCTCTGTTTCTAATTCAAGTTTAGAGTTAGCCTGTCACCTGTCCTTTAATGAAATCTGCTCTTTCTGTGTTGTGTGGGCTTTCTTTTGTCCTGCTTTGGGCAATCATTGTTGTAGAACACTGATCACACACACACACACACACACACACACACACACACCAGACACACGACAGCAGTCAGTGCCAAGAATTCTTGGAGAGGTGACAGAGGTGTTCACCTTGTTGATGCAATGTCCTTCACACTTTCCCCATCACACTCATCACACAACTTTAGTTCAGCCAGGAGGCATCCACAATCACTGTTTATTCCAGGAACTCGTGTTGGGAGCCGGGGAAGAGGATTTGAGGACCCTTTGCCTTGAGAATCTTGCTCCCTGGAAAGGAAAGCCTGGATCAAGTTCTGTTCTTACACATGTTCAACACACTAAATTTTGATAAGCTCCTGGGAGTACTAAAAGGGCAATAGTTTGATAATTTATTGGATTTTTCTGCTTACTTCTTTTATTTTTATGTTTTAATTGGCCTCATGTATCCTAGGCTGGCTTCAAACTTGTTATGTAGTCAAGGATGACCCTGAGCCTATGATTCTTCTTCTGCTCCCTCTGCCTCCCAAAAGTTGTGAGCATAGGCGTGTCACCACACCCGGATTGTGATAGGTGGTGATCCAGTCCTTGTGCCTGCTAGACAGGCATTCTGCCCACTCAAAGTCACGTCCCAGCCTCCTGATTCTCCATGTCAAATGAGCTGTAGAATTTTAAAAGCATGAAAGGGAATGCTCACGACACTCTACGTTAGTCCTGCAGAATTACCATTAGTAATTTTTAGCATAAAGTCTTTTGAAATTATGATCTAGTGGTCTAACATTGTCCTCTAGTGCTAGGTTTCAAGACCAGGGGGCCCCATGCCCGCTGAGAGGACTCTTTACCACCGGCTCCCTCCCCAACCCTCCTCAGTATTCTTACAGACTGGGACCAAAATTTCAAAAGACTTTTATTTGGTGAGTTACACAGATGGAGCATTCCAAACATGATTTAAAGGCACCATGATAGATAACAGATTTTCTTGGTGTGAAAGCCAAGTTACTTTATAGTAAGCGAGTTGTTCCAGAAGGCTTTCTGTCTGGTAGAGCTCACCAAGTCAAGGCCTATTTAAGCAAAACTAAACCATAACTATATATAGTATAACAAAATATTGAGAAAAGGCCATTGTTTGGTTTTATATTTAAAAATGGTATTTCAGCTTCCTCCTCCTCTCTTCTCTGTGGAGCTGCCATGTGATCCCAGGAAGAGGATAAATGCTGCCCGTGTCCTCCATAAGTCTTTATAAATATATAGATTAATGACTATGGATGATACTTAAGACAGAGCAAGCCTATAAGAAATCCTAGTAATTGGTCAGCAGCATTGTGCCTAATATTAATCTCTATATGTTATTTTGGGTGCCCACATGGTGGCGGGTCTCAGGCAGCTTGGTGTAAAGACTTATCCTTACAAATGGTGTCAGGACATGGTTTTGCGAACTTCCACATAAAAACTTAACAAATTGAGTTAACCCAGTCACAAAAAGACAAACATGGTATGCACTTGCTCATATGGATTTTACATATAGAACAAAGGATTACCAGCCCTACAATCCACACCACTAGAGAAGCTAGGCAACAAGGAGGACTCTCTGGTCCCCCAGAGAAGGGGAAAGGGACAAGATCTCCTGAGCAAATTGGGAGCATGGGGGAGGGGAGAGGGAGCTAGGAGAAAGAGAAGGGGAGAAAGAGAAGGGGAGAAGAGGAGGGGTGAGGAGGACATAAGGGAGCAGGAAGGCTGTGTAGGGGTAGAATAGAGGAGAGCAAAGTAAGAGATACCATCAGAGAGGGAGCCAGTATAGGTTTAAAGAGAAATCAGGCACTAGGGAAATGTCCAGAGATCTACAAGGATGACATCAATTAACAATCTAAGCAACAGTGGAGAGGCTACCTTAAATGCCCTCCCCTGATAATGATATTGATGACTGACATATATGCCATCCTACAGCCTTTACCCAGCAGCTGATGGAAGTAGAAGCAGACACCCACAGCTAAACACTGAAATGAACTGGAATCCAGTTGCAGAGAAGGAGGAGTGATGAGAAAAGGAGTCAAGACCAGGCTGGTGAACCCAGCTGGCCTGAACAAGGGGGAGCTCTTGGCCCCCAGACTGATCACTGGGAAACCAGCATGGAACTGATCCAGACCCCATGAATGTGGGTGTCAGTGAGGAGGCCTTGGAAATCTATGGGGCCTCTTGTAATAGATCAGTACTTATCCTTAGCATAGGAATGGACTTTGGGATCCCATTTCACATAGGGGGATACTCCCTCAGCCTAGACACATGGGGGAGGGCCTAGGCCCTATCCCAAAGGATATGACAGACTTTGAAGACTCCAAACATGGAAGACCTCACTCTCCCTGGGGATCAGAAATGGTATTGGATGGGTAGGGTTTTAGTGGGGGACAGGGGAGGAGGGGAGGGAGAGGGAACTGGGATTGACATGTAAAACAATCTTGTTCCTAATTTAAATTAAAAAATGGAGAAAAAAAGAGAAATGGAATAAAGGGAGTTGTGACCTCAGAGAAATACTCAAAGTAGCTAAGATTCCAACTTATGAAAGTGAAATGGGAGTAAAGAAAAACTTAGGTCCAGGCATGGGGTCGCATGCCTTTAATCACAGTACTCTGCTCGCAGAGGCAGGTGGATCTTTGAGTTTGAGCCAGTCTGGTCTAAAGTTCCAGTTTCAGGACAGCCAAACTTAAGACAGTAAAGGAAACCATCAAAAACAGAAAGCTGGTGAAGATGTAACTGAGCAAGCAGGCCATGTTCCAGTCCCAGCAAGCAGCAGAACATAGTATTGGTTTTAGAGTCAAGGATAGATGAAAGGTATTATGGAATATTCCTCTAAGGTTATGGAAAGCCACCTAGTCCACGTGTATGGCAGGGGTGTTCCTGCGAGGAGGTCCAGAGAGGCCATGTATGAAGCTGTGAAGTTGAAGCCTGAATTGCCTTGGAGATCCCCCCCAAAATATAAATAAAATTAAAAGAAATACAAAATGGTATTTCCAAGTGACACAGACGTCTTCCATCTAGTTGATGTCCTCTAGGCATTTGGCTCATAGAAACTCATTCACGCCATCCTTACAAAGATAATCTATACCCATGTAAGTTTGTTTTTCTTTCAAAGCTTACTGCCCAGTAAACCTGAGCTTCATGGCTCATAGCTGTAATCCCAACACCCAGGAGGTGGAGGAAGAGGGACTTCTATGAGTTTGAATCCAGCCTGGGCTACATAGTTAATGCAAACTTGGCTCAGGCTATATCACAAGGCTCCATTACATGAAATCCAAAGCCATAGTGTATTATGCTGTGAAATTACCAGTCTTATTACAAATACAGTTAATAGCTCAAGCGGATCACAGATGCAGTTAATAGCATATGCAGACAGTAGCTGCATGGGTTTACAATGACTTTACAGAGTCTTGGGAAGGCCCTCTCCACACACAGTGAAACTTGACAACAAGGAAGCTGATGGTTAATAGAAACCTGATTATTTTTGAGAAGTCAATGTACCTCTAGCTCTTGAGAGACTGAGGCAGGAGGATTGCTATATAGTGAGTCCCAGTCTAGACAGTGTTGCTTAGCAAGATTCTTCTTACTTAATTAAACAATGGAAAGCAAACAGTACCAGGCAATGATTTTAAGTTATTGTCTCCTGTGTGGTTGGTTTTTCTGCTTTGCAGCCTGAGTGGCATGCCGTTCAAATAGCTGGCCAATGCCAATCAACACAGCAGTTACTGTTTTTAAATCACTTCTCTGGGTTCTGGATTTATGTCATAGATAGCATCCCATCCGTATATCATATCAGTATCTTTGTTAATCAACTAAAAGCAGTAAGTGCACTGACGTTCTGTGATCTCCCTGGAAATGGGAGGTTTCTCTGGGTGTCCAGGAATCGCTTTGACAGACTAGGAAGATGGAATCCCTGGTCACATCAACATGGCTGTTGGTTCAATCAAAAGAGACTCCACATTAAAAAAAAAAAAAAAAAAAGCAAGGAACTTTCTTCAACAGCCCTTTGGAAGCCTCCGGAAAGAGGCCCCTGAGCTAAAGGCTCCTTTGTTGGAGCACAAGATTAAGGACAACATCTGGAACCTAGTCTACCTTTGACCTTTTGGAAGCACTACTTCCTCTTTAGGCAAGGAATTCTGGGTACAGGCAATCATTTGCCTGTAATGAGTGGTTCTGTCCTAATTAGGCGGATCAGCCCATTGCAGACAAAGGTGTGGCCTGGCAGCTCTGTCAAGGAAAGCCTGAGAGGTTGGATAGTCGGGGGTCATTCACCTCAGGGTCCCTTTCACCTTTGCAAGCCTTTAATTCCCGCTGCTTCATTGGGCTGTCAATCCAAACAGCAGCCCAGACTTCCTCGGGTCCCTTTCACACACACTTTGCTTATCTGAGTGGCGTTTGTCTGATCTTTCCTTTTGCATGTTTTAACTTTTAAGATAGTCTCTTTCTTATGTAAAAGAGGCAATTAGACTCATATCTGTTTATTTTAAACAAAATGGCTGTTAATTAGTGTGATCAAAACCCTACCATTGTAGACTTTGGGATCCACTTTGTAGTGCTCTAAATTGAGTATGGTCTGGTGCCAGTTGACATGATAACAACTCAAAGTCTGGCTTTTTAAGAATTAATGAACAAACACATTCATGAGGCTTTGTTTTGTCTAGTTTAGATCTATAGGCGATGAATGCGTCGCAGTCTTGGTTATTTTTTTTAAAGCTGACTAATGCTTTTGCTTATTAAAAGTGCATAAACTTACTGAAGAACTTACTGATATAACTGCATGTGAGAGCTGTACTATTTTCGTTTAATTAGCTCATTTATGGTTTTCTAAGTTGGAGCTCAAGGTACACTTATTGTTCCCTAAGAGACACACCCCAACTTCTTACTCCTCGTGACTTATCAACTCACCAGACTTCTGCAAACATCTTAAAACCATCAGCCTGTCCTCCTCCTGCTCCATTTACCATTTGGAATAAACGAGCTGATGCCAAGAATTGATTTATTGCGTAGAGACAGTGAAGAGTGCAGAACATCTTTAACATCTGCAACACTGCAAACGGCGGTGCCCTGAGTAGAGGTGAGGGGCTATTGTAGCATCTGAAAATTTTAGGCCATGTACAGGACATGGTAGTGCTAAGGTTGAAAGCCCCGGTGATATATATTAGTATAACTTTTCAAGCACCGGGATGAAATGTATTTCTAATTAGATAGTAAAAGCCAGAAATTAATGGAAATGTGAGCGGCTGCCCAGACACCTTAACTCAAGTTTACATCTGGTTAATTGAAGTTTGAAATTCATATTTCTTTAACGAGCAAAGGAGTTGGGCATCAGAAGGCCAGTGACCCAGATCTCTGGAGGAGCCTGGACTCTGGATTAATGCTCAGACAGGGACAGGTATCTCTGCCTTGTGTGCAGGTGTCTGGGAGCATCCTGGATTCACAATCTTCCAGTGGAAACCTAGAGTGAAACTTGATTTTTAGTGGACTGTTTTGAAAAAAGGGAAAGATTTGGGAGTGGGAATGGGTCAAACAGTTTCACTCAAGGGAAGGTTAAAACCTGGTAATAGTTTCTGCCGGTTACTGGCTTCTAGCAGTTCCCTAGGTAGTACCATGAGTCAGCTGACCATATTATATCCATTAACATTACATTTAAACTTCGCCAGCCGGGCTTTCCTGTGTGCATTGTCAGATGATAAATCAGAGGCTTGGAAAGGCTAAGTGCCTCGCTGAGCTCCCTCACCTGGGAAGTGACAGACCTGATTTCTGAACTTGGATTTTTGTGGTTCCGGAGCTTTCCATAAAACTGTTTCCTGATACTTGTCATAAGAGATCAATTTGAAAAATCATATTTGGATATTATGTAAGGAAACCATCCACTCTACTTCTACATATGTAATCTTCCCAGGTCAGGAGCAGCTTCTGTGTCGTCCCCCACCTCCCTCCCGGCTACCTCCTTCTTGGGCATCCTCTATTAAGCCCTTTCATGAATGAAAAGCCATTCTTACTGGATTTAAGCATTTGTCTCTTCTCTATTGCTCCTCTTGGAGTGTTCTTGCCTTCATCTGTCTTCTCTGCTGTGTTCTCTCCTAGTGTTTAGCTACGCTTCTTCTCCTGATTACACCCACTGCCTCTAGTTGCCTCCTTTGTTGTAGATTTGTCCGCGATGCTCTGCCTTTAGCCAACTGCTCCTTGTTTACAGTCCTCTCACAAGACGGAGGCTCATATTGTAATGGTGCCCAGAGATGAAATAATATAGATGATGGGAGTTAGGCAGTCAAATTTAAAGTATGTTCTAGACCTAGAATCAGTAGGAAAGCAATAGATGACATGATGCTGGCTTTCTGTATGGTCAGTGTCTTGGTTTCCGATGAAAGGTAGCTGTACCCGATGGTTTAAGAATATCCCCATATTTACTTTATATGGCTTTCAATTTTAAAGCATATTAGCTTAATGAATAGTTCAAAGTTTGATTATATTTTATCCACTGTGATATTAATCTCTTTTTATTATTTTTCCACTAAACCCACATCTCATGCAGTAAACCTTTGATCATATTTGCTTACTGTTTCCTGCCCTCAAGTCCTTGATTTCCATTTCCTTTTCAGTAGTAATGAGACAAATTATCCAACAAGCTCCTTTGAGGAAACTCCAATTGTAATCAGTTAACTTGATGGAGAAAGCGATAGTTGGTATGCAGCGTTTGTCCTCCCTTGTGGATAACCAGCGCTTGTAATTGAGGGCTTAGCACGGGGTATCAAGCACCCACCCAGCAAACTTTACAAAGTGAAACCAGATTCCTTCCTTCCACACTGAACAGATGTCCGCTCCTCCTTAGCTGCTTGTGTCTGCCTGACTTTGTTTTGTTGTTTTAACATTTTCCTAAAAAGTTGATGGGGCATCGGAGAAAGTGCTTCCTTGTTTGGATACAGACTTGAAGCTCTGGAGTTTTGAGTTCAGTGGAAAGCATCATGAGTCGTGATTTTACAATGAGTACTCCAGGGAGAGAAAAACAATGCCACAGATAAGAGCCCTGGGAGAGGAGAGCCTTTGGGCATGAGTCAGGACCAGTTCAGAAGTAGAAGACCCCTTTAGGGAATGGAATCGGGTAGAAACAAGCCAGGTACTGTGATACTCCATGTGAATTTCTTTGAGTTTTTTTTTTGTTGTTGTTTGTTTTTTTGGGTTTTTTGAAACATCATCAAAATCCTTAAAGATAAAGAGGGAAACATGAGTATTTTTTTTAAAATAAAACATCTACAGCTATGGAAAACTGACATGTGATGACTACTTTGAGTACTGAGAGACAGATGTGTCCAAACATTAAAAGACAAGATGATAAAGAGTACCAGGGACACACACACTGAGAACTGTCTCAGGGTCTGCTCGAGTAAGATCTTTTCACCTGAGAGCAACTGGGAAAGACCTGGCTCTTAGACTAGCTGGGCCACCCTTGCTCATTTGCATATCGGGGCCAAGCTTAGGCAATGAACATTTGTACTCATTGACAGCCATCTCAAGATCGTTATCTATATAGACATGGTTACTGCATCTACAAGAGCTGTTACTAACTGGGCTCTGGATAGTCATGTTTAGGCCCATTATGTGTTGTCTATATGGCCTCCCGTCCTACCCTCAAGATGGTTTTTGAAGAAGGCTCCTCAGTTCCATGCCTGTCTGTCTGATAGTGGCAGATACCCAGAAGGATCAAACAGTGTTCCCAGTTTTACACAGAGAGAAAAGTTCAAATCAAGGCTTTGACATTTTTCAACCCCACAAAGAGCCCATGCTTGATGGCTCTGCTGCCCCCACATCCAGGCCTGGAAAGTTCAGGGCATCTTGTTCTCTGCACACACCCCATCTCCTGAGCCACCAGGTCCCTATAGCCTCTGCTCCTCCATATCTACAGAACAGAACCCACTTTCTCATCCCCCCCACCCCCGTTGGCATCTACACTCCAATTCTTAGGTTTTCAGTGTCGTTGATCTTCTCAAACCCTCCTGTCCACTCTGTTGGTGAGACTTCTCCAATGTGAGGATTGAGCTGCTGAGTCTTTCCAGAAAACCCATCAGGGTTCTCTGTACCATCGAGGGCAAAGTGCAAATCCCCCATCATGATGTCAGAGACCAAGCAATCTAGCTCACCTTTCCTGCCCCCCTTCACCCGTCTTCTGTAAACAGTGTGTTATCTGTGGTCCCTCGTACACACTGCGCTTGTTCTTGGCCGTTGCACCTGTTGTTTTCTCTGCCCACAGTTTCCTTCCTCCTTTCTTGGCCCAGCTAACTCAGACCCCTTCCACTCATTCCGCATCAGTGGTGCATCCTGTAGAAAATCTCTGATTGTGAACCGTGGATCTAGCCCATGCTCCTGTCCTGCTGGCGGGCTGTGTCTTGCTCCATCATGCCTGCCGTATATGCTAAGTTCTAGTCACTGCTTTCTGTATGTCTTCTTCACTAGGTTGCCATCTATCTGCTATATGGTTAACCCGTGCATTGCTAAATTCCTCTTGGACCTTTCAGAATCTACTACAGGTGTGGGTATCCCTTGCTGGCTTATTTCACCAATGGGGGAAAACAAAAAACCCAAAAAGAACCCATGTATGCTGTGATACTCTGGTCTTTGGAGTTTCCAGTTTGGTGTCAGATCTTCAAGAGGATGTGGTGTTGTCCCTAAAAGGGGAGCCTTGTCATCATCAGGATGCAGGCACCCAGGGGGCATTGGGTTTATATGAACTCTGAGGGGAGTTATGGCTTCTGGGTGGTTCTCACAGTCAGATCCTGTTTAGCAGTAGACTCAATTACTTGGCCACACTTTCAAAACGGTGTACATTTTGAGGGGAAAAAGAAGATTTGTGAAAAAAGACTCAGAAATCTTGTGGTAAAATCTTGATCCATCTGGGGAGGTGGCTTCAAATGGATAGTTTTTTTTTTCACTCCATCTTTAAACAATTGATTTAATAGTCTTTGGAGCCCACCCAGTGGGTTTTTCTTTTTTCTTAGATCCTGGGTAATTCTATTTCTAGCAGGGAGGGGCCTTTCCCTTTGAGGCGATGGATTAGCTGCCTGAATTTTGGCCCAGGAGGAAGATCTTAGTGCAGAATGTGGGGTTTTGGAAAGTTCCACAACATGCTGAACTATAGAGACTTTGGTTCTCCTCATCCAGCAGACTCCACTGAGGCATCAGACCAGTGTTGTGCCTGTGCAGTGATCTTCAGAGGACTGAGATAATATGATAAGTCATGAATTTCCAAGACTGAAGGGTGGTGCCGTAATGTTTATTTAGAAAGGTTTACCCACAGTCATGTCAGGTCTCTAGTTGCTGGCTGTATTTCAGTCTGTCTCTCTTTCTGCTCAGTCTTTCTGTCCCTCCTAACTTATGGAAACAAGAAGCTCCAAGGCGCAGACAAAAGAAAACCCACAAACATTTGCCTGGAGTGCAGTGTGATGAGACTCCTGTTGTTACACTGAGTGTCACCCTAAGATAACAGTGATCTTGGCGTAAGCAAGTATTACTATGAGGAGATGGTACAGACAGGTACCAGGGCTCATGGCTGCTGTCTTCCGTAGTTCTATGTACTGGGCACATCCTTGAATGCCTTCTGACACTTGTGTGGAAGTTATTTGGAATGACTTCTGGTGGTCAAGAAGTAATTTCCAATCAGCATAGATGTGTGCAAGTAGTTTTAATAAATGTTAAAAGGGTTTTGTGTGTTTTTATGTTCAATTCATCTGTATCCTAAATTCATCTGGCTCCTGGATGACGTCATTCTGTTTTTGGTTAAATGGCTTCCCTCTGCTGCTCTGACTGATGTATAGAAAGAAGCTCTGCCGTCACCTGGTCTAGAGTCTCCTGTTCACTGTCGTCTTCTTTGTGACTTAGACATGTTACTGCTCCTGTTTCCCACCACCATGGGCTGCTGTCTTTCTTCTCAGCACTGGACGGTTGAGAAACAAGTCATTTCTTACCATTTGTTCTCCTAGGTCAAAATGACCCTGACCTTTCCCCAATGGGCTCAGTGAAAAGGTTGGTGGGTGTGGAGTATGAGGTGAGTGGGTGTGGCTCACTCCTGTCATCCCAGCACATAGGAAACTCAGGCAGGATGACTGCCTGGGTTACAGAGTGACACTGGTCTCAAAAGTAAACAGAAAAGACAACAATAAGAACTCAACAAGAACAAAATTCAAAACTGCAACTTGCTTCATCGCAGCAGAAGAGAAAATAAAACCACGTTTAAAGTCACTTGGGATGATGTCTGTTGCACAATCAGCTGTGAGTACATGTTGGATACTTTTTATTAATTTGAAATTGGAGCACTTAATGGTTAGGCATGGAAGCTCTGAGGTCAGAGAGTCCCTGTGTAATCCCTGCCCAACATGAGCTTGTTTGGGCCTTTGGATCTGCTGCTCAGCCTCTCTGGACCTTAGTTTTCCCACATGTAAGAGGAATATACAGAGAGTATCTGCCTCACCAAAGTGTTGTTGAGCATTAAATGGGATGAATCATCCACAGTGCGGTTACTGCCGGTCAGTCAATGGCAAGCATCACTTGAAGTCATCCCCAGTGTCCTCGGCACCGTCAGCATTGTCTCTAGCAAGCTCTATGAGCATCACAGACATCCTGGCCACTCACAGCGATCCTGGAATGGTCAGCACAGCTCAGCCAATTCAATGCTCAACCACTGGGAAAGCTGGAGATGGCCCATATCCTGCCCATTCTTCATGCCAAGTTCTCGTTGACAGGGCATCTAAGTAGCAAACACATTTGACCAGTTGTGGGACTTGGACAAGTGATTTAGACTCTGTATGTATGGTTCCTCCCCAGAGAACACTAATAATTGTTCCTATTATCTGTGGTTTTTACTAATAAGGAGCTAAAAATGTGCCTATCCATATAGCTATGTCACAAAAATAATACCTTTTACTAAAGGTAATAGTATAATAGTGGAAGAAATGACGTGTGTGTGTGTGTGTGTGTGTGTGTGAGTGTGTGTGCCTGTGTGTGTGTGTGTGTGAGTGTGTGTGTGTGTGTGAGTGTGTGTGCCTGTGTGTGTATGTGTGTGTGTGTGTGTGTGAGTGTGTGTGTGAGTGTGTGTAAGTGTGTGTGTGTGTGTGAGTGTGTGTGTGTGTGTGTGTGTGTATGCACACTGACATTCCCAAATCAGGTGCGCGCATAAACACATGTATTCTGCAGGTATATTTTTCATTATGGCTGTATTAAGTCTCAAAGCATAGAACCCAGGGTTTCACACACAACGAGGCAGGGACTCTAACACTGATAAGCTACAGCCCAGGTTATTAAGTTGAGGGGTGTGTGTATGCATATGTGTGTGGGGCGTGCATTAGTCCATCTGTGCACTCGCATGTGTGCGCATGTGTGTTGAGACTCACAGTTGACATTGGATGTCTTCCTTCATCGCTCTCCCCCTTTTCTCAAATGGAACCTCTCACAGAACCAGGCCCTCCAGTTCAGTTTAGTCTAGCTAGCCTCTTGCCACCGTGATCCCATATCTCTGCTCTCTAAGTGCTGTCTCTACAGGTGGCTCCCACAGTTGTCTGGGTGTGGGTAACTAGCCTCTGGTCCCCACGGTTGCATGGCACGTACTTTATCCACTCAGCCATCATCCCAGCCCCTTTGATATCTTTTTGTAAACATTGAGGTTTCCGTCATTTCCCAGGGGACAGATTTCAAATTCCATCAGAGGGACTCTAAAAATGCAAACATCAGAACTGGAGAGATGTTTAGGCAGTTAAAAGCACATAACTGCTCTTGCAGAGGACACTAGTTTGAATCCCAGTGCCCACGCTGGACAGCTTAAAATAACCCATAACACCAGTTGCAGGTGATCTGATATTTCTGGCCTATGCTCATGTGTGCAAACCAGTGCTCGTACACACATGCATGCACAGAATTAAAGTTCTTAATTCTCTTTTAAAATGTAAAAGCACTCTTTAGTTAGTGCCTATCTGGAAGGAAGGCACTCCTCTGTCTCAACATCTTTTTAAATTTACAAAATTTTTAGATCATTGGCTAAGATTCCGTTTCCTTCAAAATGTCAATAAACACAAAAATAGGCTTGAAGAAGCCCATTCTGCTTCAGTGGAGTAATCCAAGAGAGAAAGGCTTATGTTTCCAGTCATGTAAAGGAAAAATATAGATATAGCTGAGGCTATAGATTTCTGTGTTCCAGAATAAAAACTTACTCCACGGCAGGATTGGAAGCCTCGGATCAAAAGGGCAATTTTAGAAAATTGTGGTGAGTGAATGAGGCACTCGTTTATCGAAGAAATCAATTTGCTATCTTAACCAATGGCACCAGCGCCGCCCCTGTAATCTCGGAAAATAGATAGGCACTTTGCGGTTCACCAATCCGGAGATCACAAATGTTTCCTCACACCTGGCAGGCTCACACCCTTTCAAACAAGATTCCATCACGGGAGCCTTGTGGGTTTATGAAGCCACAAGTTTATTAGTTAGATAAAAATCTCGAAGCGTTTAGAAGTTTAAAACCAGGCTGTCAAACTGTATTTTAGTTATAATGGCAATTTCCAAAGTAAATATGACACAGTGACTTCTAAGCCTCATCGCTCTGTCTCCTTGATGGTGTGTGACTTCTGAGCCCCAGCAGCAGCCCTTCCTGCCTGGGTTTTTAAGCCCAGCTGTGCACAGTCACTGGTGAAGTGTGGAGCCTTAGAATGGAAACTTGATCAGAACTTCTGATCTGCGTCCCCCCATGCTTCTCTGGACAAAAGGCAGCCACACATTTTAAAATATAACACAGGCAGCTTCATTATTATTAGATTACTTTAATTATATTGAAAAAAATCTTATTCCACAGCCCAGGCTGACCTGGAGCTTACTATGTGCCCTAGGGTGGCCCTAAACTCAGCCCCTGAGGGCTGGGATCACAGCTGTGAGGCACCATACATGGCTCAACTACAGGTTTAAATAGACAGTGCTGTGGTAAGATTGGAAAGTGATGTTGAGGGTTCTGTGCACCGTGTGTGTGGGAGCCTATACCCAACCTAACAGGACATCAGAGTCACTAAAACTGGAGTTGCAAGCAGCTGTGAGCCACATGTGGCTGGGAACCCAGTAGCAAATGCTATCAACCTCTGAGCCATCTTCCAGCCCCTTAAATACATGTTCTTTTTTTCTTTTCTTTCTTTCTTTTTTTTTTGAGACAGGGTCTCTCTGTGTAACCTGAAACTCACCCTGTAGATCAAGCTGGCCTTGAACCAGAAACTAACCCTAAATAGACAATCTGGCATCAGCAGCAATTCTGGAAAAGCAGATTTTGGAGTGTTCGTTGGGTTTATGCTGTCTATAGAATTCTCAGACAAAGAATTTATTCCCCTGGATGCTCAGGGTAGAGGTAAAGGGACAGAACATTTAGCCACTCTTATGTCTACTGCATTTACTAACATGTAATTATGGTGTTCAGGTACTCTTATTTTCAAATTGAATATAGTCTGTTATTTTTATGTGTTTGTCCACACACATGCCATGGTGGAAATGAGAGTTCAGAGGATAAATTATGTGTTTGTGTGTGTGAACATGTGTGTGTCTGTGTGTGTGTGTATGTGAGCATGTGTGTATGTGTGTGTGTGTGTGTGTGCACGCGCGCATGTATGTGTAGTGTGTGTGAGCATGTGTGTGTGTGTGTGTGTAGTGTGTGTGTATGTGGTGTGTGAGTGTGTGTGTATGTGGTGTGTGTGTGTGTGTGTGTGTGTGTGTGTGTGTGTGTGTGTGTATGTGTGTACACTTGGAGACCAGAGGAGGATATGAGCCACCTGCCCTGTCACTCTCCATCTTGTTCCCTGAGGTCTTTCACTGAACTTGCAGCTAAGCTGGCTGCCAGCAAGCCCATCCATTCTCCTGTCTCCCCTGACCCCATGCACACAGTGTTGGAGTTACAGGAGCATACAGGTATACCAGCATTTTATGTAGGTTCTGGGGATTTGAACTAGGGTCTTCATGCTTGCACAGGAAGTATTCTTACCTGCTGAGCCATTGCCCCAGCAACACTCCCCCACTCCACAGACTATGAGATCCATGGTTTCTTGATGTCCTGGAACTTACAAAGTAGATTGTGGGGCTGGCTGGTAAGTGCAGGGATCCACCTGTCTGCCTCCCCTGTGCTGGGATTACAACATGTGCCCTCACACACCTTGCTTTTTTTTTTTTTAATATGGGTTCTGAGGATCAAACCCTGGTCCTGTTGCTTGCAAAACAATCACTTTACTGACTGAGTCATTCCCCAGCCCCGGCATAGGTCATATCATTACAAACACTTTGACACCCAAACAGGTGCCAATTAGTGCTGCAAAAGTGGAGACAGAAATTTGTGGCATAGCTTTAGACAAGGATGGTTGCTAGTGTAATGTTTGCTGAGTTTGTCAGCTGCTCCAGGAGGGAGAATTCTTCCCTGAGCTCAGGTGAGTTGTGTGTACTGCTATTTTATCAGGTTTTATATCCATCAGTGAATACTCATTTCACGTCAAACCACTCTCTTCTGGGGTCTCTTGTGTAAGATAGACATGGGCTGGTATGTTTCATATCTTATATCGTGGGTTCTATCTTTCCATACTGACAGCTTTGGTAGCAAAATCCAAAAGTAGTGTACGTAGTGGAAAAACTCCACAGGCTGTTTTTATGGCTTAAAGGATCAGTTTTGGAGTATGCCAGCCATGTAAATACTCTTTTAAAAAATGATGTTTCTCTCTTTGCTCTTTGACTGTCTGGTCACTTCCTAGAGCACACCAAATGTAACAGCCCAAGCTTGGACTGGCTATATCCTACCAGGATGATGAGGAGATTTCCAGAATTTGTGTGGAGGAAACCACTACAGAAGAAGAATTAGCAGGGTGTTGCTGTCTTGCTCAACTTCATCTTCACAAGCACCCAGTGACCTCTGCTTGTAGCAGGCCTCACAAAGGCCGGCCACCGTGTCTGAGGCACGCCTCACAAAGGCAGGATGCCATGTCTGAGGCAACATTGGAGATGAGTTCTCATTTGTTGGTTGTATCCCTGACGGAATATCCTTCAAGGAGTGAAGGTGTGTCTACAGGGACCAGGGAGGTTTGCGATCTGAATATGTTCAAGGAAAAGCAGCTCTGAGGAGTGCACAGTTTGAACATAGCCCACTTAGATGGGTCTGTCCTGCAGTTGCCCGCTTGTTAGGTTCACAGCTGAAGAAGCTCACTGTCTCTGCGGTTGGCTAGTGGTCTGACTCACTGTGTCCTTCTGCTGATGGGTTGGTGGAAGCCTCCTTTGTTGCTTGTACTGCAAGCTTTTGGGAAGCTACAGAATGCCGTGATAGATACCATGTGGTGATGGACACCAGTGTATTCCATTGGGCATGCTTTCTGCAGAGACATCGTTTAGTTACCATGGAGATGACCTGGGTGGTAAGAGGACCAGCCTTTAGGTTGGACCTGAGATTTTCCTTTTCATTTCCATTTAATTTAATTTGACTGCAAAATGTCACTTCCGTTGCATCGATTAAGCTTCGTTGCTGCCACTAGCACTGTTAAAGGTAACAGGGCAGGCCAGATGGTGTCATTTCATACCATTACCCTTCTCTGATACCAATATAGATAGACTTTGAGATGAGACACTCTTTTTCCACAATGAACCTGACATGTGCTTCTCTTGCTTACCTCATAAAACAGAGGAACTGGAATTATGTTAGGCACCAGAGTCTGTCTCTGTCTCCCCCCTTTCTTTCTTTTTTGCTTTAGTTCTGTGATTGTGTAAGGTACAATATACAGTGTTTGAAAAGTAGAAGTCAGTAGGTCTTCAAATGTTGCCTTTAGATTCTCTTCCTCAGCAGTTGGCTATATTCTTGAAGAAAGTCCTCTTTCATGGTTCAGATACATGAGAAGTTTTAAGGTGCAGTTGACATACAACTGTGCAGGGTTAGTCCTTGGCCATGTGGACCGGAGGAGGCATCCGTGAGTGTTCTGTGAGCTACCTTGGAAGTGAAGTGATGCTGTAGGCAAAGGCTGTCTCTGGCGGTCTGATCCACTGACGCCTTTAGCTCTTCCCTGGTTCTTTACGCTTCTCAGCACCCAGAACTATTATCTGGCCAGTGATGTCATCCACTGTTTCTTTTAGCTGAAAAACAGCAGTAAAATCCAGAATGATATCTAAGGTGCCCAGCATTTATCCAAACCAAAGAGCCACAGGATTCTTGAACAAAACAAGCTTCCCGTGAATAGAACTTCTGTGGAGAGATGTATACAGAGAGATAGTTTGCTAGAAAAAGGTCTAGACTCTACCCATTATGCTGCCTAGAATTCAGTCTGGAGGTAAAGTCTTGGCACTGGGGGTGCACAGGCATTATCTTACTAAGGCTGGTGGGAAGATGCCATTAGTAATTTCAAGGACAGCATATGGTTAAAGGAACCCAGGAATTTATGGCTCGGAAAGCAAGTCACCGCAGATATACCACTGCATTGAGGTGAAACTCCATAGGCGGGCTTGCCAATTCCTGCCTCTGTAAGGTTCCTTCAGCGGGACTGGGGAGGAGAAAACAGGAAAGCAACAATTACTAGTTGGATGCTGGGTTTGTGGGCTTTGCTTCTTGGGAACTGATACCAGTAATATATGAAGGATCTTTTTTTTAATTGTTCATATCATTAATAATCATTATTAAACATTATGAATATTTGCATGTTCCTGTGGGGGTTCACGCATGTATACAGATGCCCACACATGTGAGCATGTGTGTGCATATGTGTTGAAGTCAGAAGTCCACCTGTGGTATCATTACTCAGGGCTGCCCACCTTGGTTTTATTGAGATAGGGCTTCTCAATGGCCAGGCTGACTGGCCAGTGCACTGGAGGGACCATGTATCTCCATCTTCCTAGCACTGGGATTGCAAGTGCAACCTGCCATGTCTGTCCCAGTGCACACTGCCATGTCTGTCCTGCTGGATCACAGTGCACACTGCCATGTCTGTCCTGCTGGATCAGTGCACACTGCCATGTCCTGGTAAGATCACAGTGCACACTTTGGGGTTGCAAGTTCACACTGCCGTGTTCTGCTTTTTGATGTGGTCTCTGGGGATTGGTCTCAGTCCTCATGCTTGTGACCATTCTGTGGGCTGATCTGTCTCTCACGCTGTTCATGTTATCACAGTGTGCACTGGGAGATAATTTTACTTAAAGAGACAAGTTTTGCTCAGTTAGGATGTTCTAGAATTCCAATGAATAATACAGTGGAAGTCGTAGCCTGACTTCATTCAGCTATCTCTAAATAATTAGACTAGTGTTACCCAATCTGTAATATGCATGAGAATCGCATACAAATTTTAAATTCAAGTCTGAGTCACAAGGCCCAGGGTAGGATTGGAAATGGTAGATTTTTTTTTAAATTTAAAGATGTATTTCTTTTTTGGTGTGTGTGTGTGTGTGTGTGTGTGTGTGTGTGTGTGTGTGTGTGTGTGCTCATGAGAGTGCAGTACCCATGGAAGCCAGCAGAGGGCATCAGATGCTCAGGAGATAAGAGTTACAGGCGGCTGGTGAAACTGCCCAATATGAGTGCTGGGAACTAAACTTAAGTCCTCCGCAAGTGCAATTCCTTTTCTTTAGCACTTTAGCCATCTGTCCAGCTCCCATCCCGGGATTCTAGGAAGTCGTCAGTTGGAGCTGATGGCAGTCGTTCCCTGACGACTATGAAGACATAGAGCAGAGTCGGGTAAGATTAGTCGCCAGCTCAACACATTCTAGAATCATCGGGTCACCACTCTCTGTGGCTTTATGGAGAACAGAAGTGAATTAATTGAGTGTGAGCAGGCAAGTACTCATCCTCTCTCTGCTCTTAGCTGCTTCAGGTCAGGCTCCCTGATATGATAGACTTTATAACCTTGGGCTGAAATGGATACTTTGGTCTCTAAGTTGCTTTTGTTAGGCTCTTTTTATAGCAATGACAGCAATCAAAACTGGGACAGGCTCCTTTCTAAATTATGACTGAATGAATATTAGTTGTGTGTATTAGTAGATTTCACTGTGACATGTCCTTACTAAGTGTGCCTTGCATTGACAATATCCACCCTTTCCTTGCACCCTGCTGCTTCCCCAGGAGTGCGGGCAGACTCTCTCTTGCCTGTATGCTTGAGTGGATCTCAAATGTCCCTTAAAGACCCACATGTGGATGCTGAATCCCCAGCTGACGCTGCTGTTGGAAGGTGATGGATCCTTGTGGAGGTGGATCTTCAAGGAAGGAACTTAGATCACTGGGTCTTTCTCTTGAAGGAGGGAGGTATTGGGACATCAGTCTCATCTTCTGTGTGTCCCAGACATCGGGAGGCGAGCAGCTTTGGCCCACTCCTTCTTGTGATCCCCACCATGTCAGAGCCCAGAAGAAGGAGGTCAACAAACCACTGATGAAAGCCCTGAAACCCTGAGCCAGGAGCAACAGTAAACCTTCCCCCTTCAAGTGGATTTACTTCAGGCATTTATTGCAGTGACTGACAACCTGGGGAAGGTTATAGGCACATGTGTCTGGGCCATCCTACAGTGGGGGAGGGTGTTTAATGCAATGTGACGTAGGCAGAAAGGCTTCCTGAAGGTTCTCTAACTGACCTACATGCTCTGATCATGCTGCCTATCACACACACACACACACTCACACACACACACACACTCAACACTCACAACACTTTCACACACATGCACACTCACACACTCACACACGCACACACACACAATACACTCACACACACTCACATGCACTTGCACACTCAAACACTCACACATACACACATACTCAACACACTCACACATACACACTCACACATACTCTTACACAATACACTCATACAATACACACACACACACACACACACACACACACACGCACACACCCACACACATACACGCACTCACACACACACTCAAGGCTGTTATAGGTAGCTGAGGTGAAATAAGAGGAAACTCACTGAAACTGTCCTCTCAATTCATCGGAGTGCTCCCCACTTTCTTCCTGTAATGAAAACTTCATAAATATTGCTATGAGAAGGAATAAGACGCGCAAGTAAACCCAAGTTGCAGATGCCCAGTTGGTCCTCATCTGCCTATTCGGTTCAGTGTCACCTCCAAAAAAAATTTTCCAGAAAAATTTTGGAAAAATTGTGTGTGTGTAAGTTAAAATAAGACCCCCCAAGTAGAGAGTTAAAGCTGTCGTTGCCACAGTCTCATCCACCTGTGGGTGGTGCAGATAACAGACAACCTCAGCAGTCAGTCCTCCGGCAGGCGTGGTGGTATCTTTCTTGCACAAATAAAGCCTGCCTGGGGAGGGGCTCAGAGAATGGAGCCTGCCATCGGGCACCATGAGTTTTGGTTTTTGAGACGGAGTCTCTCATCAGCCTGCTATTTGCAGTGAGTCTTAGTGGGCTGGCCCAGGGGCCCTGGCATTGTGTTGTTACCATCACAGTGCTGGTATTGCCGGCTCACGCCACTGGACTCAGGATGGAACTCAAGGCCTCATGCTTGCAAGGCAAGCACTCTGTTGGCTGAGCCATCTCTTCAGCTCCTGCTCACCACCATTTAAGTCTAATATAAAATAGGACCAGCTGGTAGGCCTTGAGGTGTCAGGCTGTGACTAGAAACAAGACACATTTTCTGTGTACTTGTGAAGAATTGGGGGGTGGGAGGGGCATGCTGTGGCCCTCGGGGCAACAGTTAGCTTGTTTTCACCTTTTTTATTGTTTTAAGTTTATTTAATTTAAAGCTTCTCACATATTTTTAAGATTCTTTTATTTATGGAATCCAAAAGCTACCCTGTAACTAAATTGTAACAATTGGTGCTCATAAAACTACAAATGTCAGGATTTGCTCAGAGAGAATAATCCAGAGGCTTACATACAGTCCCAGGAGCCTAAAAGTGTTGTGTCTATATACCCAAATAAGGAGAGTTAATCTTTTAAAAAGTGACTCAGATTAACCTAAATGCCACCGTCTGGCATTGATGGAAGCAGGGTCCATTGTAATGAGCTCACACTGAACCCTAGCTGCCATGGAGAAGTTTCCTATGACTCACAGGTACTTAAGAGACAAAGCAACCCCCCAAGTATGCTTTATAAGTTTAGTCCCAAAAATTAATTTTCAGGTTAAGGTAAAAAGAAAAAAAAAGAAGATCCAGCATTGACATAATTAGATTTTTCTGTGAGCTGTCTCTGCTTTTGGAGCCTTAGTCACACCTCTGCTGCACTGCTAAGGAGACAGCATTCATAGGCTGTGATCGAATTCAGTGGCTTGTGCTATAAAATGTAGCACCCAGAGAGAACTCTATTGGGAAGTGTTGCTGTATACACGAGTGAGCTTTAATAGTGTTATATTTCAGCCTATAAATAACACCCACTTCCTATCTGACATTAAAACAATGGATGGCGTTTGGCGAAAAGCAAACTGCCAAATGATTTCTTAAGTGCCTAGTTAAGAGATGTCACCATAAATTTGTTTTTTGTTTTTTTTTGTTTTGTTTTTTTGTTTTGTTTTGTTTTTCACCAGCCAAGGCACTTTTAGGGTGCAACTGAAATCCTTAAAAAATAAAAATAAAAAAGATGCGTTTTCACCCTGTGAAATCATACATGCTGACCACATTGCCCAAACTGTAGCATTGCTGGTTTTTATTTAGATCGGGTGAGTTAACAGGTGTTTTCTGTCGTGTGGTTATATTTAATGAGTGAGAATCAAGGAAAGGAAATGACAACAGAGCTCTCTCGTGGGCACACGTGAGCAGACAAGGCAGAGGGCACCGGGAAGGTACCATTGAAGGGCTTCTAGTTAGCACAGCTGAGCACAGCCTCAGCTCCTTCATAGTCAGGTAAAAGGGCTCTTGTCTCTGGGGTAGTCATATAACAGATCTGTCCGGGTGCCAGATAAAAATACTAGTTTCCACCTGTTAAGTTTGGATCTGCAATTTCTAACCAAAGAACTGAGGTTGAAGGTGTGGCCAGGGGGAAATACCAGGGCTTTGAAAACTGGAGACCAGGCTGGGTGTGGTGGTCCCAAATGAATGCCCCCAAAGCAACCATCAGGAAGTACAGGCGAGATCAGGATTTAAAGGCCAGCCCCTGCTTCATAATGGGTTCGAGGCAAGCCTGAGATACGTAACAACTTGTCTCAAAATAATATCCCCCAAGTAAAAATAACCTGTATAAACTAACAAGTCCGTCTCACCCCCCCAACAGCAATAACAATAAGAAAAATTGAAACAAAACAAAGGACAACAACAAAATAAAATAAAAGAGAAAAAAATTAAGTGGAGGAAGTTAGTTCACTGGGAATGTATCCTCTATGCCCTTGAAGGAAACCCTAGGGCCCTGGCTCTCTGCTTCTTGCCTGTCATGAGGTAGCTTTGCCTGTGTGTGTGTGTGTGTGTGCGTGTGTGTGTGTTCTAGCATCTTGGAGTCACAGACTCAGCAGAATCCCAGTTTTAAGTAAGTGATGTCATTTTTAGAGATGTCTTTGGGAAATGACATACCTCAGAATCTTTGGTTGTATTTGGGGGTGTGTTATCTTGAACATGAGTATGTGTGACTATCTTTTATGAAGTGAAATTAGACAAAAGTCTCTGGTGTGAAATCTTTGATAAGTTTTGCTTGACAACCTTTGGTACTACTCTCCTTGCACTCCCTCTTCCTTTCTGTTTTGTTTTTTCTCTCTCTCCCTTTACCCTTCTCTTCATTCTGGGGTCTACTGTGAATGCACAGACTAGCCTTAAAATTTCTCTGAAGCTCGGGATGACCTGGAACCAATGCTCCTCCTGTTGCAACCTCCTGAGTGTGGGGCTGGGCAGAGATCTCTTCCACAGGCATCTCTTTGTAGGTACCTTCAAGAACAACCTTGGCTTTTGGCTTTTGGAGTCTCAATTGTAACTATGATGACACATATGTATGTATGTATGTATGTATGTATGTATGTATGTATGTATGTATATGACCAATGTAAAATATATATACACACATACGTACATGTATGTGTACATTTAGAAGGTGCTAATAGCTATATTGCCTCTGGGAATGCAAAACATTGAAGAAAATATTCTGCTAAGTTTAAGTTCTGGTTGAACTGGTCTAATGAGTCCAATGTGCCTCAGTGTTTTGGGCTCAAGTCTTCTAAACACGTCACCTGTCAAGTCTCTGATGTGCTGTGGGTGAGGCCTCTTGGTTGGGACCTGGGAGTGTGGATATGTTATGCTCATTATTGGTTGGGCTAAATGGATGAGACCTTCAATGAGAGAAAGTTGACTTTGTCCTTATACCTCTTCCTTCCCTGGTGTGATTGTGTGCCCAGCCCTAAACAAGTGGGACACCTCTATACTCTAGTGGTTGTCTTGAAAATGGAATGACAAGCAGCATATAGTCTTCCTTTTTATTTCAGAAAGAGAGGGAGAGGGAGGGAGGAGAGAGAGAGAGGTCTGACTTTACAGAGAATGATAATAGAGGCCTTGTCATATTGGATGCTGCAGACTTTCAACCTGTGTCATGGGAAATGTTAGCTGTTATCAAAAGAGTAGTTCAAATAAAAATATAGTTGTGGTATCATTATGTTGAAAAGAGCACCCCAAACATATAATTTTGTTCATTATAGACATAAAATTTGGAATAACAGTACACTTGAGAGAATATTTTTAATCAAGAGAGCTTTAGTTTAAATCTGTTGCCAATGGAGATGAATGTTCAGTGGGAATTTTTTTATTTTTATTTTTAAGTGTGTGTGTGTGTGTGTGTGTGTGTGTGTGTGTTTGTGTGTATGTATGTGTGTGTGTTTGTGTGTGTGTGTGTGTGTGTGTGAGTGTGTGTGTGTGTGTGTAGTACCCACAGGGACCAGAAGAGGGAGTTAGATTCCCCCTGGAGCTTGAGTCACAAGTGGATGTGATCCACCCCACATAAGTGCTTCTGCCCTCTGGACGACTAGTACAAGCTCCTGACTGCTGTGCTGTCTCTCCAGCTGCAAGTGTGAATTGTTAAGAGGAAAGTTAAAAAGATCTGTGGGTTGATATTTGATGCAATATGAGATTATTCTATGAAATACTGCAGCCTGCCACAGGCTTGTATATGTGGGGCAGGGACCAGGGTAAACAGTGAAGGGTAAGTGCAAGTTTGGAAAAAAGAAGACAGAAAATTTACGCAGTGCCTGGTTTCATGGGAAGAGGTACACATGCTCGATTTATCTATCACCTGCATGTCATCGGCTCCAGTAGGAAGGCTTGCTGTGAAACAGTGCAAGGCAGACTTTTAGAATTTTCACCTTGTTTAAAACTCATGGCGATTTTGCTTCTCTCCTCAATTGGATTTTCTAACTGTAGTTAGTCATCAGAGCACAGTTTTCCAATAGTTCAAGTTTATGCACAGAATGCCTGAGCAGGTGCATTTTTGGCACACACACACACACACATACACACACACACAAAAAAAAAAAAAAAAAAACACAAGAAAGGATTCTGGGCCCAATTAATCAAACAAGGGGTGAGTGAGGAGACAAAGAGTGCAACTGGAGAGAAGGTCACAGTGTTCTCAGCAGCGCTAGCAAACTGGGCAACAGATGACGAGATGAATTCGATGACCTCCTGGTTTCATTCGGAGGTACCTTGGCAACTCTTTTCTCTTGAATATCTGTAGCATACTGGAAAATGGGAAGACACAGTCTGCAGAAGGAAAAGATGACTTGTCATGTTGCATCTGGAAAATGCAGAGGCTGAGGGAATAGTGGGACCTGAAGCCTCTCTGTTAAAGGGAGCCTTGGTCCTGCCAGCAGCAGTCTCAGGCAACTGGCTCTCATTTGCCTTCTAAACTGCTGTGGGCTGCTTCCCTCTGACTGACTGTCATGTCCATTAGGCCAGAAACTGGCTGTTTCTCAGCTCCTTTAAGGCCTGAGCTTGGGATTCCATGTGCAGGGAAAGAGCTGCAAGCCTTAATTTTGCCTAGGAGTATGTTAGCATGCTTCTTATAGGGAAATTATGAGACCTGGAACTGGAGAGGCTTTCCCGAGGGGGACCCTGTCTCTAAGGTGTTACTGGGTACAATTTGAAGAATTGAAAAATAAATAGAACAGAGGAATGCCTGGCCTGGGTATTTTGCCTAATATATGATTAACTTATAAGCCCACAGCTTAGTGGCACTCTGAGAAGATTGCTTTCATGTGTCGCATAGAGCCACTTAAGCATGCATTTTTGCTTAAGTCCCTAAAAAATCAACTAGGGTGGTTTCTGAGGGTGTGTGTGTGTGTGTGTGTGTGTGTGTGTGTGTGTGTATGTGTGTGTGTGTGTGTGTGACACTACTTATTCCAGATTGCAGTGACCTTTTGTTTTCTTAAAGAAAACAAATTCCGTCCTTTGCTTTGCTGAGGTACCTACCAGGCAGTTATGGGTTACCTAATTGCTTCAACCACAGTTTCCTGAAAGATGACTGTCCATCAGAAGTTCTAACCACAAATGTAGAGAACTAATTTCCATTCTCTTGTGGCTCTCTGTGAGTTAGGTCCACTCTTTTCTTTGGGAGAAGGTTAACATACATCTAGAATAAATATTTTAAACATAGAAAAAGAGGGTACTTTCAAATACAAAGGGAAATAAATTTAACCTTCTTTCGAAACAGGCCTGGGAAGAACTCTAAGTTTTTAAGACTCTCTATTTAATTACTTTGCACCGAAGCCAGCTGGTCTCCTAGCTTTCCTGACCTTATATTCCCTGAATGTTCTCATAAATCAAAGGAAGAATATGCTAGATTCTAGCATTAGTCCTGGGGAAAATTCCGGATCTGAAAACAAAGAAAGAAAGGTAGAATCAAGGCTGCCTTGGGAATTTTAAGGTCCTCAGTAAGGTTAATTGGGAGGGCATGGATTCCTTTATCCTCAGATTTCTTCTTTTTCTCTCTTCTTTCCCCCAACAGCATTTCTGCCCTCTAACCCACCGGTCTCCCTTGCAGCTTGAAGCCTCACACTTGAACATTGAACCCGAAGATAGAAAAAAAGAAAGATTAAAAAAAAAATATTCCGGCAGGCAGGGGGATGGCCTTGATGAGCTCTTAAAATTCTTCTCAGTGCTTTTATTTTAAATTCTGATGATTTCAGGAAAACTCAGAGGTGAAGTGGCCACCCCATGGAGTTCCTCATTTGAGTCCCTTCAATGGAGGACTGTCTCCTGCTCCCCCCTAGGAGTGGCCAGCCCCGAGGGGCCTGTTCCTGCCCTGCCTGCCCTGCCTGGCTCTGGCACCTGTGGACTGCCTTTGCAATGAATTGTCAGACGGGACAAGCGTTAGATTGGGGGATTTTCCCAGATACACGCTTTAACCTTTATATCTTCAATTTTTAAGTGCAGAAATCAATGTTTGCTGAACTGCTCTTTCTAAAAAGATTCTGTCAACTGTCTAGGCATGGTGTGTGGTGGAGTGTGTCTTGGTGGAGAAGAACTGAAGGGAATCAATCCTCCAGTGTCAGACCAGGTCAGGGAGCAGTAGTTGAAGGTCCTGCTCTAAGGAGTTGCAAGCTTGAAACTCTTCAGTGGTCAAGGCAGGCTGACAGCATGAATGCTTATACTGTGTCCATCTGTGGGGTGGTGTGCTCCTTCACTGTGTCCATCTGTGGGGTGGTGTGTTCCTTCACTGTGTCCATCTGTGGGGTGGTGTGTTCCTTCACTGTGTCCATCTGTGGGGTGGTGTGTTCCTTCACTGTGTCCACTGTGGGGTGGTGTGTTCCCTCACTGTGTCCATCTGTGGGGTGGTGTGCTCCTTCACTGTGTCCATCTGTGGGCGTGGTGTGCTCCTTCACTGTGTCAATCTGTGGGGTGGTGTGTTCCTTCACTGTGCCCATCTGTGGGGTGGTGTGTTCCCTCACTGTGTCCACTGTGGGCGTGGTGTGTTCCTTCACTGTGTCCATCTGTGGGGTGGTGTGCTCCTTCACTGTGTCCATCTGTGGGGTGGTGTGCTCCTTCACTGTGTCCACTGTGGAGTGGTGTGTTCCCTCACTGTGTCCATCTGTGGGGTGGTGTGTTCCTTCACTGTGTCCACTGTGGAGTGGTGTGCTCCTTCACTGTGTCCATCTGTGGGCGTGGTGTGCTCCTTCACTGTGTCCATCTGTGGGGTGGTGTGCTCCTTCACTGTGTCCTGCTGTGGGGTGGTGTGTTCCTTCACTGTGTCCATCTGTGGGCGTGGTGTGCTCCTTCACTGTGTCCATCTGTGGGGTGGTGTGTTCCTTCACTGTGTCCATCTGTGGGCGTGGTGTGCTCCTTCACTGTGTCCATCTGTGGGGTGGTGTGTTCCCTCACTGTGTCCATCTGTGGGGTGGTGTGCTCCTTCACTGTGTCCATCTGTGGGGTGGTGTGTTCCTTCACTGTGTCCATCTGTGAGGTGGTGTGCTCCTTCACTGTGTCCCACTGTGGGGTGGTGTGCTCCTTCACTGTGTCCATCTGTGGGGTGGTGTGCTCCTTCACTGTGTCCTGCTGTGGGGTGGTGTGCTCCTTCACTGTGTCCTGCTGTGGGCGTGGTGTGCTCCTTCACTGTGTCAATCTGTGGGGTGGTGTGCTCCTTCACTGTGTCCTGCTGTGGGGAGGTGTGTTCCTTCACTGTGTCCATCTGTGGGCGTGGTGTGCTCCTTCACTCTGCCCATCTGTGGGGTGGTGTGTTCCTTCACTGTGTCCATCTGTGGGGTGGTGTGCTCCTTCACTGTGTCCCACTGTGGGGTGGTGTGCTCCTTCACTGTGTCCATCTGTGGGGTGGTGTGCTCCTTCACTGTGTCCATCTGTGGGGTGGTGTGCTCCTTCACTGTGTCCTGCTGTGGGGTGGTGTGTTCCTTCACTGTGTCCATCTGTGGGGTGGTATGTTCCTTCACTGTGTCCCGCTGTGGGGTGGTGTGTTCCTTTACTCTGGGCACATGTTCAGATGGTATTCTGCCTGAAGCCTTCTGTTTGCAGGATAACGTCTCCTGTGGTCTTTGAGACACGCAAGGGAGCTCCTGGTAGAAGCTGATCTCACTGAACTCCAACTATTCTAGAAATCCGTGTTATTCCCAGGGCACCTGTCTTTTACAGTGTGGCTGCAAGGTCCCTGGCTCTCTGCCATTCTTACTCCCTGTGTTAATCCTGTGAAGTCATGATATTAGCTTTACTTCAAACATGGAGATGTGGAGGCAGATATAGTAGTTCCCCGATAGTTAACCAGGCACGACCTTGTGGGCAAGCCACGGATATCACGTGTGCCTCCTCCTTCGGATCCTCCCGTTCACAGAAGATACCGTAACTCAGGCCCCATTTCTCTTGGCTGCTAATCAGTTTCAGGGCCCCAACCCTTTTCTTTAGCTGTGCCTGCCCTCTCCCCTTTTCTAACACCTACCTAACTGCCTAACAAGATCACTGAGTTTGTTTGTGCGCAAAAAATATAGGGGAAAGAAGTAAGATGAGGTTACTTAAACTTAAATTATGTCCACTGCTAACTTTTTCATACTTTGATATTATAGATAGGTTGTAGATCTCCAAGCAGTGGATGAATTTCACGCAGTTCCCCAAGTGAATGTGAGTTGTACATATTGTCTCTGGTTCCCATGACGGGAGGGACAGACTGAGGGAAGCTTCTCGGTGACACACAATGTCACCTTCACACAATGTCACCTTCACCGAGAGGAGGTTTTGTTAAGGAACAAGGTGCTGTGGGGTCACAGAAAACCGGCAGTCGTTGTCCTGCCCCAGGGTGCGTCAAAAGGAAGCAGCTGGGGTTGGGCCTCAAAACCTGGATATGTTTTCACTATGATGACTTTGCGCAGATGGCACCGGGGTTAGAGAACACTTCTGGGAAAGCCACTCTAGTCAGAGGAGTGGCGCACAGAATGTGGGTGTGTGAGGGAGGGAGGGCCAGTGTTGTGAGTACAAAAGAGAGCCAAGAGATGAGTGTGACTGGGGTGCATAGAGCGCATGAGCTCCCTGTTAATTACGCTTTAGAGCAGCTTTTCAGAGTCCCTCAGAATGTCTCAAAGAGCACTATTGTAAGGCTTCAGGTGAGAGGACAGAATGCTACCTTCCCTTGTGTTTCAATAATGAGCTTCTCGGACAAGACTGCTGATCATCTCTGAGGGGCCAGGCCTGTTGTTACCGTGTGCAGGTTCAGGTGCCAGAGAGCTGTGTAAGGTTCCCGTTTCTAGAAGAGTCACAGAGGGAAGCAGCATAAACCTAAAGAGGGCTGGAGGAAATGTCAGGTAGCAAAAACTATGGTGCTGAGAGTCCAAATAGGCCAATGTGATGAATGGGAGCCTTAATAGCCTCTTTTAGAATAACGAGAAGGCGCCAGACACTGGAAGATCATGGAGAAAACATCCCAGGCAGAGGGACCAGCTGGTGCAGTATCCCTGAGGGAGGATCAAGGGAAGCTGGCTGTGCCTGGAGTCCTGGAGGAGAAGCTTGGTGGTGGGTTCTGGGAGACTGGCATGGAGTGAGAAATGGAATTCTTTTCTAAGTGCGATGGCCGGCGATCGAAGGTTTGCAAGAAAGGGCCTGAGCATGTTCCTGTTCATGGCCTGTCACATGGTCATAGCCCTCTCCATGGGGAGATTCTGGAAGCACAAGTCAGCAAGGGGAGGGGCTGCGGTGAGTGAAAATCCTCCTTTGGATGAAGGCAGAGGGTGCGAGGGAGACGAACGGACAAGCGATTAATTATTAGACCTGATAGTGAAGTGGAATGAGGGGCTTCCGGGAAGGAAGTTCCGGGCTTTGGATGTTATTTCCTGAGAGGAGGAAGACTGGCTGAGCTAAAGTCTGGAGGCAGCATTGGAAACTGCTGCTGTTTTTCCTTCCTCTTCCTCCTCCTCCTCCTCCTCTCTTTCTCCTCCTTGTCCTCTCCCCCTCCTTCCTCTGCTTCTCCTTCTTGTCTTGTCTTTGTTTTTGGACAAGGAAAACGTCACTGTTGACCCAGAGGGTGTGCTTGGAAGAGCAAGTGCACAGAGAACAGATGCTCATTTGGTTTTACCCTAGTTCAGGTGGTGGCTGTTTCTTTCCTTCGCTGGCTGAGGTCCAGGCCCACTGACCTCACCACCTTATTCAGTTGGCTAGTCTCAAAAGAATTGGTGCAAACCAAGGCCACTGCTCCAAAGGGACAGAGTCTCTAGGCCATCAGTGGAGTGCAGCAGGGGCCCTTGTGTAAAACAAAGGTCTTCCTAGGTGGGGGGATTAGAATATTTGCATGAAAGTCTTACAAGGTGGGAGAGATCAAAGGATTTAAATTCCTTGCCCTAAACACAAGCTTTATAGCATTTGATAGAGAAGACTCATGGTTGGTATTTCTTAACCCTTCTTATTTTAAACCATTCTTTTCTGCAAACTCATCAATGACACTGACTCTTTCTCTATCCTATCTCAGAATAAGAAACTTTTTTGGAGAGGGAGTACCGGCTTTGTAATAGTTGACTCAACAAACCAAGTTAGGCCCCTGGTAGAAGGAATAACTATTGCATCTACTTCACTAGCATGGTTCACAGTGAGCCCATCTTTGTGGGGTGGTCCCTTGGCCAGGAGACTGACCTGGCTCAATTGGATGTTAGGTCTGCCATAAGGCAGTTATTGAACTTTCTTGACTAGGAGGGGTTTTCTCTTATGGGTGTTCATTGCTACTTTAACATTCCACTTTCCTAAAGAGGTAACCAGAGACTCATTAGGAAGCAGCCCAGAGCGCAGAGCTCAGAGCTACCCAAACACTCTCTGCACCTTGGCTTCTAGATTGAAGGTAGTTGCCAAGAATTCCAAGGATATGTCTGGCCCTTATTCAAGAAAGAAACTGCTTACTTTTTGGGGGGTCTTTTCACCCTAAACTTTGCAGCTAATTTATATTCTGTTCCTCTCATCCCTCCTCCCTCAGAAGAGGGAACCCAACTGCGTCATGGGATTAGGGTAATAAGTGATTAGCTGATCTGGGGTGTCAGATGTGGCAGTTTGGGGTATCCCGGCAGAGGGCCTGTCTAAAAGACCACAAATGTTAGATGCGGGAGGAAAGAACTCCCTGACTGGTGTCTGGAAGGAGTTGTGAGGGAGAAACTAAGTCAAACATCATTAGCTTTACATGTCCCAGACAGAGAACCAGAAGTTGGAACATTGGATATTTTAAAATGTCCAAATCAAAGTCCATTAGATTCTTTTAATGGGCTCACAAAAGCCTCTGGAAGCTTTTTAAAAAAAAATGCCAAGTTGGCAATGACATTTAATAGAAAGCCCAAAGTCATAGGGTAGAGGTTTCAAAAGATGACTGAATCTGCATAGAGTGTCTCAGGTTACTAATTAATAAACCAGAGAAGATCCAACCTACCCTTAAAATATATAGCCAAAGGTAAAATGAGTAAATAAAAGAGTTTGTGAATAATGTATAAGGGATTGCACTTTAGAACTGTCATTGTGCAGGAGGGACTTGGGACATGGCTAGCTTCATCTTGTCATTAAGTGCTGTGGAGAAGCAGAAAGCTTAACGTTTTAAGTCTGCAAAGACATGCCCTGTTTCAACATTGGCTTGACTTCTGCAACAGGTGGTGTCTGGTCTGTATCGCATCCTTCTTCTCATGAATCATTTTCCAACTATAATTTCCTTTGTTCGAGTGTGTGGGGGAGAGAGGGACTTATGTGCATATGTGTGGGTGCATATGTATACATGCATATAGAGCTTCGAGGTTGATGTCACATGTCCTCACTCAGTAGCCGTATGCCTTGTGTTTTGACCTGGAGCTCACTCACTAAGTAATCTAGACTACATAGCCAGGAAGCCACAGGGATCCGCCTTCCTGTCTCCACCCTCTAGAATGCTAGGGTCGTATGCACAGGCTGTCATTGTCTCTTGTTCTTTATGTGGACTCTGGGTAACTACCTGGGTCCTCACGCACGCACAGTACGTACTTTAGAACTTAGCTGTTTCCCCAGAGGTAACCTGAAGTTCAGAGAACAATTGCAAACTGCACTTCTTAGGAAAACCCCGATTTACAGGTGTTTATTCCATCACACGTGCCTGGAACTTTTGTGAGGTTGTCACATCACGTTTCTTTAAGCCCTCTCTTTGGTCTGGTCACCTGTATTTCCAGAGCAAGGTGTCTGCTTTCCCCTGTGTCAGGCACTGGCATTTCTCATAGTCCTGTGAATAAGCCCCGGTAGACACGGGGCGCCATGGCTCCCCATTTCCAGGTAACGTGTGTCTGTTGGTGGAAACAATCTGTGGCACTTACACGGTTTTCAAACTATGAACTGTGCATCTTATCATAGTCTTAGATGGACAGAGCAGTTGCAAGGATGGGAGAGGGGTTTCCTTAAATATGGCAGTATCGGGCACTTGTCTCGGCTTTTAAACTGGCATCTTAGATCACTATCAACGGTTGGCACTCTAGTGCCACAGTGTCTGGCCATTTGCATTAACCCAGCTCCCACTGAGGTAAGATTTCCTCACTTCATCCTGTCCAGTGTGCTTTGTCCTCACTCAGGATAGCATTTAGCTGTCATATCTCATTGGCTCTGTCCTGATTGTGGCAGGGTCTCGGGTGCCTTTGACTCTTCATGTCCCTGGGAATACTTCAGAGAACTCTCCTTTGGTTTTGCTTTTCCTTTATTGATTTTTTTCTATTAGGTCAGTATCTAAAATAGGCAGTTTCATCAGACATCTTCATACTTAAGTGTGGACAGAAGTTTCTGTCCTGCCTGGTCCTGCAACCATTTAGTCCCAAATCAAAGCACAGAGGCTTATGATAATTATAAACTCTTTGGCTGATGGCTCAGGCTTCTTGTTGGCTAGCTCTCTCTTAGTTATTAACCCGTTTCTGTTCATCTGTGTATCTCCACATGGTCTTGGCTTACCAGAGAATGCCCAAGTGTTCTATCTTCCCAGTAGCTACGTGGTGTCTCACTGGCAACTCACTCTCGGTGTTCTTCCCCAAATTCTCCTAGTCTGGTAGCCCTGCCTATACTTCCTGGCTGGCTACATCCTGCCTGTCCATTGGCCAAAACGACTTTATTCATCAACCAGTAAGAGAAACCTATATTCCCAGCACACAGAAGGACCTCCCCATCACTTACGTGTGGTTCTTTGTTCTCGTTCCCCAACCACCAACCCCCCCACCACTTCCTCCTTCTTCTCCCTCCAGCTGGCTCCGTTTCTCCAAACCCCAAGCTCACGCTTTCCTGTCCCGTGGTTCACATTACTCTCTCCATCTCCCTTCTGCCTTTAGCTCTCCTCCTCCCCTTTCACCATCCCATGAATGGTTTTGTGATCTCCTTGCTTCTCTGTGTGGAGTTGGTTAGTCACTGTACTGACTGGTTTTGTGTGTCAACTTGACACAAGCTAGAGTCGTCAGAGAGGAAGGAGCCTCAGTTGAGGAAATGTCTCCATGAGATCCAGCTGTAAGGCATTTTCTTAATTAGTGATCAATGCAGGAGGGCTCATTCCATGGTAGGTGATGCCATCTCTGGGCTGGTAGTCCTTGGTTCTATAAAAAAGCAGGCTGAGCAAGCCAGTAAGCAGCACCCCTCCATGGCCTCTGCATCAGCTCCTGCCTCCAGGATCCTGTCCTGTTCTGGCTTTCTTCAGTGATGATCAGCAATGCTAAAGTTTAAGCCAAATAAATCCTTGCCTTTCCAACTTGCTTTCTGGTCACAGTAATAGTAACTCCGACTAACACTGTCACCCTTCCTCACTGCACCGTGGGAGAGCAAGTGTGCTCAAGAGATGACTCTGCCTCACTGAGGGAGATCTGTGGAAAAACTACTGAGAGTCCTTGAAGGAAGCTTTCCTCATTGGCCCATTTGCTTGTCTGTTCGGAGACTTTGTCAGCCAACGTTCTCCTGGATAGTATGTGGTGCCTTGGATTGTAAGTCAATGGCATTACTTGCTGGTTGATTGAATTGTTTGGCTCTCGTCAGTGGGAGCTCTTTCAGGTTGTTTTGGTTTTGCTATACTTTTTAAGATGTTATTTTATTTCATTTATGTAAGCGTTGTGCCTGAAAGTATGTCAATACATCACAAGCATGCCTGGTGCCTAGGGAGGCCAAAATAAAGTGCCGGCTTGTCTGGGATGGAGTTACAGACGCTTGCATGCTCTATTGGTCCTGGGAACCAAACCTGTGTCCTCCCCAAGAGCAGCCAGTGATTTTAACTGCTGAGCCATGCCTCTGGCCTCCAGGTGGCTTTGCATCTTTTTGATAATGCCATATTGTTTGGTTTTCGCTTGTGCTTCTAAGTCCATGAATCAACTTATTTCCACCTTTCATTTTCATGTTCAATTGTTATTATTATTATTATTATTATTATTATTATTATTGAGACTGTTTGTTCACTGAATCTGAAGACTCCCATTTCAGCCAGCTAGACTAGCTAGTGAGTTCATAGGATCTGCCTGTTCCCCATGCTGGGATTATAGGCGGGTGCTACCATGCTCAGGTTTTACATGGACGCTGGGGATCCAAGCTCATTGAGTCACCTCCCTGTTGTCACTGTAGCTGCCATTGTCTCCCCCGCTTCTCTCTCTCTCTCTCTCTCTCTCTCTCTCTCTCTCTCTCTCTCTCTCTCTCATTCTCTCTCTCTCTCTCTCTCTCTCTCTCTCATTCTCTCTCTCTGTCTCTCTTTGAGACAGGGTCTTACTCTACAGTCCCAGTTGGCCTGGAACTTATACCAGTACCAATCCCCCTGCCTCAGCTGCCCTCTGGGTGCTGGGATTACAGGCATGTGCCACCATCCTCAGATTATTTGATATATTCTTCACACTGCCACTTAGGACCACTCGGGCTCCTTCTGATCTTGCTTTTCTGATTTTATTCCTCAAACTCACCTCCTTGATAATAATCCATACAGAGTGTATCTTCGGCTCTACATAAAAGTAAATTGTCCTGGTGTGAAATTTACATTTTCCCTTTTTACCATCATCGTTTACAGTCTCTGGGCTTGCGCACATTTAAATAACTTAGAAAATAAGCAGTGAACTTCGTAAGCACACATATTTGCTATGTTGAGGAGTCTGGTTAATTAGCTATGCCTGATGCCTGATAGGTTTGACTGTGCAGCCACATGAGCTCTGTAGCACTTCACGGTCACTGTTAAAAATCACTAATTGACAATGTCTCACTTAACCTGAAAATTGGCTATCACTTTAACTAACTTAGGAAAAAGCATTTTGTGTGGATGTCCTTGTAATGAGCTTTGAGTTACAAGGGCAATGGACCTAGAATCTAACCCCCCACCCCACCTCCAGTACCTAGAAGAATCTTTTCCTACTTTCCAATTTTAATTCTTCCAGACAGTTCAGAATGTTCCCTTTAGTATTTATTTTCAAAGTAGTATTCTGTGGACAGCTTCCTTTGGGAATATACTCCGAGCCTATGATATTTACATCTTTGGATTTGGAAGTGACTGGGAATCTTGGGATGAAGGATGGGAAGACGGAAGGGTGGACAGAGACAGACAATTGCATCGGAGCCCTCTGCAGATTCTGTGAGGGGCCTGGGATGGCCTGGGCTCAGCAGCAGAGGCTGGGTCTGTTCTGTGGACCTCACTGTTTAGAGTGATTAGATCTTCTTGGCCCCAGGAGTGGAGTATGGACAGTTACCATAGCCACAGTGGTGTCCAGAGAGGTGCTCTGCTGAGAGCTGTTATTCGCTGGGCTACGGCAGGTGGGGGCAGTGAGGGCTTCATACAGAAGGGAGGACCAGCAGCTGTGGGGACTGAACAGGACAGCGCCTCCTACACAGAGATTCAAATAGGTTTCAGGGCCCATCCCTAACTCAAGAGTGGTGAAAGCATTGTGTTGACTTTTTGGCTTAAGTCCTGAATAGCTATTTTGTTGATTTCTCTAAATTTTGCAATAATGCACACACACACACACACACACACACACACACACACACACACACACACACCACACATACACACACACACACACACACTCACACACACACACACACACACTCACACACACACACACTCACACACACCACACATACACACACACACACACACTCACTCACAGACACACACACTCACTCACACACACACACACACAGACACACACACATGCACACACGCGCGCGCGCGCGCGCACACACACACACCACATACACACACACAGACACACACACTCACTCACACACACACACACACACACACTCACACACACTCACACACACACACACACACACACCACACATACACACACACACACACACACACACACACACACACACACACACACACACACTGCAGCCTAGCGTATTGTCATGAGCTTAATAATGGGTAGCTTCTTCTACAAACTGCTTAGGCCTCTTGAAGTACTAACAGGTTTCATGGACTTCCCATCCCTTCCTTTTAAAGCAGAACAGTTCTCTCAGGTCACATTTCAAGAAGAACATGGTATGGAAGTAAAAACTGGTTAGGGGCTTTTTAAGAAGAGTGAAAAGCACCTCCTCAACTTAGTTCACACCTCCTCCCCGTCTCTATATATCCACCACGTGGACCACATACACATTTTAAGGACTTCAGGTTTCTTTGGTATTTTTTGTAGCCTCCTGTAAAGTGCCACACAGAACAGCTAGTGGGGAAGCCGATGCTACGTTCCATCTAAAGAATTTTTCTAGTAAAGGAAACTTGGATCTCAAGCAGTTGCACTGACAATGGCCGGTGTGATCCGCTTAGAGCCCTTACTGACCGTGGTGTAGCTTGCCCTGCCGGGAGCTAGCGTCCTTCCATAGCTGAGCTTATCTATCCTAGCAACATCTCTCAGATATGACAGCCCATCCCTTCTGCTAGCATCCTCCACGTGCCCAAGAAAACAGACACTTGACTGATGGCAGCAGAGCTGGCCCTTTGTTTTCCCTGTAGGAAGCTAGTTTATGTAAAGAAGTAAATTGTCTCCCTGAGATATGACAGAATCAGTTGGTTTAGTTTGCAAACAGTCCCATTGGCTGGAGATGTGAATTCAGTCAGTGATTTTCAACAAGGGATGAGAGGAGTCCCAGCATCCTTGTAATTTCCTTGGGTGTCCCGGGAAGGGAGGCGACACGTTGCCACATTTTAGTATCCTATTTCTCTCTTTTCTTTTCCCCACTATTATTATTGTACATTCATTCTGAGGCCTGAAAATGTTTTTAAACAAGTTCCATAATCTTAAAAAGTTTAAAAAAATACATTATAATTATTCTTGGAAACAAATGTCTGCCACATGTTACATCATGCATAATTCTCCCAGGCTCTTCCTAAACAAAGGGTCTAGCCTGCTCTTGGGCTATGTTTTTCTTTTAAACCTGTTCTGTTAGTTTTTTGGACCAGGTCTTGTACTGTAGCCCAGGCTAACCTGGAGCTCACTGTTTAGCCATGTTGACCTCAGGCTCACCACAGCCCTCCTGCCTCAGCCTCCCGATTGCTGAAGCCACAGGAACCTTTGACTCACAGTCAACTGTAGCTTACTCCTCGCCAGCCACATCAGCTCCCTGGAGTTTGTCCAGATGGTGGGATGGCTCCTTCCTCAGAGTCCATGAACTTCCTCCTCCACCCCTGCTAAGTAAGCGGCCTGTTTTCTGATACCCCACAAGTCTGATGTGCCTAAGGGTCCCAGCCTAACCTTTAAAGTCACCTTTTCTCCCTATTTGAAACCATCCTCGAATACACCACATGTTAGCTTATTATTATTATTAATTATTAGTCTTTCTGCTTCTGAGTTTTTATAGGTACAGAGAAGGGTTTTGATTTCTTTGTTGCTGATTAGGAGACAGGGTCTCACTCTGTAGCCGCAGCTGATCTGGAACTTGCTCTGCCGATCATGCTGGCCCCACTCTCCCTACAGAGATTGGCTTGCCTCTGTCTCCTGAGTGGAGTGCCGAGAGAAAGGCATATGCCACCATGACTAGCTGAAGGGGAGTTTGTCACACTCTGTCCCCTCCCAAATGTCTAGAATCTAGGGAATGTCCAAACTAAAAACGGGATGGCTGAGTGACTACATGAGTGAATGAACACTTGTAAGTGAAAAGTGTGTAGCTCCCGTGGAAAGTGACCCAGCGGGTCACCCTAGCTGCAGGATGGCATTGTGTCTCTGCGTCGAGTCTCCTCTCAGACACATCTCAGAGACCTTGCGTAGGTGCCTTTAAGGAATGTAGCCAGGAGTGTCTGTTTCCTTTCTTTCCCCACGGCTTTCCTTTGCCTCGTGCTCTAGCCATTGAGGTGCATAGTCCAATTTTTCACACCTTGTTTTGACTCCAGTGTTTATTGTAACTCCAGTGTGTTACATTTCCTACCTCCTTAAATCCACAAAGCTCTTCAAGAAAGGATTTCCATGTATTATATTTTCTTCAGAAAGTCTTATCTCAGGCAGACATATTTGCCCATTTTCTTTTTTATTACAACAACAAAAAAAGTTTTACAATTATTACGCTTACAGAGCTCTGCTTTGCCAGGCCGGGTTGGTTGGTATCTCTCCATGAAACCACACACAATAAGACAATCTTCTAAAAAAAAAAAAAATTGCAGAACATGCTGATACAAGGCTTTAGAGCACTTAATTATTTCTTTTTTCCTTATTGTTTATCATTGTTTTGTCAACATTCCATATCACTACCCATAATGCTTTGGGTTTGGTTTTCTTTGAACATTCCTTTCTTCTGAACTTACTGTGAACTTGTGCCTCTTTAGCAGGCCGCCCCAGAATGCCATAGCCACTTTAGACAGGAGGGAGGGAAATCAACACGTTGGTTGTAAAAGGTGCTAAAAGCTAGCTCAGATTATATTAAGTAGTGAAAACACTCGTCTTCTTACTATCCCAGGTTGCAACATGAGGCTTGCTTTAAAAGGTCTATGTAATAATTTGTACATACTTAAGAAGAGTCAGGAATTCTGTTTGTGCAGGGAGGAGGAAGATTAGGTGGAATGCAGGAGGATTGCATCAAAGCCAAATAAGATACAAGAAGGCCAGCCCATTGTCACATCTGCAGGGCAGGGTGGTGGAGAGACGTATTTGTTTTATGTTCAAGGGCAGGAGAAGGGATCCCTCCCCGCAACACCCCCAGGTTTCTCGTTACCTCTTTGCATATAGTGCTCTTCTAAAAAGTCATTGTTCTTCTAAGCAAAAACTCCAGAGAGGGAGAAAGAGAGGGAGGGGGAGGGGAGGGAGAGAGGGAGAAACTAGCTGAATCCTCACAGCCTAGCTAAATAAGCAAGTCTCCAAGGCTCAGTAAGAGACCCTGAGGAGTGACACCAAAGTTGATATCCAGTTTCCAAATGTACCCACCTACACACAAACACTGGGACACTCTCTCTCTCTCTCTCACACACACACACACACACACACAGTGTGTGTACACACACGCACAGAGAGAGAGAGAGAGAGAGAGAGAGAGAGAGACAGAGACAGAGACAGAGACAGAGACAGAGACACAGAGAGAGACACAGAGAGAGACACAGAGAGAGACACAGAGAGAGAGACAGAGAGAGAGACAGAGAGAGAGAGAATTACCCAACTGTATTTTCAGAGAATTAATTTTGAAAGGGTTCTGTATATCGTGTGATATAGCCTAAGTCATAGCAAGGCAGTGTTTGCATACAACTATGGTATTCAATGAGTCCTTTTACAGAGTAATGCAATTTTGTCTTCAGGGAATGTCTCAGGACCCATGTAGATATGTGAATCTAGCCTTCATGTATCTAGTGGATACATGAAGTAGTCTTCTGGGCTTTATGAGCGCAGTTTCCCTATGCCATCCATATGTACCTATAATAAAGCTTAATTTGTAAGTTCAATGTAGTATGCAGCTAGCAACAAAAACTTACTGGAGATTCAGCAACTGCCACATAGTTTTTGTTTTTAAACCTTCTTTATTAATTGGATTATTTTCATCCTTTTACAAAGATGCACCTACAGTTTGTCTCTGAGATGCCTAGTTATCTCTGGCATGTTGGAGCCATTATTAAGTGAAATTAATTACTTCAGAAAAAGTCTGTGCTTCTATGGAAGTCCCCTTACTTGATGACTATGAAGTGGGGAGAGGGTGGGGGCTGTATACAGCTTGGATACACTGAGCAGAGAGAGTGGGGCAGAATGAGATTTCATTGTATTTCCCAGAATAACGTGTTACAGTGATAACTCTTCCCGATAGCCTGGTCCCAGTGCTGCATCAGTCCCAAATAACACACAGAGACTCTATTAGTTATAATGCTGTTGGCCAATATTTAGGGCTTCTTATTGGCTAGCCCTGTCTAAGTATTAAACCATAACTACTGATATATGTATTTCTACAAGGTCTTATCTTACCAAGAACGCCAGACTCATGCATCCTCTCCTCCCGGGATCACATGGCGACTTCCCTTACTCCATTTCCCAGAATCCTCCTTGTCTCCTAGCCCCACCTGTTTTGCTTCCCTGTTGGCCAACAGTGTTTTATTCATCAGCGAGTAAGAGAGACATATGCACAGAAGACCTCCCCCAGCATCTCCTCTTTTCTGTCTAAATAAAAAGAAAGGTTTTAACATAGTCAAATTATATATATAACAAAAGAATTATAGTTACATTTTTTAGGAATAACATTTAACAAGATGTAAAGAAAATATTGTATCTGTCCTATCTTTGTGAGTCTAAAGTCTTATATGTAACTTGTCTTTTATCATAACTAAGGAAAACTATAACCATGACTATCTGTCTTCAACTCCATCCAAGACCACAGAAGGATAACATATTAACTCTAGAATTGACAGAGACAACTCACTGCCTGGTCAGTCACCCCAAGTTCCTTGTTGTTTTATTCATCAACCAATAAGAGAAACATATGTTCAGAAGACTTTCCCCTTCAATAACATGTGATTAAAAACTAATAAATAATTTATTTCTAGAATTAAAGAGTCTCAGACGGTGCTTGACTTTGGGTAATGGTCTGTGGGAAGCAACGCTCTATAGAGAGTGGGAGACCACTCCTGATACAGGAATTCTGGCTAACTCTGTTGCCTCAGCTGCTACAGGGCTCCAAAGGGCCAAAAATGATACAGGTCAAACCATGTGTTCAAGAGTTGCTAAGAACTTCACCCCTCAGTTCCCACGAACAGCGGAGAGGGTCTGTGAGGTCAGAGGAAGGCAGGTCATGGTAGAATTTAGGAACAGTAGAGTAATGAAACTTCCTTGGAGGGGACTAAGCAAGGTCATATAATTCTCTGACCTCCTTCCCCATGAGAATATACAGCAGGATGTCTGTGTGTGGGGGTGTACGGAGGGTACAGGGTTGGGGGCCTGACCCATGTTCAATAGGTAGTGATGGATGGGTAGAAAGAGCCAGGGCTTTGTTAGTAGAAACAGGTGGTGCTCTCTCCGAGGTCAACTGGGTCCTATGTAAAAGGACTCTGTGAGGGCTGTGCTCTTGCCTTTCTCCCTCATGCTATGCTAAAGAAGTCCCCACCAGATGGAGACAGCAGGGGGATGTGGACCTGATGCCATCCAGAGGCGAAGAGATCTGTCAGTTCGTCCATACAGACTTGCCCACACCCATGAACCCCAGCCTGCTGGTCTACACGGGCCCAACCCATAAGAGCACCCTTGCCTGGGAAAACATGCCTCAGCCACTGGTTACATACAAGCTATACCTGTCCCCGGAAGGGAGGCATTCTTTGACTGCTTATTAGCCTTAGTCTTCATTTATTTGGCTCCAGAGTTACCGGCTTGGGGAAGATGTTTCCTACTTTGGTTGAAACCTGTCACAGGTAGCATGGGTGAGGCCTAAGCACAGGTGGATTTTGCCCTGAAGAAGGGTGCTGAGCAGTGAGTTTTGTCATTTATTGACCTGTGTGGGCAAATCATCTTCAGGTCTGTGAATACTCTTTCTGACATTTCTCTCACTCCCACATGAATAAACAGATGCTGAGGAGGTTGGGCTGGGAAGACAGGGGGCAGCAATAAGCCTGTTGAGGATAGCCTGACAGACAGACAAGGTAGGGACGTGCAGAAATTAAATTCTGCTTCTGTGATCTCATTGGCTGGTTGCTGAACTGGAACTTGACTCAGACATTCAAGACCTCTTTAGCTCAATGGCTTCTTAGGCACCATTTATGGGAAGTGCAGTCCATTGTGTTAGATTCTGTCTTCTCTGCCTTCCAGACACATATCCTGCAGTGGCCGCAAAAGCTTCAGTTTTATGGGTTCCCCACAATAGAGAGAAGTGTGTGGGTGCAAAATGTGGACTCTTACGTTGTGATCTCAAAGAACTCAGAGGCAAGATTTCCTGGCTTGAGACTATGCAGGCACAGTGTCATCAGAACAGGGCATGCCTCACTCTTTATTGTCACCTGCTCTGCTCACCCCTGTCTCAGATGCTTCTGGAAGCACCATGAAGGCTGTGCTGTATAAGCGGGTGATTCCTGGGAATGGGGAACATGGTATTTGATTCTTTTCTGAATGCTTTTGTACTTTAGACCCTGTAGCCTTCCTGGATCAGTCATGGTGGCAAAGGAGCCTGTGCTTACCTTGTGCCAGGCTTGCCTGGTTCCCTCCTTGGTGTTGAGGTATTACGTACAGTTGTACTACAAATGAAATCTCTGAAATGAGAATTCTTTTCCTGTGAGGCAGAGTAAGAAAAAACTAGCAAAACCCACACCTACTTAAGCTATTTGTGAGCCAAGGGGCAAAGGTGCAGAGGTGTAGAGGGAGGGAACACAGGTGCAGAGGTGTAGAGGGAGGGAACACAGGTGCAGGGGTGTAGAGTGAGGGAACACAGGTGCAGAGGTGTAGAGGGAGGGGACACAGTTGCAGGGGTGTAGAGGGAGGAGAGTGAGAATGGTCACACTGTTCATCTTTCAGCAGAGTTTGGCAGAACATGGGAAGCGCTTGTGTCCTGACAGAGAACTCAAGTCTGAAAACACACTTACTTACACGTGGCCTCTTCTTCCTGCAGTCTGACCAGTGCCCTCAGTGGCTTGTCCATGGCTTTTCTCCTCTGCCTCCCTTCTTCCCACTGTGAGCTTATTCTAACCCCACAGTGCCCTTTACATTACTGCAACCAGCATCGCAAGCGACTTCCTGATCTGCAAGTGTGTGCATGTCTGACTTGTTATCTGTGAGGACTTCACACTTGTGGCATCTGTGCCTTCCTTTCTCTTAGGAGACATTTTCACTTTCTGTTTAATTTTGTTCTGTTTTTGAGACTTGGTCTCATTCTCTAGCCCGAGCTGGCCTGCAGTGGCCTCAAACACCTGACAATACTCATGCCTTAGCCCTGTGAGTGATGGAGGAGCTGTTGGAGGAGCCCCAGCTCATCTGTCTGTCTTTAAGAATTACTTTCTTCTCCTGCCATTCTGAACACCCTTCCTGAGTCCCTGTACTTTCTCCCATACCCTGACCTCTCCCCAGGAGCCATGCTGGGCTCTCTGCATCCATCCCTCATATTCCTATCTGGTCTGTGGCCACACACCTACATTCTCTACTCTCATGGCTGAGTGATGGTCACAGCTAGGTCCACACTATCGACTCAAACTCTGTGGTCCATAGGTTCAAAAATCAAACCTTTCCCTTGGACCATTTTATGGTTTTGTTGTGAGATCCTGCTTTCCCAGTTCCCAATTTCTGACCCTCCTGCCTCGTCTCTGGGATGCTAGGGTCACCTTAGCATGTAAGGCATGCACCTTACAGGTGTTTTATATGGGGCTGGGATTTCATGCTAGGCAGGCATTCCACCAATATGATCATACCATGACTTTGTAGTATTTTTCAACATATACTGTGTTTACCCGACTTGCTGCTGTCAACACCAAATCTTGACAACTGAGGACAGGGTCAGAAGGGTGAAGAGAGCAGCTGTTAGGTTATAGCCAACATAAGGATTTTAGTGCCCCCTGTGATAACACTTCCTTTTGTTTCCTCTGTATATTTTAAAAAGAAAGCATCAAAGAATTCAAAATTAATTACCTCTGGGTGGTGGTGGCCCACACCTTTAATCCCAGCACTCGGAGGCAGAGGCCAGTGGATCACTGTGAGTTCGAGACCAGAGCTAGTTCCAGAACAGCTTCCAAAGCCACAGATAAACCACCCCCCAAAAAAAAGAAAGAAAAAAAAAGAAAAAATTAATTTATACACAGCTGTCTTTAATCCAGTGTCTATCCTTAGAACTCTGTAGGACCCGCCCCAGATTTCAGCCTTAGCCACATGAGTGCCTGTTATCAAGTCGGCTCCCACAGTTTTCCTCAGAAGCCAGAGTATTGCCTGTTGACTGCTTCCAAAAGCACCCTTCAGACGTCCAGTTGCTGAGACTTCTCCAGCTCAACAATAATTTTAGATATTTATAAATTAATTTTCTAGAAAGTTCCTGCCAACCACAGACAAGTTTTTGATCACTTATTTTGCCCAGGACAAAAGTTTAAGCTTCATCTTAACCTCTGAGAACAATCAGGTCAGTTCCCGGTCCCTGCTGGATCTACTGGGCGTGACGTAAATTGATACCGGAACATTTTGCTTCTGTATTTTATTGTGTGCTCCTGTCCTCATAGGTCTGGGTTTTTCACTTAATCTTTCCTTTTGAAGCATGTGCGTGTTCTTAAAGAAAGGTTTTTAGACATTTAATTGGTTATATATAGAATTATATGAATCACTATAGAAGAATTTTAAAATATGAGCTTGAAGCCATAACGGGAAGATTCTGATTCAAGAAAAAGAAGGAAGAAAGTAAATGAAGGGAAGGAGAAAGTGGGGAAAGGAAAGAGAAAGGGAGGGGGAAGGCGGAAGGAATGGAGAGAGAGGGGCATGGAAGGAAGGAGAAACCATGTAAGCTTGTAACTCCATCTCCAAGAGCTTTCTCAACTTCTCAAACTACAGCACAATCAGGTGGAGGCCAAAGTCTTCTATCACGCGAGCCTGTGGAGGGCCCTTCATATTCAAAACACAATGCCAGTTATTCACCATTAAGGCGGAAAAGGACAATGTAGAGAGTGGTGGCTGGGTTAGTGCATCCCTGGGTTGTTGCCGACAAGTGTCTGAAGTACGATGGTTGAACTTGCTGCTAGTATTGGAAACACAGGCTTCTAGTTTGAAAATGAAGAAATACAAGTCCAGTTTTATAGCTTTTGTTTTCTGGGCTATTGCCCCTGTTGTATCAGTCCAAGTGTAGACAGAGACAGATGTGTGCCTTGCCTAGTCTTTGGTGGACAGCCACCCAGTACCTCTCCTGAAAATCTTTATCATAACCCTCTTCTTTATATTTGTGCCTTCTGTGAGGTGGAGGGTACACTGTGACATTCTCTTCCACCACAGAACCAGATTTTGATTAAGTTCCAGTATAAAAGTGATAATACATTTGGACTGGTCCATGCATAAAGAGACCTCTGCTACAATTCAGCTGGTTGTTATCTAAAAGTTTTTCATGATGAACAGATCTTGAGCTCAGAACTTTGGCAGGCTGACTGGAAGCAAGGCTTCACTATCTCGGTCAATGTCTTGGCCTACGTAAGGCATTCACTGGCTATGGAGTGCCAAAGAGTTACCACTTACCCATTTTCTCGAGGTGATTTACTCATTGGAAATAAGTTATGTGTGAGCCTAACACCCCTGCACTCCCACAGAGAAGTTGTTGGTTGTTTCTCAGGAATGGAGACAGAAATCTTGGGAAAGGATTTTGTAACTCCTTAGAACAAACTAGCTTGCTGGTGATTGCATGACCTGCCCCTGTCCTCAGCACAAAAACGTAATTGGGTAGTGTCTCCTAGATTTTAATCTTGCTGTAATTTCACGTGGTGGTGGATATTCATTTCAGTTTTGTCTGTTCTCTTCAGTTTAGCAAACTACAAATAAAGCAAAAATCCACAGAGGATGCAGATTTAGCGTCTCCTTAAATATAACGTGGTGGTGGTTACATTTTTATGCTAGTTTTGAAAATGCATGATTGTCTCAGCAATACCTGAAGTGTGGATGGTCTACTCTTCCTAACCGCATTCTGAAGGTCTTTTAGCCATTTGAAGCCAGACTCTGTGGAAGCTTCATAGGCCAGAAAATTTGGAAATTAATAATGAGAAAGATTGGATGATTTGGGCATCTGACAAAAATTGTGAATCCTGTTTCTCTCAGAGACATGTGCGTGTTTGGGACTGTCAATTCATCAGCTTTTGGTATCGGTTTCAATAGATTATTGATGTATACTAAAACTGAGCCTTGAGGATGCCCACAAGTAATTCAGTGGTTGATGGCAATGGAAATTTCACAGTAATACACACACAAAATCTCTGCTTGGAGTTTGGACGAAGAGGGAAATCACACTGTATTTTTTAATTGTATTTGTTGGAGAATTTTATATGTTTTAACTATGTTGACTCCAAAATTAGCCTAGATCCTCTCAACGCCCTTGCCCTTGCCTTGTGTCCTCATTTTGTTTTAAACTTAATAGCTGTCTTCTCCAATTTGCACTGTCAATATACTTCTGGCTGTGGGGTGCATTCATGGTCAAGCTAACAGGACCCATACCCTTTAAACAGACTCTCTTGTCCCAGAAGCCATCACCTGTCCTCCTGAGTTGGGGGTGGAGACTCAGGGACCCTTCCAATGCCATGCTGGGATGGCTGTCTTGACGTTGTGCAGGTCCTATGCAGGCAGTCTCAGCTTCTGGGGGTCATGAGCGCAGCTGTCCTGTTCCATCCAGAAGCTGCTGTTTGGCTCTGGTCCTCCCTGACCTCAGACTGTTTCAATCGTTCTGTCTCTGATGGTCCCTGAGCCGTGACTCACGCTGGCTGAGCTCTCCGCAGTCACTAATTCTCTATACCTGGGCTAGTTGTGAGCTTCTACAGAAACCACCACCCTCTGCTGAGGCCCGAGAGTGGCACTAATCTATGGTATAGAGATAGGAACTTAGATAACGGTTTGATACAATGTCCACTTAGCAAAATAATTGTAGCAGGTTCACTCCTGGGTCTGTCACCCAGGATTTTTTTTTTAAATTGTACATATGAAAATAGAAATAATTCAATTCCAGCAGTGTTACTCACAGCACAGATAAAATTCCAGTAGCAAGTATCAGAGTCTCATTTGCATATCTGCCCCTTTATTAATCCATCTTTTGACAAACTGTGGCATGCAGGTGATCCACTTCACCGGATATTATCCTTGGCATATTTAACTTTGTGTAGTTTGCTTAGACAAATAAAATAATGTAGAGAGATGTTCTGGCAGAATCACACCTACATAGTTACCTCCTTCAGACACTGAACATTCTAGAAAACAGACCTGTGAGAAGACCCCAGTAAGGCAATGTGCTCATGTGTATTAGCACATATATGTTTATGTGTGTGTCTGCATGTGCGTAACACCTATACACACATACTTGAGCATCCCCTAGGAAAAACAGCTAGATCAGATAGTAGCACAGAGTAAACAAACCATTCTTTATCATCCTCCTTTGTAGAACTTTGGTAGAACTCCACCATCTCATTCCCATTTGAGGGAAAAAAATTGATTTTTAATCATTAACTCACTGACAGCCAGGGACCAGTAGTATTTGTCAGTGACATGGCATGCTGTGTCATGCTGTCTTGTTGCTCTTCATAACTGTGTGAACAAGAATCAGAATGGTCATGTATCTTCCCCAAGGTCACACAGCTAAGAATTTCAGCATTTTGTTTAAGTCTTGGTTGACGTCAGATGCCCTTTGTCCCTGATACTATTCAGGGTACATGCTTTCCCTCCTGCCTCCCAGTGTTTCCGGAAGAACGGCTTGCCTTCTTAGTCCTCTGTCTCATCACCCAATGAGCAAACTCTGTTTGTTTGTTTGTTTGTTTGTTTAAGAACAGCCTTAATGGTTGACCCTGGTAACCAAGCAGGCTTCTCTTTCTCTGCTGTGTGTGACGGGCACCCTGACTTTTAAAAAGTGGACCTGAAGGGGAAGTAGGAGTCTGTAGCTCTGAAGCATTGGGCGGGACAGTGATGCTTGGACAGTGGATGTTCTCAGATTCTTCAGATCAGCCAGGATTAGTCACAGTTTGGTTATAGAATCAAGGGTTTTGCCTCTTCCGATAATAGTTGTCAAATTTACATGAGTTTGTGTTAGAATGTTTCCTAGGCAAGTGTTCCGATATATAACTAACACACAGCTTTCCCCTCTTTCTCAACCCGAAAGATCACTTTTACCTCACCCTGGAGGAGTCTAGGCTGAGGAGTGGGGCTCAGGAGGTCTGCCAGCTCACACCTCTGCCTTTGTTTTTCAGTCTAGTCACAAGACACTACAGCCAGCAACAAAGGGCCTGAAAAAATCAATATCTGGGTTCTGAGCCTTCTGCGTCGGGGTAGGAGGGCACTGTCACCCACCTTTTTAATTTGCCCCTGATGTTTTTTCTAGTTTTGTTTCCTAGCTTTTTTCTGAGCTCAGAAAGGCAGGGATGTTTTCTCAAGCCCTCATGGCTCCTTCTACCCTTGCGAATGTCTGCTGGTTAGTCTTTTACTGTTACACACATTCACACCTCATATATTTTGCTCTAAAACAGAACATCTGAGTTGATTCTGCGTTTGCAAAGACCTCAGAGAGATGGAAGATGGATTTAATGTTGCCATTTTTAGATGGGGCTGTAAATAGAATGGCAGCTGTCCTTGGATGCATAGCAGATATACGGTACACGCAGTGAATAGAAGCAGATGAAAGATTGCACCCAATTAATCCTTACAAAAATGCACATTTCAGCCATATAAAGTCTTAACCACGGTGTATTTATTTATTCTATACCCTTGAAGACATAATCTCACACTTTGAAAGTAACTCATGAGGAGAAGAAAAAGTGCTACCATCCTCACTAGTTTCCAGTGACCTGTGATATTTTAGATAAAGATACTGTCCCCCTTTTAAATCCTACAAGCAATTCAAATCTACATAGAGGGATGAGCAATTAACATTGGCCGGGCACCCTTCTTGTGATGTGGGGAGAGAGATTCTTTGTAGGTGGGAGAGTCTGAAGCAGAAAGTTACCGTGTGGGACGGAACATGACAGTCACAGCAAGAGGGTCTGGCAGAAGTCTTCCATTGTCACGGTAATTGAGGATTGCTGCACTAACAGTTTCAGGTACACTGCTAACAGTATAGGCATGGTGCGAACCCCGGGGGCAGGGACTTTCCTCAGATGCTGCTGGGAAGATTATTTAGTGGGTAGTAACCGACTTGTTCTGCGAGTCTAAAGACCCGGGTTCAGATCCCCAGCTGTTTATGTAACAGCTGTCTATGGACATGCGTGCCTGTAACCCCAGTGCTGGGGAGGTAAAAACAGTAGCATCCTTGGAGCTTTCTATCTGGCTGGTCTTTCCACATTGGTGAATTGCAGGTTCATTGTAAGAGGCTTTGCCTCAAGAGGTTAAGTGGGGAGTTGACTAAGGAAGATACCCTGACTTCTGGCCTTCGCCTGCACATACACACACATATGTGCGCATACATGCCTGTGGGCCTCTCACCCCACATAAATATTTGCATGTTAAAATTAAATTATGCATTTAATCGCTGTATATACATAGTTTTAAAGTTCAGGCATTAACAGAGGAAGAAATATCAACTGCCCTGGAGGAGGTTGGGTCACAGGGGAAGGCTTCATGAAAGTGCTAATGAGAGACCGACTTGAGGGGAATTTTGAGGCCTGAGTAATAATTTGACTTAGTCAATAATGAGGGGGAAGGGATCATGACCACAAGAAGAGATAAGAGCATCCATCCGTGAGAGCCAGGGTAGCACAGCTAGAGATAACAGGGTGTGAGGCAATGTAGGGATGCCTGAAATCATCTAGGCTCACCTTTCTCCTCTGTACTCACTATGAGCTATAGAAGGCTGGTTAGAGTCTCTAGCAAGGAGAGGCTAGGGTAACCAAGGCAGTTATGGAGAGAATCCCAGTTGTATGATGGTAACTATAGCTTGCTTTGTCTGTAGGACATTCTGAGCTTTGACTCCTGACTCATGTCCTTTGCTGTCTTGTGATCTTGAGCAATTTCCTACCCCCAACCCCACCCCTAGACTCCATCTTCTTTAGCAGTCACTGGACTCTGACATTTTCTGTAAAGCAGTGCATGGGTTGGGCATGGTGGCCCGTGACTCTAAGCCTAGCCCTGGAAGAACAGAGCTGTGAGAATCCTGCAAATGCAAGGCTAGCTGGGGCAGCACAGTGGGTTTTAGACAAGAGGATCATGTTTCAGAAAACAAGCAAATGATGATAAGAAAACCCCTCACATGGCACATGGCACATGCCACCCAGTGTAGAAAGCAGAGTTCACTTAGACATTTCTCTAGTGTCTTCTTGGCCACTGTTTGACAGAGTTCCTTGTGTATACACCTTCCTTTGTTTGCATGAAGCCTGCACCTAGAGGGCTAGGAGAGAGAGAGAGAGAGAGAGAGAGAGAGAGAGAGAGAGAGAGAGAGAGAGAGAGAGAGAGAGAGACAGAGACACAGAGACAGAGAGACAGAGAGACAGAGAGACAGAGACAGACAGAGACAGACAGAGAGAGGGAGAGAGACAGAGACAGAGACAGAGACAGAGACAGAGACTAAGGAGCTGTGGTTCAGGATCTGGAGACCTGTGTTGTAGTCCCAGTGCATGGTGACTTCAAGTGTGCACTGCCAGTTGATCCTGCTCTCAAAGGAACCATTGGTGGCTGACAGCGTCTGACTCACTGACTTACCAGGCAGTCCTGTATCGCCCGGGCAGTCCAGTGACTTATATAACTGAATTCCAGTAAAAGGTTGACTAAACCAGATATTTTCTGTCTGGAGAAATGTGATCTATAATATCTAAACTCATTTTGAAGAGCTGTGGTTACCCCATGTTTGCAGAAAGTGGCAAAACTCAAGGCAAGTATCTGGAAAATTCATTAAACATGCAGGAACAGGCCAGGCCTGCCTGTGGCCTCCTATCTGTTGTCCCAGCATTCCAGAGGCTGAGACAGGAGGATTATTACCATGAGTGTGAGCCAGCACAGGCTACATAGTGAGTTAACAGGTTAGTCTGAGTTACAAAGGGAGACCTTGTCTCAAAACAAGGAACAGCAACAACAACAAAACCCAACCACGTGCGCGCGCGTGCGCGCACACACACACACACACACACACACACACACACACACACACACACACACACACACACAAGAATGAAACAAGAATGAATGAACAGGCAGAGGTAGTGATTGGCCTGCTGTGAACTCGTCTTCACATCAGGAAACGAATGGTGCCCTGTGCAGTATGGTCTCGGGTGGTTGTGCAATGTAAGGCTGTGGTTGGTAGCTCGAAGGAAGCATGAGGTTGCTGCAGGTCAGAGCATCTCAAAGGTGCACATGAGACGTGCAAGCTGAGAACACTTTCTCTCTAAACGTGGAGGGGTCCACACCCAGGAGAAGATGCTGTTGTCAGGGTCATGGGGTCAAGGACTGTTAACTCCTGACCATACATACCCCTTTGGTGTCTTTCCCCCAAGGGCACAGTCTGACTACTGTTTTCTCTAAGCATTGATTTTCCTATCATTTTGACGTGTGAGCAGCTATGGCCCTGAAGTCTCTCAATGTGTCCCTTTCCATTCTGTCTCCTTGCTTTGTCTCTACCCGTTAATCTTGTAACCACCCACTTACCACATGGATTACCTTGTAATTGAAACTGTAAAAGCCCATGGCAGGTAACCCTATGGCTGGCAGATGGTTCCCCTGGTGTGTCAGCTGTCTCGAGGCTTTTCTTTTCTTTTTTTGTCCTACAATGTGGTCTAGGAAAGAGAGAGAGAGAGAGAGAGAGAGAGAGAGTGAGAGAGAGAGAGAGAGGAGGAAAAAAGGAAACAACAAAAGATAAGACAACAACCCACAAAGAAAAAGAACCCAGATTCTATAATTCGAAATTTAACAGAATGTATTTGCTAACACTTTCCAAACTGCCTGCAGACCAGAATTCCTGTACGGAAGCATTTTCTGTGGAGCACCAAGTGAAAGAGAGGGGGCGGGGATGGCGTGTGGGGAAGCGTGTGGAGGGTGCTACCACAGACTGCATGGAGCTCAGCTTCGGGTTGGTCTTTTGGTGGAGTTATTTTGGGGGGTGGAGAGCTGAGGCAGACCTCCCCTCCAGCTATTGGTTGGTTTGGCTCATTATCATGGCAGCCCAAGGGGAAGAAATGCTTGTTCAAACAGTAGATATTCCATAAAAGCTAACAATTATGGCAAGTCCTTTCAAAAGGGAAATTACATTAAAGATGGATGAGGGCATATTGAAATAATTACATTTTAAGGTGTGTAACATTAAAAGATATTGAATAGAATATCGACTGTTTTGTGGAAATAGCAATAATGAGATTCCTGTCACCTAATCTTACCATAATTGGGTTATTATTATGCAAATGAAGGTGTTACTTTAAAAAAAAAAAGCAGTAAGGGAGCCAGTCCTGCATGAGGCAGCACTTCCTTTATTCTGCACGCCGGGCTGTCAGTTCTTAGATGGAAGACCCTCTTCTCAATAACTTGCAAACACTCATTTTATTATTTGCTCTTCATTACTCCATGGTATTTTTCAGCCTCCACAGTTGTAGATTGGTGGCCGGTGGTGTGTGCCTGTGTTAGGTTTATGTGGAACTCAAAGGAATAATTAAATTGTATAATAATTACCCACTGTCATTTCTCAGAAGTGAAATGGAGTCCTTTCTCTGCCAGGGTGCACACGGCAGGGTTATCATTCCTCTGCACGTGCTCTGTCTCTGTTGTGTGACATCAGGTGGTGGCTGAGTGTCTCTGGCACCAACAGGTCTTGTTGGGCTAGTAGACCTCTAAGGACACGGTTGTCCAACTATTGTGACAGGGGAGATGAGTCCATCAGTCATGCTCAAATTATTATCTTGTTTTGTTTGGCTCCCACGGTACCCATCATGAAGAGAAATGGATGGGGCAATTGTCCTATTGGTTCAGGACCCAGATAAATCTCCCCATTAGCAGGAAATGGTATTTCTCAGCATTGACAGCCCAGACACTGGGCAAAGGGAATAGTGTTTGCTTGGAACATTGTGTGACTTCTGCCCAATGCTCCAGTAGGGAATGCCATGTTTCCAAGGGGTGGTGCACAAGTTTGCTTTATAATTTCTCTGGTTTTCCTTCATAGAGAAAACCCCAGGTCTAGGGGTAGGCTGAGCCTTACTGACATCTCATGATGGAGTTATTTTTTATATCTCAAATACTCTAGATTAATCATGGACAACCGGTTTGGAGCAAAGCACAGAAGACAAATTTCACTCACACAGTACTTTGGGTTCCAAGGATTAGGAGGTCAAGAAAATCTAAGCCGTATCAATTTATTTTGGAGTCAACTGAGACTGTATAAATGTCAGGGCAGCTGCTGGGTCTTAAACCCTCCATCCCTCTCCTGGTAGGACCAGGCTGAGGGTGGCTGATGTGCACGGCTGTCTGCTGTGTTCTGCCCAGTGGACAGATCGCAGAATCCATTTCTGTTAATGTGATGAAAGGTTCTAGGAGATGTTTCTTACTGTAAATAAAGCCTCAAATTTAGGCCTCACTTTGCAAGAATTCACAGTCCTGAAGAGATTAATTCTAATTTATTGTGTTTTTTACCAATCTTGCTAATTTGCTTGCCTCAAGAGAGTAGGTCATTTAGAAAATTATTCTTATTCTGTTTTCTGTTTTTCATTGCATTAGTTCATTGTACATGGGACTGTAGGACGTTTTCCCAGAAGGATGCAGGGTATGAATTAAAATTAATTTTGTGGAAGGAAATTTTGGAAGTTGAGAATTACAGCACATAGCTTAGGTTAGAATGTTATTAGCAGCCTGGGAGTTTCATCTGCAAAGCTTGGATTTCGCTTGTTCTGCGGATCGGATCAGCACCCTGCCCATGGTTTACCTGCTCAACTTCCTGCTTTTCATTTTTCTCTCCATGGCTTGAACACATCAATCCTTGCTTCCAGACCTCCTGGGCTGGGGAAAAGAGGGCTGTGGGGCTGAACACTGGCAATGAATTATTGTCAACATCACTTCTTGTTTTTTGTTGCTCCCAGTTTTACCTGGTCTGAAAACACAGAGAACTAGCTCTGGACCATAATGATGATGTCTATCATCCCTGAGCTCACTCACCTTTTCCCTCACTGAAGCCCCCAGGAAACCTGAGGTTACAGTGCTCACAGGGTGGGGGAAACCATGAGGAGGAGACCAGTGAGTGGTTCTTCTCAGTGAGTGCATCTCCTCAGAAGCAAAAGCAGCTCCTCACTTCCCAAGGGCTGGGCTGTCTAGACCTCTCCAGGCCTTGCTGTTCCTGGGTTTCACAGCACAGGTTATTTTGACCATGGCCACCGTAAGGCCAACCTTACAGATGGGATTACAGAGAGACACTCTGCTGCAGCTGCCACCAACCCACAGTGATGACAGATGGTGCAGGAGACTGTCCCCAGGTTGAGGCACAGTTAATTTGCAAACCAAAGGAACATTAAACTCTGCCTATTCCAATAGGATTTATAAAGAAAAGATATCCCTTTTTAATATGTTGAACAACTCATTGTCTTTCTGCAAACACTAGAGTACTTGGAAAGGTAGTTGTTCAACCACTGTAAAATAAATTGTATCTCATGTGAGCAGGATACTGTCCTGCCACAGGCACAACAACATCAGACTGTATCCTCCAGTGAGAGGCAGTAAAAACTGCCAAACAGGGTCCCAGACAACCAAAAAGGGTGCTGCTGACACCCACTCAGCAACAGAGCATGCGTGAAAGCAAACTGGCTGGGGATAGGATAGTTTGCTTTCTGTTACAATTGACAACTGAGAAACTCTTTCAGCACTGGGGGATAGCTGTCAGTAAAGTGCCTGCCTAACACACCTGAGATCTGAGTTCTCCATGTGTTCTACCTACTTACAGCCCCATGTTTTTTCTAGTTGTATCATCTGAACATGGTATTTTATTGTGCTTTATCATCTAACTATGCATACGTAAACACTGTAATTAGTTTTGATGTTCAAAGTATCCTGGTACATCCTTCAAGCTTGTTTTAGTCTGTGGGCACTTCTGTTTGTTTCTTTTCCTTCCATCTTACCTGTCCGTAGAATTGGGTGATTGAGTTTCTCATGGTGCGTGGTGTGGCTTTTGGCTATTGGCCAATAGTGTGTTCCTTTGTGTCTACTGAAACGTAGCAGCTAGCTTCAGAGACTTGACCACACATGCCTGATCCCTTTGTAGGACTTAAAGGGGCGCTGTGATTTTTCATCAAGAGGAGGGTAATGTTATCAGTCTCGTTGTGATGTTGACATTCACTGATGCTCAGTGCTTGCAACCTTAATTCATCAGGATTGCAATATGTAATTATAGCATCTTGTTTTTTATTTATTACCTATAAATAGGTTTATGAAAAGATACTTGCCAGTGAAGAACTCAAGTATCAAGTTCTATAGTTCACATAGAAAATGCAGGATTATAAAATTATTGTATCCTCTATTTTTAGAATTTATTATTTTTATTTTATGCGTGTGAGTGTTTTACCTGCTTGTGTATCCTTCTAAGAACCATGTGCATGCGGTACCCACAGAAGCCAGGAGAGGGTATGGGAGCCCCTGAAACTGGGCTTTTGGATGGTTGTGAACCACCAGGTGGGTAGTGGGAATCAAATCCCATTGCTTCGTACTCTTAATCTTTGGGCCATCTCTCCAGACCACATGTTGAATCAAGTGCTCTAGTATCAAGGTAACTGACTGGAGTCTTGTTCTCTTGAGGAATTAACTGCCATCTATCTAATGCCATTGGATTCATGAGTTTCAGCACAGTTGATGGGTGTCACCACTTTGTAACTCTTTGTCTTTGAAAGCTATATTGTCTCATCTCCTCTCAGTGGAAAATTCCTCACATTGATTGCCAAGTTCTCTAGTATGACTGTAGTACTCAGCCTGCCCTATTGATTTCTCTAAGAATCGTTGTGTATGCATGCTGTCTGTAGTCATTGGTACTGTTTGGTCATTACCCAAAGACCTAAACAGAAAGACTTACTTGATGTGCTTAAGAAATATTAGCTCCAGTACTCAAGTGTTAATGTGCAACTTTCAGATTTTATATCAAAACAGGAATCTCAGATTGTCCTGGCTTATAAGAAGCCTATCAAAGGCTTTTCCAATATCTTTAGAGAAGAGAGGTTCTGGCATAGGGAAGTTCCATCTTCTATGTTTTGGCCACAGTGTGAACATTTGAAATATTCCTGACCTCAGTGTTTCCTTGCCTTATTAGGCCAAGATGTTATCACACAGCATATATTTGGTTGTGTTCACTGGGACTACTCATGATAAAACACATTGCAGGTGCGTGTGTGTGTGTGTGTGTGTGTGTGAGAGAGAGAGAGAGAGAGAGAGAGAGAGAGAGAGAGAGAGAGAGAGAGAGACAGAGAGAGACAGAGAGAGACAGAGACAGAGACAGAGACACACAGAGAGACACACAGAGACACACAGAGAGAGACAGAGAGAGAGACCTTGGGTATCATTCTCAGGAACACTATTTATCTCTTTTGAGACATTGTCTCTCATTGACCTGGAGCACTGGCTGCCCACCCAGGCTCAGGGAGCCCCATGTCTCTGTCTCCCTAGTCCAGCAATTACTTAACCATGATGCTGATACCAGAGAGGAGCTTTGCATGGTGGGTGGGGTGGTATGCAGTGATACAGAGCTGATGGTATCCGGCAAAGCACTGCAGCACCCTACTCCATAGTCAATGGTAGGTTTCTGTGAGATGTCACTGTTTTTATTGTTAAACCTCAAAATCATCGGGATGCTTCTAGAGGTCTTTTTTTTTTTTCTGAGTCTAACTACTTCATTATTCATCGGGAGGCAGAAGGCATCTGTGGTTCTAGGTGTGACAACTACAGAGTATGAGGAAGAGATCATCTCTTCCAAGGCCACCTCACACATTAGGGGAATGTCTCCCTGGTAGGTGCCACTTTTCTTATTGATATTATAAATGCATGACAAAAACAACCTCAGAATAGTAGGGTTTATTTGGGCTCACAGTTTGAAGATACTGTCCACCATGGACAGAAAGGCCTGGACAAAAGCAGGCCCAGGTGTGACAGCTGGAGTGTGAGGGGCTGGTCACACTACTCAGTCAGGAAGTAGTGAGAAGAGAATGCTAATGTTCAACTCACCTTCTTCTTATTCAGTCCAAGATCCCAGCCATAGGACAATGCTGCCCACTCTCAGGGTGGGCCTGTCCTTCTCTGTTAACAGCCTCTGGAAACACTCATACACAGCCATACCCACAGGTGTGTCTCCTAGGTGACTCTAGACCTTGACATGACAAACCTCACATGTTTCTTTATTCTGAGTATGTGCTCTTCCTCTATAACCAAGCTATGCCTTCAAGAGAATTCTATTTATAGATTGACTTGGGCCCAGGAACAACAATCAGTCTCCTGTAAAGACCTTGGAGTCACCATAGTTTCCTTGAACTTAGTGGGTCCACCCAACTGTTTGGAGTCAGTCCCTCTCAGTGTGTAGGTCTTACATGCAGTGGACAGCATGAAAGGGAGAGAAACCCCAGGTGTCTATTACCCCATGCCTTACACTCACTTGTGTCCATGTGTCCCTTTCATTTGACTGCAGTAAGGAGAAAGAGAGGCCTCACATGACCTGAAGCATCCCAGGGTACCTGATGTGGCTGGAGATTTCTTTGGAAGTACTCTGAGTTTTACTAAGTTTTTCTGTGTATGGATTACATAGACAATCCTGTCACTCTTTTCTGCCTCTAAATGAGCTCAATGACAGCCAATTTGTCCAAAACATGACCAAACTTGCCTTTAAGACATGCTGTGTGCTGGGAGTCTAATTGTAATAATTCCTCATGTGTAGCACAAATACTAAATACCCAAAGACAGATATTGGGGTTCAAGCTGAAGATCAAAAAAACAAAGCAGCCAAGCCACTGGAGAGTTCTTACCTCTACTAAGGCTTAGATTGAAGAGAGGCAATCCTGTCCTCAGAGTGACTGCAGACTGCAATGCTCTCCACCAAACCTCAGTCTGCTCTGAGAGTGCACTGAACTCCTGCCTTATATTCCTCTCTTGCACTGGGATTAAAGGCATGTCGTCCCAAGTGCTGGGATCAAAGGCGTGAGCTCTGTTTCTCTTTTAGACTGATTCACTCTCATGTAGCCCAGGGTGGCCTTGAACTCATGGAGATCCATCTGCCTCTGTATCCTGAGTCCCGGGGATTAAAGGTGTGGCTACCACTGTCTGGCCTCTGTGGCTAACTAGGGGCTAAGGTGTGTGGCTACTAGTAGCCTAGCTCTTGACTAGGTGTGTGGCTAACTAGTGGCTCAGCTCTGCTCTCTGACATTCAGGCAAGCTTGATTTGCTTGATTAAAAAAAAAATCACTACATCCACACTTTTCACACCACCTCTACTCCAGGCCAGAGAACGTCTTGTGTTTTACCTCCACTGCCCATGGTTTTCCTAGCCGTAAGTCACTGTCTGCCTTTCCTTTCAGCTTTTGAGACTTTTCTCCTTTTCTTAAAACCCACAATATCAGCTCATTTTCTCATCTCTGTAAGCACAGACCTGGCAGTCATGGAGGGAAATGAGTGAGATCTGCTGTGAGTCAAGTTGATTGTCAAGGTTTAGTTGCCTGAGAGACACACCTCTGGGTATGTCTGTGTCTCAGGGTTTCTGGAGTGTAAACTGAGAAGGACAGACCCACCCCGAGTGTGGGTAGCATCACCCTGTGGGTAGCTTGGGACTGTGTGGGTCACCAGTTTTCATCTCTCACACCTTCCTGACTGTGGGTGCAGTGATCACACACTACAGTTCTCACAGCTGGATCTTCTGTTGCCCAGGCCTCTCCCTCCACGATGGACTTAGGGGAGGACGGTTTTGTTTCAGTGTGTAGTCTCATGGGGAGTGAGACATGAAGGCTGAGGCTCATTTTGTGACATTGGAGGCTTGAGCTGTGATCTGTGTGCCTGGATTGGGATGTAAATTTTAACTTGGGAAAAGGGGCCGTCTGTAACCCATAAGCTTCACCCCTACAGTCTTGTGTCTGCCAGCGAGACCCCATGTTCAAAAGCATCCACTGATTTTCCAAACAGCACCGCCAGCTGGAATATAAGTGTCCAGCCCGGCACCTGAGGTGACACTGCACACCAGCTAACATACGGTCTCTATGAAGCCTGTCTTTGGTCATCTCTGCCCTGTGGTCCTCCCTGCCATTTTCCTCTGAAGATGTTGGCATGCATTCTGTATTCTCTTCATTTCAATCAATGCGTTGCCTTTTGAGGAGCCTTTGACTTCACGTCTCCGAGCTGTTACTAACATCTTGTATTATTGATCATCATCTTCTTGAAGTGGAGACCTTTGATACGCTTAAGTGTCCCATGGAAAGTACCTGCTCTTCGTGTGACCAACTCAACAAGGGCAGGACTCAGGATTCTGTCCTTTTTAGACTCAAAGCTTCCATTTATGAAGTGGTGACTGCAATCCCGATGCAGTAACACATGCCTGTGGCTATTGTGTCAGTCAGCTCTTCACACACATACTCAGAAACACTCTGTCTGATAGGTCAAACAAAAACCTGTCTCAAAATAGTTGAGGTAAGGAACAGAGCTGTGTGGCATCACCAGAGACACCCACCGCTGGGACCTCATCAATCGCCCACATTTCACTCCACTCTGAGTCCCGTCTCTCTCATCAAATTCCTTAGGTTTAAGATTAGGGAGAATCTCTCAAAGTGTTTGCAGTTTCACGTCTGGGTAGTTCTTAGAGGGAGAAGAGTGCAGACTGAGGGATTGAGATGGGTTTTTAAGATCTAGGAATGGTTGGGTGAGGGTGAACACAGTGTGTGGCTTCCTGGAGCTCAGTATTGCCTGCTAAGGTCCTGGGAAGTCATCCTTAGAGTTTAAAGGAGTTCAGGCCAACTCTCTACCCCAAACTCTGAAGACTGACCAGCCTGGCTGTCCAATGGGAAGCTTACACTGTTTATCTATGGACAGGATTTGGTTCTACAGGTGAGGTCATGTGGCCAGAGTCCTTCAGATATGCACTGAATCTGTCACAAGTTTCCATACACAGCAATGTTTCTATTAAACCACGCTTGAATGGCAACACTCACAAATCATATCTACTATAGCGGCCTCCTCCTGGTACTCAATGCTTTTACTTTATTGAATCTCTTACACACACACACACACACACACACACACACACACACACACACACACACACACACGAGTGACTTGTTGAGTAGATTTCCTTACCTAGGACTGTGTTCCAGTCATCAAGACTCCTTACCCAATCCTTGGCATTTGAACACTTCCATAGCCTCCAGTGGATTCAGAGAAGCCACACATAATGGAATGATTTATGATGCTACCCCGCAGGGTCAGAGATAGGGAAGCCCATGGCCTGTGGAACTGCTCTCTATTGCTTAAGCAGGTGCCTGGGTAGAAGCTGGAGATTGTGGCTGTGTGGCCTGCAAGAGTCCAGGGTCTCCCAGAAGTAAGATGTGTGTCCCTCGGGGAGAACCCTGGCTAGGCCATACTGAGCTGTGCACCCTAATGGCCTGGCTCTCAGAGCACAGAGATGAAAGTCGGAAGATGCTGTTATCTCTGGCACTTCCTAAGATGCAGGGCCTGCTCTGCTCCTGCTCGGGCCTGCAGCAAGCCCTGATATTCAGGTTCTTCCTGCCTCCTCAAAGCCAGGGGAAGACCACCCACTGGCTCACTATACCTCAGGTCCTTTCCTTTAAGAATTCCAGGTGCCCAAGATGAGCTATCTATAAATGTTTCTGTTATATTCCAGGTACTATTTTGTTGTTGCTGTTGTTTGATCTATGGACATAGACACCCAGGCTTTCCTGTAACCCCATGCTCTGGGCATCCTGGTGTTGCCCCTCATCTACCTCTTTCTCTGCTAATGACTTTTGCGTCTTTGAAGTACTTGGATCACAGCTTCTTTATGGTGAGCTTAATGGCTTTGTTTTCTGTTTTGCCTCACAAAGTACGTTGCAGGCATTGCTCAACAATATATTTAATTTGACTTAGTATTCATACAAGGGTTGAGACTGTCTGTGATACTAATGTTAGGGCTGGAAATCGCGTCTTATTCATGGAAGGGGCTTGGGTTCTGCTGTTACTGGGTAAGGTTTGTGCTGAGAACTTTCAGCATGAAGCAGACTTTGCCAGCCTAGCTCTCAGATTGGTATGTTGATCCTACCCCTTTATCCATTTAGTCTTTTTTGTTGTTCCACCCACTCTGCGCGCGCACGTGTGTGTGTGTGTGTGTGTGTGTGTGTGTGTGTGTGTGTGTGTGTGTGTGGTGTGTGTATGTGTGGTGTGTGTGTGTGTGTGTGTGTGTGTGTGTGTGTGTTTCTACCCTTGCATGTGTGGATGTCTGAGCTGATGCCAAGTGTCATCCTGTATCAAATGTCTCCTGTTTTTGGCACAGTCTCTTCCTGACCCTGCAGCTCACCACTGACTGGCTAGCAGAGAGGCCCCAGGAGGTTCCTGACTCTTTCCTGCCCCAGCACTAGGGTTAGAGATGTGTTTACATGGGTGCTAAGTTATCCACGCTCAGGTCCCCTCAGGCTCGTAGAGCCAACAATTTTCCCACTGACCTACCATGGTAGACCCTACTCCTTCACATAAAGCTTAGTAGTGGATGTAAGTGAATTCTTTTTGATTTAGAGTTTGATGTTTTCTCTGGGGTTTTCCTTTAATCAGGAGCAATGGCTCTGTGTGATAAAAAAGCATTAGAATATGATATGGTGTCTAAGTCAAACTCCTTGCCTGTGGTAGTTTCTATTGATCCACTGTAGTATGAGGGCTGGGAAGGAGACACATTGTCCCACCAAACGTGGTTCATTAACACAGAAAGAAATGGATTGGTAGTCTGTCTTCTTATGACCAGTTTACAGCGCTGAAGAAACTGGGTCTTCCTACCTACTGACTTCCTACCTAGTGAAGTCATATTTTACTGCTAGCCTGTGACAATTGGCAGAGGGTGTATTTATGTGTAGAGGGGACATACACAGCTAACTGATGAGACATGGGGTCAGCTTTCACCAGCTGTTTTGATGGTCTTTGGTGCCATAGTTGGCTTTTCTGGTTTTTCTCTTTCTTATCCCAATTCCAGGAGGCAAAAAAAGAGGGGAAGAGATATAATTTGCATCCTCTGTATTGGAAATGCTTGGAGGATGCTTGGGTTTCCAGGAGAAAACCTGAAAGAGGAAAGGACTAGGGTGAAGGTGGTGTGGACAGGGTTTTTCAGAGGTACATGATCTGCAAGGTTCTTAGTTAAAAACATCTAGAAACATAGCAGTCCTGTCTAGTTCCTGTGCTGGGCAGGGACAGCTCTGAAGCCTTAGTTGGGTAGTCTAGTGGCAGCATTCCAGTTTCTTTCCCCAGTAATGGACTTCCCTGCTGGAATTCGGAGCACCAGGGCCATTTCCCTCATCCTGGAAATACATATATTTGGCAGCACATGTTCCTGTTAGATGAGGGGAAGGCCCTAGGCTCTGTCTGTGTCTATCCATGATTCTCCTTGGTACTGTGTTGTAGCAGCCTGGTCTGGAACACAAGGGCATTTGAACATCTAAACCTTTGTGGATAGCAGCTCAAGAAACTCTCGTTATTTTGTGAACCGTGTTTTCCCAGGAGTAAACAGTACATGTATGTGACTGGATTCTTAGCTGTTGAAGGCTGACTCTTTTCCCCCAGTGTGAACCGAGTATTTGTTCATATTTAGACAGCATCTAGGTGGAGGTAATTTAGGCATTTAATCAGATATAAAGCTGTGCTAAAAACAGGAAGAGCTCATTATAGATTCACAGATCTGTATATGTGTGTGCTCAGGGGTGAAAATAATCCTGGGATACATTTCAGAGGAAAGAGATGAGTGAAAATAAGAAAAAAAAAAAACCTAATGGATTTGAGCCCAAGTAAATGAAACTCTATTATTTAATTATAGTATCCTACTGTGAATATAAATGGAAGATGAGCAAGAATTTTTTCCCCTGCTTGGATTATAGAAGATTTCATGACTAAAAGGGAAAGTCTGTCACTCAGAGCTCCACACTAGAGGTCTGATTCTTCATAGAGTGAATCAGGGAACAGAGAAAATATTTTGGGAATTGAGGACGATATCTTTTGCACACACTCAAGGTTTTTATATCTAACATGAGTAAAATTGTACACTGGAATAAAGGTCTGGTTCATCCAATTTCCATTTCTGTGGTTGCCTAGCTAGGTGGGGAAAGGCATCACCTGTACAGAGGAAATAGATTCATAATTTCATTTTTGAGACCTTTCTGGGCTCCTGTCTGAAGTATCGATGATCAGGCCATTTATTTGTTATCTATTGCTACTCTTGGCAAGTGGGTGCCTCTCAGCCCTTGTTTCCTGGTTCTGTTCCAATGCAGATGACTGGGGTAGCCCATCTGCCGCGTTCTTATTTTGCCTCCCTTAAGGAAATGAAGTGTAATTGAATGCCAAGCAGACTGTTAACACACTGGAGAGAAAAGTTAATATTTTTTTCTTCCTCTCAGTGGAGCTCAGTGCCGTCAGACCCTGGTTCTAACTCAGCTTTGCAGTTGACTCATCTTGACCTTGGAAGTTGGCTGTGTATGCCTGCAATTGATTGTTGATAAGGGCAACTGCTAAGCCTGCTTATATTCCTGGCAGGTGATAGGCTGTTGGGATAGTTCATGACATGATAAACAGACTACGTGGAAATTCTTGCCTAGAGTTTCAAAGACTTTTCCAGACTTATGATCTTAGTCTCTTTAAAAAACTGCCTATTCCAAAGTGCTATAAATCAAATGATAGATACCTTGATGTTTTTGAATCAGTTAGAATTTTCACCCCCTCCTTTCTATTGTCTGTCTTGGGAGTGTAGATATGTGCTTTTGTTCTATGTGGTAGAAAACAGGATCATGTTGCACATAGTTATTTATCTAGACATCGAAATTCATTTACTGTATTTACCAGAACTATTGAATAGAGCATACCTCATTCAAACTGGTAAGCTGGTAACACCAGCTTAGCATGACGGTATAAATTTAAAATGCCATACATCTAGAGAAACCCCTAAGCATGAGTAGTTTAAAAAAACCCACAAGTTAGGAGCATTAAAATTAAGTTAAAACTGAGAGATAAAAATCAAAGGCAGGAAGAATACAGAAGTGAGAAACTGAGGGGAAAGCCCAGAAAGAAAATGCAGGCCTAAAGCCCTAACACTGCAATATACACACTAAAGGTAAATGGTCTAAACACAACAATTAAAAGATACATTGATGGACCACCAAACAGGATCTAAATGAACTTCTGTCTAACTGTTCATTTGGGTGTGGTGGTCCATATCTGTAATACCAGTTTCCAGGGCAACTGAAGCATGGGGGTTGCTATGGGTTCAAGGTCCACCTGAGCTCCCTAGTGACTGCTAGGTCAGCAAGAAGCATATTCTAAAACCTTGTCTAAAGAACAAACAAAACAACACAGAAGAAACTGTTAAATATAATAATGTGTGCAGGCTGGAAAACGAATGGATGAAAAGATATATCATAAAATATTAGTGGAAAATGAGAGCTGTTGAATGAACATGAAAGCAGTAGTCTTCAAAGCAAATTAAATCACCAGTTTAGGGGATGACATATCTTATAATGTTTTCAGGCAATCCTGAATGCTTGTGTGCTGAGTAGCTGAAACGCAAGATAAGTGAGAAAATGAGCAAATTGGAAAGACAGTGGCCAAATACAGAAATGATAATGGAAGAGGACAATAACCTTCTGTCCAGAACCATTTGTCCACTGCCCCTTTCCTGACCTATGTTGTGTAGTTACAGAGGTCTCTGGCTTTTGCTGGACATGCTTGTCAGCTCTTACCACAGGGCCTTTGTTCCTACTGTCCCCTGTGTCTAGAGAGCAGCCCTCTCTGCCTGGCTCACTCACTTTAGCAAAGCCTCTGCTCAGATGTCATCTCATCGAAGAAGTCTGCCAGCTCCCAGCAGAAGTGATGTTCCCATCAAAATCTGTCCCTTTTCCTCCATTTGCCTTTCTTCTCTCATCAGAAACAGATGTGGAAGTTGTAAATATTCGGCATCTTGGATACATACTCAGTGCTTTTCTCTTTTCTGTCCCCAAGTCTCCCTCAAGTAGAGATTAAGGAGCGGTGCAGCCCATTCTGGCTGAGGAGGCATCACAGTATGGTTGTATGGTTGCCGGTCATATCGCCTCACCAACCCAGAAACAGAGAGCAGTCGGGAAGTAGGTCTGGCCTAAAAACCTCAAGGCCCATTCCCATTAATCTGCTTTTTTTTTTTCCAGAGAGGCCCCAAAGTCTTCTAACTGGGCACTACCAGCTGGGGACCAGGTGTCCCAACACATGAGCCTCTGGGGGACATTTTCTACATAAAACACAGCAGATAGGAACTTCAAAATCCCCCAGTAGGCTTCTTTATCCTGCATTTTCTCTTATTTGGAGCATTTTCTTTGAAATGGACAATGTAATTGTTGAAAATAAGCAGTGGGATTCACTGTATTTTCCCCCTTTTGTGGAGCGAGTACTCAGTGTAGGCGGGTTTCTCAGTGTATTGCTCTGTCATGTGTGGCTGATTGCTTCCAACAGTATTTCCCTGAACACCCAAGTTTTCTCAGCTGCAACACCATCTTTGTAGACCACGAAGCTAAACAAGTTGACTCTGATTCTCTTCTAGACACTCTGACCTGTTGTGGTATCAAGATCTACTTCTGGAGGATCCTAAGAAGTCTTGGACAAGCCTCCCACATGTGGCAGGTATGACTCCTTCCTGTATCCATGGGGTCCTCCAGTTAGCCATGTAAACGGTGATGTGAGGATGCGTCTGTGTCCTCAGCGAGGCCTTTTGGTCTTAAGTTCTTAAGGCGAGAGTCTCCAGCTCCATTTCTACCCTCGCATCCCTCGTTGAGCCCATGTGTGGACCATTTCTCCATTGTCTGCCCTCTTTTGTTTGTCTGCCCTCTTTCTTCTCCTACATTATTTTCTTTTGCAGTGTTTCAGTGGATCTCGGGGCCTCATGCATTCTAGGATGCTCAGCAAGAGTCACCACTGCCTTTTATCCCCAGTCACATACTATGTCCTATCTTCAAGAGACTTCTGCTCATCTCTTATACTTTCCAGGTGCATCCTGGACCCATCTGTTAATCCTGGTGACTAAAACAAACCCTGTGGAGTGTCTTAAAACTGCCTGTCCTTTGCCCTGCCACCCTGAAGCATGGTACTTACTTCATGGACTCTGTACACTACCATGACATACTCTGAAGAAACTATCTTGCCATTTCTAAGATCTAAACTTCACCCCTTAGTGAGTTCTCACCTACCCTTATCTCCCCATAACTGTTTTACTCTGTAACACACTTTGAACAAGCCCAGTGTGGAAATTGTCTCAGTTAAAGTTATTATTGCTGTGATAAGGTTACTATTGCTTGACCAAAGCAAACTGGGAGGAAAGGGTTTATTCAGCTTTCATTTCCACATCATGGTTCATCATCAAAGGAAGTCAGGACAGGAACTCAAGCAGGGATGGAACCTGTAGGCAGTAGATAATTTAGAGACCATGGAGGAGTATTGCTTACTGGCTTGTTCTCCATGGCCTTCTCAGCCTGCTTATAGAACCCAGAACCATCAGCCCAGGGATGACACCACCCACCATGGGCTGAGCCCTTCTCTATCAATCACTAAGAAAATGCCCTACTGGTGTGCATACAGCCTGAATCTTATGGAGACATTTTCTTATTGAAGTCTCCTCTCAGATGATTTTAGCTTGTGACAACTTGACATCAAACTGCTCAGCAAAGAAATAAATCAATCACATTTTTAAATTGTTATCTCTTGGTCAAATGTAGGTCTTAATCAGGCTCCAGATCTTATAGGCTTACATGTAGATAAAAAAAAAAAGACTGTTCTGAATACTTCTGATCTCCAGCCAGATGCTGGGCATCAGCTGTACACAAGCCCAACATCAGGCCACACCCACAGCTCCAGAGTTAACAGCAAATTGTCTTTCCAGACTCATGGAGGCTCATGTTGGTGGGGCTTCACCAGTCACCTGCTCACTGACTCATTGGCTGCTGTAGCTGAATTATAGTGGGTTAGAACATGGGAAAGAAGAATGGAAAACCTCTTGGGGAGACTCTCACATGAACTGGTGCTCTGTTAAGTTAGGTGTGCTTTGTAGTTCTGGTAGACAAATCCCTCTACTTTGGGAGGGGGTTTGTATGTTTCCTCCACTGGACACATCTGGCTTCAACTGTCTTAACTTGAGCATGGCTTCTCCTTCAATATCCACTGCCCACTCTGCTCCTGTTTTTCATACCATCCATTCTCCATCATGGGGTTCAATAGTGTTAATGGATGAATCCACTGGTTTTCTTGAGCCGATGTTTAGCTGTCTTGCACATGGCCAGCATGCCCATGAAGCATGCATCTTAATGGTCTGTGTGAGGGGACAAGTTTTTCTCAGATTCCAGACCTGTTCCTCTCCCAACCTTCCTGACTTCCAGAATTCCGCCATGGCAAACCAATCTCTGAACCATGGGGGATAGAACCTGGTAGGCCTTCTAGAAACTTCTTGCCATAGAAGTTTCATAATTGATTTCCCATGGGGCAGGGAGTTTATTCAGCATCCCATTGAGTCTTGACACCTCTCTGTTAAATTTTAAAGCCATCTAACTCCTCCTCGGTTCCTTTCAAAGTCTGGATTTGGAGCTGGTCCTTTACTTGAGAATTTCCTAGTTGTTCAGTGAAGGTTGAATCTTCCTGTCTAAGTTCTGGTCATTCTACCGCAACTAGGGAAAGTAGAGGCAGGAGAAAGCTTGTGTGTGAGGGTAAAGAACATTAGATTGTAGCTTCCCTACCCTCATGATACTCCCTGGTCTTGCCAATGCCTATACCTGTCTTGACTACACTGAATTTTTCATGCAGAGGGGTGATTTCTTCTCTTAAGTTAGTTCATCTATACAAACGTCTCTTCTATGTCCACATCTGTGTGTGGGAACCACCCTAGTTACCCAGAAAACACTGAGATTTTGGGACTCAAACTCCCCTAATTGGTTCTTCCCTCCCCATGCTTTTTGCTCTGTGGATCCCCCAACCCCTGCCATTGGAAGTCCAGGAAGCAACCATTCAAATGGTTACCCAGGGTAAAGAAGTAATACTTGTGGAAATAAGGCCAAATATTTCCAGTGTTCTGCTCCATATGATAAAGAAATGAGCCTTTGCTCTTTGGGCTCCTTCCATGTTGTTTTAGTTGTTTTAAAACAGTTCAGGGCATTTTATACTAAGGGTTTACTGTTGAAGAAGTTCAGGAGGGCACTCCCTGGAATATGTCTCATTTGGGTGGCCTTCAAACAGCAGGAGTTTGTTGTCTCAGAGTCTCTGATGCTCACAGTAATGGAGTCTGCAAGGTTGGGCCTTTCTGAAGGCTTTGGGGGAAGGTGCCATCTCCTCCTCCTTGGCACAAAGGGACATCTTTTCTCTCTGTCTCCTACATTGTTCATTCCCAAGTGTGTTCTGGGGCCTGGATAAGTGGTCCCCCAAATACCCACATATCAAAAGTGTGACCCCCTGGGTGCCACTGGGAGGCAGTAGATCAAGGAGATTAGACCTTATAGCAGAACTTTTGGTGGCGGGGTTATGGCTGCCTCCGCAATTGACTGTGCTACCTCTCTTTGATTCCTGCCCATACTGTGAGTGGCTTCACTCCGCTGCATGCTTCAGCCAGGATGCATCATGGGCACCCACCTGGTGGGGTCCAGTGGCCCTGGAGTCACTTCTAGAAACATGTTTCTAGAAGTTTTTTTTTTTTTTTTCTAGAAGCTGTTTTTCCCCATGTGTAGTATTTGCCTCACGTATTTGGTTATAGTGACAGAAAGTTAGCATCGAACATCTGTCACTGTGTCCACATTTCCCTCTTTTTGCTTATTTGATTTGTTTTTGTTTATTTTCAAGACAGAGTTTCTCTGTGTAGCCTTAGCTATTCTGGAACTCACTCTGGAGACCAGGTTGGCCTTGAACTCAAAGATCTGCCTGCCTCTGCCTCCTGAGTGCTGGGGTTAAAGACATGCGCCACCATGCCCAGCTCTGTCTGTTTTATTCTTTTGACTGACTTCCCACATGAGTTACCTCATTTTAACCATTCATATTTAACAAGGCTAGGTCACCTTCCAAGGTACCGGGGATAGACTGACTATGTGAGTTCCATCCCTGGAACCCATGAAGGGGAAGAGAGAAAAGACAGCCAAAATATACCCTATGGCCTCCACATATCATGGAGGTATCATGACACATGCTGACTACCCCCATAAATACATAAGTGTAAAGGGAAAGAATTTCATCATCTTGATTTTGAGATTTTGAGGGAGACATTCTTCAACATGGAGGGCTAGGGCTCAAGGAGGCTGAATTACTTCAGGTGTCTTTAAGGTCAAGGTGCAGAGATGCTGGGTCATGTGGAGCAGGAAGGGGGTCACTCTTTTCCAAACAACCATAGTACACACAGGAGTAGCCGTCACATAAACATGAAATTGTGCCATCCCTAAGTGACCCAGGAATCACAAGCCTGCAGAGCCATGGTCTAAGCTGACATCATACTCTTGGCTGGAAAACCAATTCCTACCTGAACTCACCAAACAAGTTAGGCAGGATGGCCACATTTCCTCAGCTATTAAAATGGCGTGGTGTTCACTGGTATCCTCCTGTGACCTGCAGTTGCATTTCCAGGGCCCCTGATATGTATCCCTGTTTAACTAGGCTGTGTGTGTGGCCTCCTTCTCAGGAGGACTATCTAAACATAGCATAATAAAGCAACATGTTGAAAACATACGAAAGAATAAAGATAAATGTTTGCTTGAAGTCCCTTCAAGGGACTTACGGAATAGTGGGAATAACTAATGGCTTCGCAGGAAAAGGGTGGACTGTTGAACTTCACCAGGGGTATTGTTTGGGTCTCTCAGGTTGCTGTGAATGTCTCCCTTTTCTAACCTGTTCTTATTGCCTCCTGAGTGGGAGATGATATTGAAAATATCAACTTAAAAATCAAGCTTGATGCATGGTGAGCCTAATCAGAGTCTGGTAATATTCATCACTGTCTTATTCCAGGGCATATTTTTTTCTTTATCATTTCTTTAGTTGGATCTGATGTATTTGCCATCAGATGTGTCCATGGTAAGATTTTTGTTGCCAAAACTGCAATGGTTATTCACATACTAAGAAATATGTGTAGTAAGAGTTTTTTTTAATTTCACTTTAAGGAAATGGCATTAGGGAAATTTAGCTAATGGTGTACATGATTTCAAGTAAAGTTGACTGTTGGATATGTAAATAAGCCTTTTGTAGGTGTGTGAGTTTTAAGAGACTGAGTGAGAGACCTAATGGAAATTAGAGCCAGTTACAAAAATATTATAAATCAAATGTCTTAGTATAAATCAAATACAGCCATCTACAAACACTTTTACATAAGGACTGAAAAATAGGAGTTTGAAAGATTCTGCTAGGAACCTAGAGCGACGCCCCAGGGGTAAAGAGGCCTTGTTGCTCTTGCAGAGGGCCCTAGTTAAATTCCCAGCACCCACATGGGGCTCACAACCATATGTAACTCTAGTCCCAGCAGATCAGACACCCTCTTCTGAACACCAGAGATACCAAACACACACATACACATACATACGTACAGGCAAAAACAGTCATACACATGAAATAATAAATGAATCTTTAAAAAAAGTTGCACTAATAGGGCCAGACATAGTGGAGTCTACATCTATGATCTCAGCACTTGGGGAATGGAGGCAAAAGGATGAGGAGTTCAAGGTTCTCCTTAGCTACATAGCAGGTTCAAGACCAGCCTGGTCTTTGTGAGACCCTAGAGCCAAACTAAAGATCTTCCTAACAAAAATAACCAGAAGTTACCTAAGCTGGCAGGGTCCACTTCCCCACTTCCTTCTCCCTGAGTCTGTTCATGCCAGGCAAGGGCTCCTCTGCCAGGCTGCACTTCCCAACTAGCATCACTTTATTGACAAACACTCATGTGGGGATGACTTCATGAATGAGTGTGTATAGGCCTCATCTGGCTGAACAATCACAGCTCCGCCTCTGTGAACAAGCCTGCTGTCACACCAGCTTTGGGAAAGTGTAGAGCATGTGGTGTCTGGGTAAGCGCAATAAGCATTGTGTTAATTGGTTATTATTTACCATGATGATGATGGCAACGATGATGATGATTTTGAGATAGAATGTCCTATACTCAGATTGGCTATGACCACCATCCAGGATGACCTTGAACCCCTGACCCTCCTGTGTCCACATCAGAGTCCCGAGATTACAGGTGTGCCCCACTATACCACAGCAGGTCTCACTGAGGACCAAACCCACGGCTGTGTGCGCACCCAGCAAATGCTTCACCAGCTGAGCTACATCCCAGCCCCAAAGTGTGCATAACAATTGTATAAGATAAAGGAATCTACTGTGTTGTGTGAGCTGGAGTTCCATGTATCCTTTGTTTACTGTGTCCCCTCCTGAGAGAGGGGGAGGGAGGGAGGGAGAGAGAGAGAGAGAGAGACAGAGAGAGAGGGGGGGAGGGAGGGAGGGAGGGGGAGGGAGGAGAGAGAGGGGAGAATGTGTGTCTGTGCACATATATGGAGGCCAGAAGTCCACATCAGATGTCTTCCTCTATCCATCTACACCTTGTTTTTGACAAAGGGCCTCTCACTAAATCCGGAGTTCACTGATTGGCTGAGCTGTCTAGATGCCCCCCACTGGGCCCATCTTTTGCATGGGAGTTGGGTATCCAAGCTCAGGTCCTCTCATTTCTTAGCAAGCAGGTTACTCGCCAAGCTGTCTCCTCACCCTGACTGCATTTTTGACCCCAACAAGGGCCATGCTGACTGCTTGACCTGAACCGCTGAGGGGTGTGAAGGAGCATTCCTCCGTGTGAGCCCAAGAACACAGACATCTTGTGATGTGCTCCTCAGGTCAAACAGTGCCAAACATTAACATCCCCCTTTTCACCAAGTCATTCAACTGAGGAACGCTGAGTTATTACCCAGGGAAGACTCTTGATCCTTGAAGTCCCTACTCCAAGAAACTGTAATTCATCAGGGCAACACACAGGGAAAGGCCTTTTCGTCAGGTGGCAAGCACCACAGAGGGACAAATAGCCCACGGTTGCTATTAACCGCATGTCTGGTCTGAGGTTATTTTCGAGGTGATTTGGGGTAGAAAGCTGTTGGCCAGAAACAAGGAGAGGATCCATTTCACTCAGACATCTGCTAAGGTATAGGAGGGTGAGCATAGTCATTTCTGAAGGTCACCTTTTCTTCTCCCTTCCTGCTCATTCTGGCCCCATTCTTAACAAGTTCTGCTACTTTCATGTCCTTAAAGGGAAAAAAAGGAACCTGAATCTTGGAGTTTCATTTGGGTTGTTTGCAGGAACGTGGGTGGGCAGCACACCTGTGGCTGCAACACTGAGGAAAACTGCTTCATCAGAAGCCGTCAACTACCAGCAGCTCCCCAGCTATGGGGAGGCCTCGTGAGCCCCTCCCACCGGGTTTAGAACTTCCGTCATTTGCAGTGCTTTCTCTTTCTGTAAGATTGCCTTCTGTTATATCTCTATTCATGCAGAGTGGCGTAGTGCACCCTACACACTTCCCACCACACTTGTGCTTCTCATTTTATCTATTGTAAGTGACAGGCTTCCTGGTTACAGATACAGCTCCAAAGTGAGACTGTAGTAATGCCATTTCTCAAAACAGCATTGTCACAGAGGGAAGGAGACGAGACAGTGGGAAGACTGGGGGTGGGTGGGGCATAGTGGTGCAGTGAAACAGCGTGGGCCAGGGACTCTCATGCGGGGCACGAGGTACAGGTAGGTCAGGAGTGTAAGCTTTTTATTGGGCATCTTTGTGCGTGTGTGCGTGTGCGCGCACGCGTGCATGTGTGTGCATGTGTGCCTGTGTGTGTATATGTGTATCTATGTGTATATGTTTGTTTTCATGTGTGTTTGTGTGTGTATATGTATATCTGTGTTTGTGTGTTTGCTTTCATGTGTGTTTGTGTGTGTATATGTGTATCTCTGCGTGTGTTTGTGTGTGTATATGTGTATCTGTGTGTGTGTGTATGTGTATCTGGGTGTGTATGTGTTTGTTTTCATGTGTGTTTGTGTGTGTATGTGTGTAACAGTGTGTGTATGTTTGTGTGTGTATGTGTGTAACAGTGTGTGTGTGTTTGTGTGTGTATCTGTGTGTGTGTATGTGTATCTGGGTGTGTATCTGTTTGTTTTCATGTGTGTTTGTGTGTGTATGTGTGTAACAGTGTGTGTGTGTTTGTGTGTGTATATGTGTATCTCTGTGTGTGTGTGTGTGTGTGTGTGTGTGTGTGTGTGTGTATTCACAGAGGTGGATTGACTATGTCAAAGTGTATGAATATCTCACTTTGCTGTGATATCTGATACCTCATAGCTTTTCAGATAAATCTGTGTCACTTAACCCTGCTACTGTAAATGTGGAAACAGTTTTCTTTTCCATATACCCACCAGCATTGGGCATTATAATTTTAAAGTTTTTCAAGCTAAATTATTTGGTAAAATTTACCTCCTTTTCATTTTAATCTGAAGCAAGATGGATGCCGTCCATTACTGTGTGCTCCCCTGGGCTCCTATGGGGTTATTTATTGTGGTCTCTTCCTGAGACTTAGAAAGCATTAGACGCTATTTGTAAATCTTTTATGTAAGCAGTGATGTCACATGCCGGAAATGCTTACACACACTCTGAGTGTGAGAGGTAGAAATACCTGACAGTCAGGTTGTTCAGCTCTGGTGTTGATGAACTTCCTTTGAGAGGGCTAGAGCCTAAATAAGATAAGCTCAGTGAGCAAGGGCAAGATAATGCATAAGTAAAAATGAAAAATAATTTGTACAAAATTTGACATAATCAAATCATAATATTCGTGAGTAGATTTTCATGCCAAATGTCCTCTCATAAGAAAAACTAAATATGCAGTTTGAAGTTTGTGTCTCTGTTGTCAGGTTTGTTAAAGATATTTATATTCAATATCTTTATTGATGGGAAACATTCAAGCTATTCATATTTGATATGATGGGAGCTATTTGAAGGCCAGGTCTGGCTACATCTTGTTTTAGATGATGATCTGTGTAAGTCACTGGCTGTTGAGCTTTCCTGGTTTCTCATTACTGTAATAAATACTTGAAACATCTTCCATGAATAAAAGGCTTATTTTTTTCTGGCCATCTTGAAGGAACTCATTCATGGTCAGGTGGGCCTGTGGACAGCATGTGGGAACCATTGGTGGAGCAGGGTCACTCCCTCGGGGCCAGGAAGAGAAAGAAAGGGGAAGACAGGGCTTGGGTTCTACCATGTCTCAAAGACATGCCACCAAAAATGTAGAGTCCACCTCCAAGGAACACTGTCATGGTGGGGACCAAGCCTTTGCCATGCAGATCCTGATGGACATGTGAAATCCAAAGAGCAGTTGCTTTCTTAAAACACTGCTTGACGGTGAGTTTCTGTTCTGTTGAGGACTTCGTTCGAGTCCACCTGGGAATCTGCAGCATGCTAAGCACTTATCAATGTGTGTGCACACATGTTAGCGTATGTGCACCTTTGTGTGTAATGTATGTGGCTGGACTGTGAGATTACTCTGCATTTATCTAGCAGGTCCCCTGTCTTGAAGCACTTCCTGTGTTTGGGTGTGGAGGTAAGAAGTAGGAGGGAAATCTGACAGGGTGGACACAGGTGGGCTCTGTGGGGAGAGTGTATGAATGATCTCTTTTTCCCAAGAGTCTCACTATGTAGCCTCATTGGGCCTGGGACTGGCTGTGTAGACCAGAAAGAATGGCCTCCTGCCTCTGCCTCCCAGTGCCAAGTCACAGGCCATACTCCTGTGTGCCCATGAAGCCGACTATGAATGCCTCTTTCATCAAGTTCTTCTGCTAATTTGGGGGAATTTGTGGTTTTGCTTCATATTCGCTATTGATGAGAGAGACTTAAAAACTCTTAATTTAATTTTCTGCAGCCCTACCTTCAAGTCTTAACATTTTTGCATTCAAATTTTATTTACTAATCGTTCCTTGGCTGAACCATTCAATTTCTATGGTTTCAAGAAAGAGAGAAAGAGGGTGATTAGACAGACCAGAAATGAAATGGAAAGGTAACTAAATTGTGTAAAGCAAGCGAGTCCTTTAACCCACTTCAGAAATTCACTCTTCTGTCTTGAAAGTTCCAAGAATTCGATCCCTAAATCTAATACTTTATTTTTCTTTAGACTTCTAATGAACAGAGTTTTGAGAAGCCTATCAAATTTTCTAGAGAAATGTAGCTGTTTTCAGAAGCATTCTGGTGCAGGGATTGGATTTATCTTTCCCTTCCCTACCCTTCTCCTCACCTTATCCTTTCAGAGACAGCATCCCGTTGCATAGTCCTGGCTGAGCCAGAACTCCTCATATAGACAAGACTGGCTTTAACTTGCAGTGATATCCTTGCCTCTACTTCCAGAATGCTGACATTCCTGGTGTGAGGACCTGCCCAACCTTCTCCATTAGATTTCCTAAGATCAGTGACTGAGTATGATATAATACAAAGATTGGGTTTCTTTCTGTTGCCTAATCAAATATAATTAACACACGATTGATTCAATTTGCTATTGTCATTTACATAGCAAACTTTCCTTACCTCTTTTTTAGAGATCATTTTGACCTGCCTTTTGTTTAATGGATTGTATGATGCTGTATATTCTCCATATCTATAATTCTATATATAACGTAGTAGGCTATGCATATTTTTAAGACAGTGTGTTATTAAATGCCTGCTTCGCTCAGACAGAATCAGCACAAGAGAAAATTGCACCACAGTTAATTTCGGGTTTGTTTCCCTCTCTTGTTTATTTCCACGAACACTTTGACAAATAGTGTCCCAAATTTGTATTTCCGTAGCCTTCTTGACAGTTGCCAGTCTTAAATAACCACACTGTGTGTTCTCCTCTATCCTCGTATTATTTCTTTAGCTGATGAAATGTGGCTATTTTTACATTTTTAACTTCTGACCTTTGTATTTTAGACATAGTAGGCTTTGTACTTTCTCATAGATTTGTACTATGTTTCTTGATTCCATGAACAAAATTGTCTTCAGACACCAATTACTGTCAAGTGTCAGCTGGACTCCCAGGCTTTGTGATAGTTTTCTATTACTGCAGTAAACACCACAACATCAGCTTATGAAGGGGGAGTGTGTACTTGACTGACAGCCCTGGGGTGCCAGTCCATGGTCTCTGGTTTTGTTCCTTTGGATCTAGGGTGAGATAGAACATCACATTGGGGCCATGTGGTGTGCACATCTCCCATCTCTCGTCTGAAGAGCAAAAGCAGAGGAGAAAGAGGCCAGAATCCTCAGGTTACATCAGTCACTCCTGACCTAAATCCCCCTTCTAAGTCTGAGATCTTAAATTTATAACCCCTCCCAATAGTGCCAGGCTGGTGACCAAGGCTTGAATACAACTGTCTTTGAGGACTGTTAGAACAAATTGCTTAACCAGATAGATAACATTTTTTTTTCCTTTTGGTTGCTTTTTAAGACCAAGTCTCATGTACCTCAGGGTGGCTTTGAACATGTACAGCTGAGGTACTCCCTGGCCTTCTGACATGCTTGCTTTCCTTCCCAAGTATTGGGTTTATATATGTGTGCCACCAAGCTAGGCTGTTGATGTAATATTCCCACCAGAGATGAGATAGAATTTCAGAGTCCTTCACTTATTTTGATATTTTCTTGGGCCTGGGAATACACTCCACGAAATCTATTGATGGGTGTGCTTGCTTTGGGAAGGCTGGCCATCTCATCTTTTGGTGAGTACCCATCAAATCCAGGGTCACACTAGGAGTACAGGTTATTTTAAGTTGAATCAGGCATATTTATGTGATTTACAAATATTTCCCTTTGTGAAGATGCTGCTGGTGTCTGCCTACCATGCCAACTCTTCAGCATTGTGACCCACATATGAGGCTGGAGGTCATATTGCCCCATGAACGTGTCCTGGTTCAGTGACTCCTCATGAATGTGGGTGCTGAGAAAGAAACTAGGTTTGGGTCTCATCGTTCCCCCTGGAGTAGGTACCACAGTGACCAAAGGCCCTGTGCCAAACCCTAGTCGTTCCACTTTCCACATCATTGGTGGTGGATTTGAGTCTTGCCAGCACCTAGCCTATATCTGAGTGGTAGCGCACGCCTTTAATCCCAGCAGTCAGGAGGCAGAGACAGGCAGATCTCTGTGAGTTCCAAACCAGCCTGGTTTACTGAGGGAGCTCTAGAACAGCCTCCAAAGCTACAGAGAAATCCTGTCTCGTAAAAGCAAAACAAACAAACAAAATAAAAAAACAAAACAAAATCCAGTGACAGCTACCTTTTATACTGTGATTAATATATCATGACATTTTCCTTCTTTGACAGTTATTACCCAAATAGAATTTCTCTAAATTCCTGTACTTTAAGGACACAAACTTGAAGTAGTCAGTTGAAGAAATTGATATGTGGACGTAATTCAGTGTCATTTCTGTGGGTCTCATTTCCTTGTTGGAGTTCTCAGGAAGAGGAGGAAGGAGGGAGGGAGAAAGGCAGGCAGGGAAGGAGATGGTGGGAGGGAGAGGGGTAGGAAGAATGGGATCAGGGAGGGGTAGCTGGGAGGGAGTGTGACTAGGAGGAAATGAGGTGAGGAAGAAAAATGGTGGGGGAAGGAGACGGGAAAGGGAATGTGGGGAGAACGGAGGGAAGGGGAAGAGAGGGGCAGAGGAGGAGGACGGAAGAGAACAGAAAAGCACGCAAGTTAGAACTCAGAAGTCCTTTAAAACATTTTTCAGATTTATTTATTATATTATTTATTTGTTGTCCTACATACATGTACCGCATGTGTGCCTCATGCCCTCAGAGGTCAGAAGAAGGCAACGGACCATCTGGAATGAGAGTTGCAGAAGGTTGTGGGCAGCCACATGGGCTCTGGCAATTGAACCCCAGTCCTCTGCAAGAGCAACAAATACTCTTAACTGCTGAGCCTTCTCTCCAGGCCCCAAGAACTCAAAGTCTTTCTGATGTGGTGAATAATGGCAGAATGTTTTTGTGGCCCTAAATAGATTAACAGGTTTTGGACAAGTTATCCAGAATTTTGACATGGTAAGGGTTAATTAGTGGCATCTTTAGGAAGGAGACAAAAACATGATTCAGAATTTTTGTTTGCCCAGTCTTTCCAGATAACAAGCTTGAGCTCCAAGTATGTGAGTAGAGGGTGGGTTTGTCCTTGGGTGATGGCTCTCGGCTGATTTTAAGCAATCCCTCCTGAAGAGCTGTATGTAAAATGATTTGAGGTATGAAGCCCAGTTTCTCCCTTCTGTGGGTCCATTCTACCTTCAAACACTTCCACAATTATAACAAGAGCATCTTTCTGGTCTACCCATCTTCCATGGGCATCAAGAAATGGAGTCAGGGCTGGGCAGTGGTGGCACACACCTTTAATCCCAACACTCAGGAGGCAGAGGCAGGTGGATCTATGTGAGTTCGAGGCCAGCCTGGTCTACAGGGCTAGTTCCAAGCCAGCCAGGGCCACACAAAGAAACCCTGTCTCAAAAACATATGGAGTCAGATCTCACACAGAGACCTTTCAAAGCGTCCTTCCTGATCACACAAATAGACAGGGGTTCAGTAAATGCATCTGGCGGCCTCCCCTGTCCTTCGCCCAGTGATTTCAGGGTGGATGGATGGATGGGCAGCTTCTGTTGCAGGAAGTGTGCATGTGTGAGGGTGCAAGGCACTGCCAGGCCGGCACCAACAGGGTTAAGCGGCTTGCCAGGGTGAACAATGGGAACTGGGTAGCTCTAAATGAAATGAGCTGAATATTTCATTCGGCCACTCAGCTGCCTGCTCCAATTGCCTCCTTTGCTAAAATAAGAGCTTAATCTAAAGTGACAACAACATCAGTTTCTGTGTGCTCTAGTCACACTGAACATGACTTCCTTAACGTAAACACTATTTACATGGACTGTCTGGATAGAGCGGGGAATCAGGAGCGTGCCCGGCTAAGACACAGGCTACAGCGAAGGATGAGGAGCAGGCAGCTGAAAATTAGCGTCAGCAAATGAAAGCCTGACCCACAGAGGGCATGTCCCTGATACATTTCCAAATGAGAGAGCATTGCACCAGTAACCCCGGCTCCTGTCAGGTCCCGGGCATTTAAAACAAAGCAGCACCTCTTCAGTTTAGACACTTAACCAAACACATTATGTCTGACCCGTTTCCCCACTTCCTTGACCCGAGGGGACGGATCCCTCGCTGCAATTATTAGGATTGTTCGAACATTTGCAACCAATAACCTCACTCCCTCTGACTCCAGCTCATAGCAGCATGAAGTCCTTCTAGATAAAGAGGGCATTCCATTCTGGGGACAGGGCAGCCAGCAATGTCAGGGGAGTGGCAGACAAGAGGTGGCCTTTGAACTGCAGGCTTTGATATCACTGGGTTTGAAGGTGGTCTCCTGTCAAAGAGTCCTAGGAGGAATATGGAAGCTGCAGAAAAATTCCAGTGTCTTCCCTCCCATCCTGGAGAGTGGTGACCGAGGCAGTTATCAATCTGGGCTCTGAGTTATCGACAGCTTCTGTCCATGAGGAGAATGCTATTGGATCAATTATCTCCACTGTGCTAGTCTCCTTTGGGGCCTTAAAGAATCACAAAATATCGAAATATTGTACTTAGTCCTATTAGAATTATTGCCAGTTAATGAAATTTAGTGTTTTTCCTGTTATCCTCATGGATAAGGAAATAAAGGCACAGGGGACTGCTGGGGTATTGAAATCACACAAGCTGTAGAGTGCCAGGGAAAAATGTGTGTGTGTGTGTGTGTGTGTGTGTGTGTGTGTGTGTGTGTGTGTGTGTGTGTGCGCACATGTGCACACACATGTATTTACATACTCATGTGTATGTGTATACATGTGTGTATATATGTGCCAACATTCATATGGAGGCATCGCTCTTCAGGTGCCATCTACCTTGATTTTTGGAGACAAGGAATCTCACTGGCCTGTGACTTTGGAAGTGGGCCTACTGGCCAGCAAGTCCCAGTGTCTTCCATCTCTATTCCCCAGCATGGGGATTGCAGGCATGCTCCATCATGCTTGGCCATTTTTATGTGGTTCTGGAGGTTGAACTCAGATCAACCTGTTACCAGGCAAGGGTTTTACAACTGAATTACATCTGTAATCCGCAGTGTCATTTCTGGTAAATCATCTCCACTTTGAATCATCACAAATGTTCTTTCTCATTTTCAAATCAGTTCTCTTAAAATTTTCCTTAGTTGATCATTCTAGAATGATCTTTCAGACATATATATATATATATATATATATATATATATATATATCTTTGGAGTCCGCTGATAAAATGGTAGCCTGTCATTGTATAAGTCTCAGTTGTCCTTGTCTGTGTCGGGCATTCTCACCCTGCCCCACCCTCCAGGCTCTGGTTTGTGTGATTTGGTCACCATGGGAGTGGGGTGGTGTCATACCACACAGGAGGGGTGACATGGCCACAAGTTGCTGTTAGGATGCTCTGGTGTCAGCATCCCACCACTGAAGAGCAGACAAAGCAGGCGCTGCCCTTGTAGGTTTGTTTTCCCTCCCCAGAAGAGGCGGCCTCCCCTCCGAGTGTGCCTTTCCAAGCTATGATTCCTGCCAACACCACTTACCATTGTAAGGGACGGCCTTCTAGTGCTCCCGCTGACTTAAGAAACATGGACGAGAAGACAGTGTGGGAGCCCTTCTCCTTCTCTACTGACCCACTGTTAGGCCCTGTTCTATGCAGACTGGAAATGAGGTGTGCTTTCTCGCTGTCTGACGGGGACACAGATGCCTTCACAAACACTATCTGCACAGTATCTGAGTGAGCTCAGGCGGGTACCACATGATTAGAGCCAGAGAGGCGGGGATGGCCACTCTTGTGAGACCTGTGTAAATGGCAAAGACGTCAACATCTATCTCTGGGAGGAGCCAGCTCTTTCTTCAGTTTGTCTATGTCTGAGGGCACAGCAGTGCCAGTGGAGGGCCCTGTTTTGAAGTGATCAGGGGAGGCAGCCTCCATCCTGAGAGTGAATAAGAGGCTCCTAACAGTCATGGGGAGCACATCTCTATCCCATGTCTCTACTCCTCTCAGTGATGATGTTTTTGGATAGTCATTTCTTCCCTCTCTAGAGATGTTCTTGGTACCTTGCTGTTTCTTATCATGAAGATACATTTGTCTCTTGTAAGAACTGACAAAATGTACTTGGGAGGTGAGAAGATTTCAAAATTGAGTCCAGCCTAAGCTATGTGGTGAATTCCAGGGTAGTCCAGGCTACAAAAGGATAACCTGTTAAAATAAAGACCAAAAGGCACTCTCTTAAGAGACGCGGGCTCCAAGGAGAGGTTGTCTGAACATAGACTCTGGACTTACAAGAAGTCTCATCTGTGTTGTTTCCGCCGGTTGCCTTTGCACAAACTCATCGCTCGTGTGCTCACATCCCACCCGGGATGCTTTGAGTGTCTGTAGCATCTCCTCATGTTTCTCTGATGATGTGGGGTGTTTAGGAATGTTTCACCATACTGACTTCCATCTAGAAAGAAATGGCTTTCTAGAAAATGAAGCCAGAAGACCCACTCCCCATTGCTTTTTAACTTTTAGAGAAAGATGCTAATTGTATGTTGTACGTGTCAGATTTGATCTTATTTCATCCTTCTTTGAAAGTAGATGGACAGGGTTTAGTTTTTGTTTTTTAAGTTTATTCACCCTGACTTGGTGTGTGTGTGTGTGTGTGTGTGTGTGTGTGTGTGTGTGTACAGGTGTCCTTGGAGACCAGAAGGTAGGGTTGGGTCCTCTGGAGCTGGAATTACAGGGTTTTTTGGTTTTGGTTTTGGTTTTTTTTTTTTTTTTTTTTTTTTGAGAGCTACCCTATGTGGGTGCTCAAGTCAGAGCTCCATCCCTTTATAGAGCGGTAAGTAGTCTTATGGGCTGAGCCATTTCTCCAACCCCTTTAAAGTAATTATAGACCAATATAGGGATCCCTGAAAATAACACATGTTAGGAGAGGCCATATGAGGTTCTGACATGTGTGTACAGTGTATGCTGTTTAAATCTGCTGAGACATATTTATCTCTGTAGAACTTGTTTCTGTATAATGAAAACTTCAGCTTGTTGAGAGTCACTAGATTTTGTTATTTATAGTCACCCAATTTGCAAGAAGCAAAATTTATTAAATTTAAAATTAAACAGTGGTATCTCATAATTCTCCCTGCTGTCAGGGGAGGAAGAAGAGAGAGAGAAAGAAAGGGGGGGAGAGAGAGAATTCTGTTATTTTGAGACTGACCTCGGGCTCATGGATATCCTCCTGCCTCATCCTCCTGAGTCCTGGGAGCAAAGGTGTCTCACAGTTTCTTAAAGGAAAAACCACAGCTTCCACAATAAGCCCTGGTTTTCACACACACACACCCCGCAGACCTTGTAGCCCAATCCACATGGAAGTGTGTGCATCTCCTGAGCTGTTGCATGTACTTCCTGTTGTTGTTATGATTTACATAGTAAATTCCTAGCACAGGCATCCACTTTACATCACAGCAAATATCTAGCTCCTTTGAGATGGATGCATGATGGCAGAGGCTGAGCAGGTGGCCCAGTCTTCTCTCTGGTGGGTGGCTTCATCTCTAGTGTTTGGTAGCCATGCTGCTGCCTGGAACCTTGGCGGTCCCGTAATTTTGCCTCACCACCAGGACTGCAACCCAAAGAGGCAGCATGGTGGCTCCAGCAGCTGCCTCTGCAGAAGGTAGTTGCCGAGCCCATACTGATGAGCTTGCTAATTTGTTTAATAGACAGAGTTTAGTGCAGGGAACAGGATTTGTCTGCTAGCTGTCATCAGGCATCAGCCCCAGGCTGCCCCAGGCAGTGCGCTTGCTTTTGCCAGATTTCTAATTTTGCTTTATTTTTCTTAGCTTCCATCTACTTTATTCACTTGTTATAACTGGGAGAGTAGAGGCTGGGATACGAAGGGAGGCATAATAGTGCTTGTGTTCCATTCCTGGGCTCACGGGCCTCAAATACTGATGCTCACTGGCAACCAAGGAACCAGCCTGGGCTGGTTTGTCACTGGCTGGCAGAGTGGAGGGAAGGAGACCTTTTGTCACAGAGGACCTGAAGGGACAGCCTCATTGCGGTACATCCCAAAGCCGACCCCAGTCCTCCATGCTTTTCCCTGTCTCCAGGTTCAGAGGTCATAGAATCAGAGTGTTTCTTTAAAACTCATCTTCTAAGTATTGGGTATGATTGTAAGTGGCAGAAGTAGCTGTAATAAATAAGGCAGGTTAAACCCCTGCTTTGTAGGAGTCTGGGAGTAAAGTAAGAATATGTAGAATTAAGAACATATATACATACATGTATATGTGTGTGTATAGGACCATGTACACTCACACACATACATACATACAAAGTGTGGTAGTTTGACAAAAATTGTCCCCATAGGCCTATAGGGAGTGACACTATTAGGAGGTGTGGCCTTGTTGGAATAGATAGGGCTTTGTTGGAGGAAGTGTGTCACCAGTAGGTAGGCTCTGAAGTCTCAGTAGCTCAAGCCAGGCGAGCAGCTTACTCTTCCTGCGGCCCGAGGATCCAGATGCAGAACTCACAGCTCCTTCTCCAGCACCATGGCTGCCTGCATGCAACTGTGCTTCCTGCCATCATGACAATGGACTAAACCTCTGAACTGTAAGCCAGTCCCAGTGAAATGTTTTCTTTTATGAGTTTCCATGGTCATGGTGTCTCTTCACAGCAATAGAAACCCTAATTAAGACCCTGGTAAAACAAATAAAGGCACTAAAGCAGGCAAAGGGTAGTGACAGTGCTGTTTTAGATAATGATGTCAAGGAAAATTCTGTGAGGAGACCTAAAAGACTGGATGAGAGACAGGCCCTGTGAGGGGATGAAGGCAGGGAAGTGGCTAAGATACAGATCCAGGAGGGACCCTGAGCTCCCCACAGTAACAGGTTGTGGCCACAGCAGCATTAGGGAGATGACATGCGCGCGCGCACACACACACACACACACACACACACACACACACACACACACACACATATGTAAGAGCAACAGCACTGTGTGCTTATCTCCCATGTGGATGGAAGCCGGGTATACGTGGGGAAGTGGGTTTGTCAGGTGCACTGCTTTTAAGATTTGTGTTATACATGATGGGTGTGTATTACTTGACCATATTTATGGCTCATAAAGTGATTTTTAAAAATGTGGGGTGTCAGGGCATATTTTAAAGAGCACATGTGCAGAGTGGGCTGCTGGGCTAGAGAGAAGGGCAGGGGTGTGTGTGCAGAGGCCACCATAGTTCCGGCCAGAGGGAAACTTGGCCGTCACTACAGGGGCAGCGGAGATGATGTGGAGGGGTCAAAGGTCACCTGCTTTAGATGGCGACTTGATGGGAGGTTTGAGGAAGGAGAGCCGCCCAAGGCGACACTTAGAGGAGAGTATCCATACTATGATTCATATTGGGAAAGACAGGGTGGGATGAGGTGACAGCTAGCTAGAAGTTGTTTTTGAACATCCATTTTTGGTAAATTAGGAATAGCAGCAGAGGAAGTTTCGGGAAGACTCAAGACGAGTGCACGCTGCTCTGAATTTAAAACAGAGGAAGCATGCCGGGCTCCCCCGAAGCAGGTGTCAAATCTCGGGGGTGTGATGAAGCCTGATAACCCTCTTTAACCTGTCCCCCCTGCCATCAGATTCTGATTTTAAAATCAACAGTTTAATAATATGCCCCCAAATTCTGCTGATGTAAAAAAGGTGCTGGTAATTAGCTGCTAAAGACACAGCTCAAAGGACAGACAGCTCTTACAATATGAGTGTGTGATTATTAGTCTAAGAAACCCAGGCAGACAGTTGTCACCCTTTCCATCTGCTGGGTTCTGCTACTTACTACTTAGAGAAAAAGTAATTGTGTGTGTGCCTTTGTGTGTCTTTGTGTGTCTTTGTGTGGGTATGTACACGCAGGTGCAGGTGCTCATAGAGGCCAGAAGAGGGCACCTTATCCCTGGGAGCTGGAGTTGTAGGCAGTTGTGAACTGCTTAACATGGGTGCTGGGAACCAAACCCGGGTCCTTTGCAAGAGCAGCACATGCTTTAACTGGCCCCTCTCCAACTCCACATTTGTTATTTTTACACAAAGTTTTCAAGAGGGAGCAGGGACCCTGGAGATGCGACTTTTATTTCCTTCTCTATCAAACTCAGACTTAGTTCCTAACTTACTCTGACTTCCGAGGAAGTTAGCGATTGCACTGGCCAAAACATGGGGTAAAATGTAACAGCACTGAAATAATTCCACATGAGACCTGAGGATCTGTGGGTTGGTTAAAGGTGGACTATTACTCACGCCTTACGATAAATCTTTCCGCCAAAAGCCGCTGAGCCCCACCGCCACATGTGTGCTTTATGCCAGCCACCCGCCCGAGTTAGGGCCCAAATGAATACACAGAAACTTGTATTAGGTTCAAAGCTGCTTGGCCAATGACTAGGATTCTCATCTGCTAGCTCAGTCTTAACTATCATAAATCTATATATTTTATAAGACTTATCTGACGCCTTATTGGCATCCCTTCCTTGCCGGTGGATCACATCCTGCTGCTGGAGGAGGCGAAGGGGAAAGAGGGACCCTTCCTGTTTCTCCTTCACTTAAATATGAGTCTCCTTGCTATGTCACTTCCTGCCTGGATCACCACTTCTCTACTACATTTCCCAGAATCCTCTTTGACTCCTAGTCCCGTCTAACTTGCTGTCTCATTGGCCAAACAGTATTTTATTTAACAATCAATGAGATAAACACACACAGTAATTCCACATCACACGCCAGTCACTTCCCTGCACCTATGAGGATGTGGGTGGCCAGAAGCAGCTCACAGAAGGGTTTATTTGGGCTTATAGTCCTGGTGGGAGGGGGTCCATCCTGAGGGAGGCAGGGCAGCCGGGAAAGGAAGCCAGTTGATCATGTCTCCTCACTCAGGAAGCAAGCAAGGATGTCAACTCTGAAAGCGTGGGGAACCCCATGGATGTGTTTCCTCCAGCAATGCTTCACCTTTTAAAAGCTCCACAAACTCCCCAGACTGCCCCACCAACCCAGGCGAGGACCAAATGTCCACATACAGGTGCCCCAGAGGACATTTCTCATTCAAACCACGGGGGATGTAAAGAGAGTGAGGACCAGTCGCTTCCGTTTCAGTCCCATCACCTGTGCTGGACCCTACAGTGGCCAGAGATAGCCCAGGGACCAAAGTGTGGAGACTAAGAAGCTTGTCATCACAGAAGATGAAGGGTCGGGAGACATAGAATTTGCCCACTTAACAATTTTACTGATTATGTATATCAGCCCCACTTTCCTTTTAAAGTGACAGAGAGAAATGGCACTTTAATAGTCCCTCTAACGAAATTATATGCAGCTTTTTTGCGAGACAGGAAAGATGTCAGAGGAGTTTGTGTTCCATGTTCCCCTGCTTGTCTACCAGAACTCTAGAGCTGTGGAGTTGCTGGAAAGCTGCCCCCATCCGTAGACGCCACATTTCATTGTGCTGTACTCAGAAGCTGGCTTCGTGAGGAGATTTTTTTGTTGTTTAGTTTTGTTTTGCATGGTTTTCTGATGAGGTTCCATGTATCCCGGGCTGACCTCAAATTTGCTGTGTAGCCCAGGCTAGCCTTGAACTTCTGATCCTACTGTGTCTCCTCTACAAGAGCTGTTATCACAGATGTATACCACCATGCCTGGCTACTCACTTCTTTGGTGAAGACAAGGTCCTCCTCATGGTGAGAGAGCAGCGTGAATTAGAGCAAAAAGCCTCTAGAGTGACGGGATATGTGGGGACCTTGCATGCTGTGGCTCCGTTCAGAGCGGGTGTCTAGGCTCCTGCAGCAGGGGCTTTGTAGAAGTTACACGGATGGCCTTCAGTCTTCATTAAAATCAGCACTTCTGCTTTTTTCCATGTTTTGAACTACTATATTAAATATATACTTATATAGCCATTTATAAGTTTTTGCCAAACTATAGAAATGAAGATGCTCAGACAAATGTGGACACTGCTCAAACAAGCCCCTTGTGCAGTCTGTCAGCTCCAAAGGGTGTGGCATTTGGAAAATAGGCAAGCCAAGGAGTGTGCTCTGTAATGGTTTCCACCAGCTAGACTCTATTCTGCGGCAGGGAAACTCTGTAAGCAAGAAGGTAAACCCTTCAGGAAGTCCCCGAAACTGACCAGAATCACTAGGCCCCTCCCTGACAGAGGAAGCAGTACAAGTTGAGAGTCCCTTTCAGAAAAGAAGCTAAAAAAAGATAGTCTCCGACAAGCTAAGCTGCCAAGAAGACTGTGAGACCAGACCAGCTGCCTGGAGAAGTGGGGTGCAGCTGAGCTGCTTGGAAGAGGTTGGGTCGATGGAGTCACTTGGAAAAACAGTCCCCGACCTCCTGAGTTGCTTATATGCAGTGCAGTGTGCAGACTTGTGAGCTGTGTCACCTGTGCTGGGGTGGGCTTTGTTGATGCAGCTGCCTTTGAGTCATTTCTGCCCCTGTAAGTGCCACTTCATCTGTATTCCCATAAAGAGCCCCTAAAAAACTCATGGGTTCATCAGGCTGGGCTTTACTGCTATCTGTACTTTGGTCTGTCTTGGCTTCCTTATCTGGGGTATTAGACTTGTGCACATCTCCCCAGGAGAAGTTTTGTCACACAACACTGTGATGTGCTTAGCTGTGTATACTCATTTCTGGACATTAAGGTATGTCTCATGAATGCTTAACTAAAGACCCATTAGGCTTGGAGGAATCAGCAAGTCTGGGCCTTGTGGGGATGGCTCAGTGGGTAGAGGGCTTGTGAAAATGTGAGGATCCATTGGAATCCCCATGACCGTGTAACAGTTGGTGTGGTAGCAGAGGCAAAGGCAGAAGACCTCAGAAGTTTACCCACCAGTCCTGGATGACAGAGAACAGTGACAAACAAAAGGCTGCTTGCAACAAGACTGAAGTGAGAAATCGCCAGAGGTTGTCCTCTGTTTCCCCACGGCTCTCACTCCCTACACAAAAGCTCACACAGAGATTGCCCAAGAATTTTCAGCAATATTTTTACAGTAAATTTGTTTACTAAAGGTCAATAGTTTCTTTTAATTGGCTTTTTATTCCTTTCACATTTGATTTTCAGGGTTCTCAGCCCAAACACTTAGCCCACCAACTCATGAAGGTCTCTTTAATGGCAAAGGGCATTAGAATAGTGCGTTATTTGGACCTCTGGTCCCAGTGGTCTCCAGGTTCTCATTGTCACATGCTTCATTATTCTTACAAAGAAAACATTTTTATATTTATAAATTTTCGTTTTTCCACAAAGGAACCTGGCTTTCAGCTAGGAACTCCTTACAGGATTGTATACTACAAGTAGGAAGGGGTTATTTTATTTCTTTATTTAGACAGAATGTCTCATTATGTAATTCCACCTAGCCTGACACTTGCTGTGTAGACTAGACTAGCCTCAAACTTATGAAGATCCGCCTGGCTTGACCTCCCAAGTGCAGGGATTAAAGACGTGTGCCACCAAGCGTGGCCGGCAGGGTTATTTAATGTACACAAAATAATGTTCCCAGTCTGATGTATAATACCTTAGAAATAAAATGCAGAGTCCAATGTACTCAGGGGCTTAATAAAAGACGACTGTGGGGATGATGGTGACTGTGATGATGATGATGGTGACTGTGGATGATGATGGTGACTGTGGGGATGATGGTTAGGGATGATGGTGACTGTGGGGATGATGGTGACTGTGATGATGATGGTGACTGTGATGATGATGATGGTGACTGTGATGATGATGATGGTAACTGTGGTGATGATGGTGACTGTGATATGGTGACTGGGGATGATGGTGACTGTGATGATGATGGTGACTGTGGGGATGATGATGGTGACTGTGATGATGATGGTGACTGTGGGGATGATGGTGACTGTGATGATGATGATGGTGACTGTGGATGATGATGGTGACTCTGGGGATGACAGTGACTGTGGTGATGATGATGGTGACTGTGGGGATGATGGTTAGGGATGATGGTGACTGTGGGGATGATGGTTGGGGATGATGGTGACTGTGATGATGATGATGGTGACTGTGGGGATGATGGTGACTGTGGGGATGATGGTGACTCTGGGGATGATGGTGACTCTGGGGATGATGGTAGCTGTGGGGTTGGTGCTGGTGAGATAGTTAAGTACATGAGTACACAATTGTCAAGGTCAGTTTTGTAGTGTTTTAGGGAAAAGTTAGGGGATTTATTATAAAATTAAAAATGTTTAATTTTTGATTTAAAAAAATCCTTATAAATGTGAAAGTTAAAATGTGAAATTTAAAATGTACACCACATGAGACTTCAGCAAACCCTTGGAAGGGTGAATGGGTTTGTGATTTGGGAAGTCCTACTGTGTATATGTTTCTCTTATTGCTTGATGAATAAAACACTGATTGTCCTGTAGCCAGGCAGGAAGGATATAGTCAGGACTACCAGACTATGGGAATTCTTGGGAGAGGACACAGAGTGTGAGCCACCAGAGACATGCCGTGTAGCCGCCAGAGGCATAACAGGTCTGGGCATTCTCTGGTAAGCCAGGACTACATAGAGATACATAGTTTAATATAAATGGGTTAATAATTAAGAGAGAGCTAGTCAGTAAGAAGCCTGGGCCATTGGCCAAACAGTTTATAATTGTATTTATTTGGGACTGAAGGGTTGTGGGCCTAGGCAGAACAAAAAACCTTTGTCTACAGGTTTATTTCTTTTGTCTTCGCCATGATGACCAAATGGCTGATGAAAATCCATTTGAAGGAGGAAGGCTTTGTCTTGGCTCACAGTCTGAGGTGTAGATTAATGCCGCTTGGTGTCATCTGATCTGTGTTAGCATACAAGTCAGCCATGCAGAGCGCTGTGTTGACACAGAAGCATGGCATGTGTGGACAGTTTGCTTTAGCTGCTCTGATGTGACCCTGTGAGGTTTGCTCTCTGAGGTCTTCTAAAGGCCATCACCACCGGCTCTACTCCATCTGGTGAACGGAAATCTGTTTGAAAACAGCCACTGTTGGTAGTCAGAGCTTGTAAAAGTATACTGGGGAATATGGGTGTCTTGGGCAGTGGGTCCTCTCCTCTGAACTGTAGATTCACATGTATAAACTCCAACCTGACAGTTGCATGGGATGCATGTATACAGTTTTCTGTACACTGTGCCCTCTCAGCCCACCATTGGTTCAGTTTAAGGCAAACCTGTCTCTTTCATTGCTCAGAACCCAAGCTTCTCATCACCCTTACCTCCTCTCCGTGAGCACCCCGCATCTCAGCCTTTCTAGACTGTACCCACCCCTCAAACTCTGCTACTGCCACCTTGGCCCAACTCCCCCACGCTTCTTCGCCACTCCCCTCCTCTTGGTGTGTTCTAGGGTCTAACTCTATAGCCCAGGTTGGCTTCCCACTGTCAAAAGATACTCCTGGGCAGCCTCTGGGCAGCTGGGACATCAATGTGAGGCACCATGCTGGCATCCTTCCAGTCTCTGCCTAGTCTAGTCTATTGGTGGCAGCTTGGCTATGGCCTTCCTATTGTTCCTGCCTCAGGGGAGTCTCAGTGAGCACAGATGACCTGACAGCTACCACCTTGCACTCTGCACCAACCACACCACCATGGATGCCTCTGTGGGGAAGGCACAGCTTCTGAGCCTCTGGGGGCCTCTGCCCTCCTTCTGGTAACCCATAACTAGGTGACTCCCACACTTTTGTCAGGTGTTAACTAGAATGGCTCCTTCACAGACAGGCGCTTCCCTGCACTCTGCTTACCGTTTTATCTGCCCCTCCCCCATCTCTCCCTTCCCTCCCGCTGTGCTTCCCTGTTAACACAGAGTGTGTCTCCATCCACCCCCTTTGCCTCTGAGTACAGTATCAGCTATAGGAGAGCGGGGCCTGGTCTGTTTGCCCTCTGCTTCGTCTGTAGCATCCAGAATGGTCACTGGCACCTGGAGATGCCCAGTCAGTAAATCTTCTTGAATGATATGATCTGGGATGACTTTGCCTGTCATTGCACACGGATGCTTAGAGACACCATAAGTAACTACTTAATGTCTTCTTCATGAATTTCACTTGGGTGGCTTTGAGGGGGCTAAAGTCAAGTTCTTTAGTGCATGTTAGTTATTTCTTTTGTGTGTGTATATATGTTTGTGGGCTTGCACATATTTCGGAGTGCATATGGAGGTCAAAAGGCAGAGTCTGTTCTCTCCTACTGCATGGTTCTTGGGTATCAAACTCAGGCCATTAGCCTTATTACAGGGGCCTCTTCCCAATAAGTCATCTTTAGGCCCTTAGTCTAAGTCTTACTGCTTTATCTAAAGCATCCATTTTCACTCTACCTGAAGTATCTATCTGCTACGGGACATGTCGCCATTAGCTAACCACAAACCTCCTGGATCTATATATCCCAGTTTATTGAACAACAGGCAATAGGCAGGTAACTCAAGCCTTATCTAACACTGGGCATGATGGTTTGTGCACACATCCCAGCACTGGAGAAGCTGAGGCAGGGGGATTGTAATTATGAGGCCAGTCTGGACTACCACATCTGTAAACAAACAATCACAAAGTCTGGATACAGCTTTCCAGTGTAATTGCCAATACAATATTATTAATAGTGTACACAGAGGGATGCTTGTAGAGGGATTCATCGGGCAACACTTAAATTTTTGTTTTAATGTTCTTATCCTAGGCTCTGGCTATAAGGTGGAAAGACAGTGCGTCATTGTTTGATATGGTTTTACATGGAATTTCTTTATCAATTGATACAAGCACCAGATAAAGAAATATTGACACAACAGAGGTGTGTGGTGAGCTCTCAGACAAACACACTTGTCCACCAAAGGATGTGCCTAGTACACATCCCCTGTAATAGAAAGCTTAGTACTTAAAGGAACTCTACTGAATAAAGATGACTCTGCTGGTCAAAGCAATTGCTACACAAACATGAGGACGAGAGTTCAGATCTCAGCATCCATTTGCTATGCTAGACTGACTCAGTATGGCCCCTGTAACCAATCCCATTGCCCCTGTGGTGAGATGTGAGGTGGAGACTGGAATTCCTGAAGCCCATAGGTCAGTGAGCCTGGCAAAAGGGGCTTTCAACAAAAGACCCTGTCTCAAGGTGGTGGATGGTGAGGATTGACACACAAAGCTGTCCTCTGACCAATACAAGCCTCACATGCACACATGTGCACACACACACACACACACACACACACACACACACACACACACACACACACACATACGGTATTTAAAAAATAGAAACTTCACCAGATCTTTCAACTTTGGAAAAATAATATGCATTAATTTAAAAAATGAAATACAAATTTTAATTCTACTTGCTTTCTTTTTATGAACTAGGAAGTTTAGTCCTGAATTTGCATCATTGATGTGTCAATGAGTAAAGCCATGTCTTGGTAGCGAGCACAGTCTAGGTCTTTAAGTCCTGGCCATGGCCAAACCACTCCTTGCCCATTTGTAGCTGTGTGAGCAGTTGTCCACCCTTTAAAATAGAGCGGCTCTCACAGCATGCACACATCTGTTAGGCCGCACTGCTTAGCTCGGGTTCATTCTGCTTGGAATTGCCCCTACTGTAAAGGTTCTACTACTGAGCAGCTGGAGATATGGCTGGTGGATGAGTGGGTAAGAACACTTCTGCTCTTGCAGAGGCCCTGGTTTGCTTTTCAGCCCTTACACAGTGGCTCACAAACACCTGTAACTTCAGTTCTAGGAGTTCTGACTCCCTCTTCTGGCCTCCACAGGTACGGCATTCATGCTGTGCACATACATACATACATACATTTGTACACACATATGAGCAAACACACACACACACACACACACACACACACACACACACACACACGCATGCACACACACAATATTTTTTAACAACAGTCCACTAGAGGAAGTGTATGGACTAGTTTTCTAAATCTTGCTAGTTGCCCTGTATGTGCTTTTCTTGGAAGTTTTTTTTTTTGTTTGTTTTACATTTCCATTGGGATTATAGGGCCTCTCTCTCTCTCTCTCTCTCTCTCTCTCTCTCTCTCTCTCTCTCTCTCTCTCTCTCGTGAGTTTGTCACCTGTTGCCAAACAAGCTTACAAACTATGAAACACAGACTGCGTTTTCCTCATTTAACAATCCATCTAAGTAGAGCTGGATCTGTATAACCCAGCCTGTAACCAGTTTGCTATCGTCATTGTCTTGACTGTAGCTCTCCAGTACATAGGGCGTCCGCAGTTCATTGGATCCCATCTTCCTTTAAAAACTGTGTTAGGAGAACTGGGTCAATTAAAAATACTTGCCCCTGACAAAGAAAGCAACCTGAATCTTGATCTGGGGTGGCGCGCATCTCGGGGGTCCACGTCCTGAGCACACTCAGGTGATAGAGGCGAGTAATTTACTAGTACTGGAACCAACGGGCCGATAATGGTCTTTGTTTTCCCACCAGATGGGTTATTTTAAAATACGACACAACTTCTCAGGTTATTTACATTACAAATGTGCTTCTTCACACACGTCAAGAGTGGAGTACTATGTTTTGACAGTAACTCTTTTATGAAATTATATGTTGTTCAAGTAGAGTGAAACTCCAGACCTTCTCCATGGAGGGGGCTTACAGATCCACATGAGGTCACACCTCTTTAGAGATGCAGCTTGGTAATCAAAACAAAGGGGTCCTGTTAATCCTCTCACAAAAGTGAAAATTGCTGATTGGGCCTCCTGGTTGAGCTGGCAGCTTGGCAATACATTGCAGAAGGGCAAGCAGCCTTGAGACCATAGGTAGCTGAGAAGCTTGGGGTCCCAGCCATGTCCCTTCTTATCCCAGTTGGGCCTGTTGTTTGGAAACAACCGAGCTTGTCAATGGAGGAGGCTCTAGCATTGTGTTGTAGTGTTTTCACCTCCCACGCTAAAGACCATGCGGGTCTCCAACTCCTAGCCCTTCCTCTCACTCCCAGAACGCACAGGGTACCATGTCCCCTGTGTTCTTTTGCTTGGATGCACCTGTCTTTTGAGTTTTCATCATGAGTTTCTCTACCAACCCGGAGGGGTTTCCTTCCTCCCTCCCCATAGATAGGGTGCTGGTATTTTGCAAAAGGAAGAATAAATCTCAACTGAATGGAGAAAAAGAATCTCTGGAAAGTGTAACAAATAATAAAAACTCTGAAAACAGATCAGGGGGCTGAGACCATGACTCTGCAGGTAAAGTTCAGATCTCCAGCAGCCTTGTAAAAAGTTGGGTGTGTGACATACATGTGCCTGACACCCAGGCTGGGTGTGGTGGCATACATGTACCTGACACCCAAGCTGGGTGTGGTGGCATGCATGTGCCTGACACCCAGGCTGGGTGTGGTGGCATGCATGTGCCTGACTCCCGAGCATTGTGGGTGGGGGGAGTTAAGACAGGCAGGTTCCCAGAGCTTTCTAGACAGGTAACCAAGGTTCAGTAAGGAATCCTGACTCAAATAAATAAGAAAAAAAATATGGCCTGTAGCTTCCATACATACTTGCACAGTCAAGCTTATATGCACATATGTGTGCATACAACACAGATGCACACATGTGCACGTGTGTGCGCGTGCACACAAGTGTGTGTGTGTGTGTGTGTGTGTGTGTGTGTGTGTGTGTGTGTGTATGGACACACACAAACGGAGAGAGAAAGGATATATTTTTAAGTGACAAAACTTAATTTGAGACAGGTTAACAAAAACTTAAGAAAAGATGGGGGGAGGGGAATAGAAACACCATAAAGGAAGGAAATGAGAGTAGCCGGAAGGTAGGATGTAGCCAGCCTGTGAAGGAGCAGTGAGAACTGAGAGTCAGGCTCAGCAGGGACCATCCCTCTTCTCCTGTCTCCAGAGCACTTTCTTTTTTCTCTCTGCTCTTTCTCATCATCATAGTGATCTCCAGGAGCCGATCCATGGTGAACAACACTAGGGTACCATCGATACTGCCTACCCCATCCCACCCAAGTGGAGTGTCTCAGAAGTCTGAGACACCGCTCAGCTTAGATCAGGTGACAGCCTGGGCTCATTCACCTTGCGACCTCACTCCATTTCTGTCGGAGTAGAGATGGAGCACGCTTTTTGTTGCTCACTGGAGTATTCAGACTTTGTGAGCCACTCTAAAGCCCGAGATGGTGTAAGCCTGCAGAACTTTTTTATGTAAATCCATATCAACCCCCCCAACTCTGCTTGGCAGCAGTGGCATGTTAAGCTTTCCCCAGAACACTCTGAGAGAGAGTTCATTGGAAGGGTTTCTCCTTAAGAGAGGGCGCCATTTTGGAGACTTCCAAGATACTTTCCTGTCTCCTTATTTTCCCCCTTAGGAGCGCTTGGGAAGTGTGTGGGTGTGGGGTGTGCCAAGGTGACATCTCAGCTTGGATGGAGGGTCATCCTGCAGCAGGTGACAGCAAGGAGCTTTGGCTTGGGTGTAGCCTGGGCTGTAGTAGGCATGCTGATCTTCAGTCAGACAAGACTGTGACCGGACAGAGCTCCATGTGTGACCAGAGAAATGAGTCAATGGGGAATCTCTGAGGCAGAGGATGGCCTGATGGGGACTGCTCCTGGTAGTAGAGGCTTCCTGAATAAGAGCACTGTCTTTTTAAAACCAGTAGGGGGTGAAGATGGAGGGAGCACTCACAGCGGTAAGTATAACACAGCTGTGCTCTGTTTATGCCTCAGCTACAATAAAAAAGCTATAAAATGTGGGATGTCTTAGCTCCACTTGGCTTTATTTATACGATTTCCTCTGAGCTCTGTCACAGTGCACATTCATCTGCTAAAGTTGCAGCAAGAATGGAGATTAAAATATCACAGCTCAAAATAGGAGTCAAGCGGAAGGAGATTCATCATAGCCCTATTAAAAATATGTAAATATGGGAGTGAAGTCATTTTAAAGCTGTACTGAGGCTGGCTCCTCCTTGACGAATGGAGATCTCTTGAGTGAGTGACAGGCTGTGCCAAGGACACGGCTAAGAGACTTGTTCTCTGTGTCTCCCACCTATGGAAATCCTTTTAAGATTAAAGACCATTTGAGTTGCAGATGACATGTTTTACTATCATCACACACAAATTAGTGATGGCAGGGACTCAGTCTTAGGACACACTCTGGTCTACAGGGTCCAAACACACCATGGTGGAGCTAGGGGAGGGATCCATGATCTCTACTTCCATCTTTTCTAGTAAAACAACTTTGAACACTTACTGTAACTCTTCCACTGACAAAGATTTGTTCTGTGTCTAGACAGCATGCATAGGAGAGTGAGGAACAGAGCTAGACCAGCAGGCTGGCATGTCTCAGATGCTGTTAACTGCCATGGGCTCTCCTCTTCACACCAGAGGCTGTCCATGTCCTACACCTTATTTTCCAAATGTGCGATTGCTGTTGTCTTAATAGAAATTGGACAATGGGCACTGGAAGGGCCTGTGTATAGATGAGCGGCAATCATTCTCACCCTCCCAGGCCACTGGATGGAGCAGGTGTAATGAAGACTCCCATTTCACAGACGAGGACACCACATGAGGCAGAAGACCCCACTTGAGTGAGATGAGAGTGCAGTCCAGTGGCTGCTGGCTTCTGAGAGGATTCCAGGAATGGTAGAGGAGTGGTGACTCAAAGAGGAGACTTTGGGTCCCAGCACAGACCCACTGCTGCCCTCATGTATTTGCCTTGCCTGTAAAATGAAGTAAATAAAATAAGACTGGGGAGACGGCCGGGTCAGTAAAGTGCTTGCTGAACTATGAGACCTGAATTTGATCCCCAGCATCCATGTAAAAAGCAGTTGTATTTACACAGACCTGCAGCCCAGGACTATGACATAGACCTGCAGCCCAGGACTATGGGCAGAGGCAGGAGGCCAACTGGACAGCTCCAGGTTCAGGGAAGAGATCTTGTCTCCAGTCATGGGGTTGGAAAATGGTTAATGAAAACTCCAGAAGTTACCTTGGGTGGCTGCACACACACACACACACACACACACACACACACACACACACACACACACACACGGGGGTGGGGGGATTACTCCCTTCATGGCATCCTTCACCTGCGTCCAAGTCCCATGACCTCACAAATATACCCTTTTTAAATCAGTATGATGTTTTTTCCATATTTTAGTTGACTTTGTATTTAGACATGACCCTATAAGCCTCTAATTCAGGATAGTTCTACAATTTCTTTTTCTACATATTTTTTATTATGGTGCCTCATTGGGATTGTTGGGTATAATTGATGGGGGAGCATGAGAGCCATGGGGTTTGGGTTTTGTTACTCTGTCCATTTTTCTTACTCCTATGTGCCCTTTCTCTCAACTCTAGGATGGGCTTCTGCCATACTGTGGTTGTGAGAATCAAATCAGATAATATGTGTAAAGCTCATAGCTCAGCACCTAACTGAGGAACTATAGTGGCACATTGAAGCCTTTCATCATGATCAGTTCTGCTTCTCAAGTCTCATCAGAGTGTCTGTCCCCTGCTACTCACTGTTCCTGATCCCCCTTCCTGCAACTGCAAACTGATAAAAGTGTGTCTGTGACTTCAAGAAGGTCAGGTGACTCCTGGTCAGCTGGTAGAGCAGACACATGAATTCCATAGGTACCCACCGGTTTCCAAGACAGCATGGATAGCGTGGCTCCCACCATGTGTACATGGCTCACACTTTGTGTTCATGGCTCCATCCCTGTGTGCTTCGCCCCCTCCATGCTAGACAAGACAGAAAATGGGAAAGTTCTCGGAATTTGCCGAAGGAACTTGATTCCATGTCTTAAGGGTATCATTTAGAGAAACTACTATAGTACCTCAAATTTTTGGCCTTTAAGATTTTAGGTCATATATTATTTGGGAAGTGTTCACAAGAAGACACTATGAAATATGCTTTAGACTGATGGGGACTGTGAGTGGCCACCTTTCTTAATGATTCTAAGAGAACTGATGTTCTTAGTTCCTCTTGAGTGGTAAGTGGGTTAGTCATTTTCAATAGCACAGGAGTAAAGGGGCCCAGCACCAGTAGAGAAGGTAGGATGAGAAATATAACTTGAACATCGAGTTGAATAATTTAAGTAGGGAAAGTTTAAGTAAAATATTACAGCTTTGAGATACGTTTAAAGGCTTAAATTCTGTCTCCTTTTACTCTAAAACACAAAGAAGAATCGACTCTTTGCAGCACCCCCACCCTTCTGGTCAGGTTGCAGAGTTGAACATGTGAATGCAGAAATGCTCTCTGCAGGACTGGGGTGTGAATCGGTTAGTAGACTGCTTGTCTGGCTTGTGTGATGCCCTGGGGTTCATCCCCAGCACCATGTAAAACTGAGCCTGGTTCATGCCTATAATCTTGGCAGGAGGATCAGGAGGCCAAGGTCATCTTTGGCTATATAGTGAGTTCAAGGCCATCCTGTGCCACAAAGGACCTTGTCTCAGAATCACAATAGTAGTAGAAGTAAAACCCACTCTGTTAAATCATCCATTTCTGTTTTTTTAGTTCCTCCTTCTCCCTGTCTGCCCTGGGCTCACAGGGTGGACAGAGTGCTTGGGATTTAAGCTTTAAGGAGATTCCACTCAGCCACCAGCCTGCACCTCATAGACCTGAGAGAAAGGTCACTGACTGGGTCATGGCCTTGTATTTAAATCCCATCCTGCATCGATCACTACTTGAAACATTACTATTCATTTTCAGTCCCTCTCTGCACCTCAGCTATCAAATAGACTTAATGTTATATAAAGCTTCTTATGAAAATTGCACAGAATCTCTTGGAGAGAGATGCCCAGAGCATCTGTATCTTTAGGAAACTTCTCAGATGGCTCATTGCCATTTTATATGTTGCCCTGTCTATATGGGACCAACCCACCAGAACCTCCTCATCAAAACATGTTTAGGGAGGGCAACAGTTGTCACCACGGTGTACCTAAAATGTGTCAGGACCACAAGTTATGTCCTGGCTTCTTAATCCTCTTCTGTCTCGGTTCTTCCTCTCAGCTGGGAATACCCTCCTTTCAGGACATATGCATTCTGAAGATGTGCTCTTTGACCTCCTAGGGGCCTCATCAAGAGTTGATAGTATCCAGTGTTAGGGGTATATCTCACCAACCCAATGTTAGAATGCAGCCCATCCTGTGTTAATCAGAAACTTACATTAAGTCTGCGGTTGGGCAAACATCTAACAGAAAGCCTAATTTATACTAGCATGGAGCAGTCCATGTGATTTATTGAATACTGCACTCAAAATGAGTAGCAGAATAGTTGTAGAAGTGTAGTTCCCTGTCACCATAAAGTCAAAACATCGTAAGTCACATGCTAGTGAGCTGGGGACAGGCTGTGTACTTTAACTTTCAGGAGGAAATAGTGCAAACTTAGCTTGCTGCAAGATGTGATTAGTATGAGAGTCAGGTCTGTAACCCAGTAAACCACTCCTGAGAGCAAATCCTACTCACATGGTCGGCCGTCGTGGGCTCATTATGTAGTGAAGGGCGGCCTCCAGCCTGGACCTCCCTGCCTCTGTCTGCAGAGCACTGGCATAGTGTGCGTGCACCAGAACTGGAATCCGGGGTGCACTTTCTTCCTATGCAGTGTTTATGGAAGATGCAGACATCAATCCTGTGTATCTTAAATGCAACTTGATAAATTCCATAGCGTTAGCTACAGTAGGAGTAGAGGGGGGACATCAAACTCTGTCTGAGAAGGTTTCCTGAGTAAGGGTTTGGTTGTGATATTACAGTATTCCAGGCAAATAGAATGAGACATATACATATATAGTTAAACATACATAATACATGTCATATATTTGTTATTTATTATATTTTTATCATACATGTTACATATAATGTATCATATAACACAGAAATTAAATATCATTATGTTAATTATAAAATAATATCTATAAAATTATATTTCTTTATATTTATATATTTAATATTTATACACTTAATAGATGTTTATTTTTAGAATTATATGACATATTAATATTATTATATTACATATAATATGTTATTATATATATAAAATATATATATTTATTTACTTACTTTTAGTATCTCAAGAGAGGGTTTCTCTGTGTGGCTCTGGCTGTTCTGGAGCTCACTCTGGCGACCAAACTGGCCACAAAATCTGAGATCTGCCAGCCTCTGCCTCCCTCAAGTGCCAAGATTAAAGGTGTGTGCCATAACACCCACCCAGCATCATTTTCCTTCCTTCGTTGTTGGGAAGTCTATTATACATTTCTGATGTAATATTTTTATTGATTATTTGGGGATTTCACATCACACACCTCAGTCACACTCACGTCCCAGCCCACCCAGTTCCACCCCCACAAAAAGTGGAGAAGAAAAGAAAAAGCAATCGAACAAACAAAAAAGTCCAATCTGTGCTGCCCACATACTCACTGGAGCACAGTCAAACTCCCAGGAGCCAGGAAGTATGTTTTAAAACAGAGATATTAAGTGATGAGCAGCAGCCTGTGTGCATTACCATCTCCTTGTCACTTGGAATAGATAGAATTTAGCATATATGTCGTCCACACTTGAGTCATTAGTGCCTCAGCCAGCAAATGACAGTGATGTGAAGCCGTGTTGGTCACATTTGAACATGGGCACCCCATGTTTTATAAAAAAAGGACATAGCGGTGCAGGGACTGAGCCAAGCGGCATTACACATCCTGCTGGGGCCCCACACTGAGTCCTCCTGAGCGATCTCAACCCCACTCCTAGTACTTTAGGAGCTTCGTGGCTCGTGTGGAATGCACCATGGACATTTACCTCGGATAGCTGCTGCCTAGTTGTATCCCTTTAGAAATGCAGAAGAACATTGTGAAGTAACTGGCTGTCTCCTCCACACAGCCTGGGAGGAGTGTTGAACTTGGCAATTGTTCAGCCGTTCAAGGACTAATACTCGGTTAGGTATTTTTTTTTTTTTTTCATTTGAAGGGGTCCCTGAGTTGACCAGTCCTGTGGGGTTTGGTGTCTACATGACTAGTTCAGCATGGCCCCCAGGGCCTTCTTGTTTCCCATGGGAAAACCTGGACAGAGGTCAGTAAGATTTGCATTTTCCTGTGTTCTTCTGTAACAAATGGTCACAACTCAGTGGCTGAGTTGATAGAGTAGGCGCTAGCTCACTGTTGTGCAGGATGAGACAGGGCCTTTCCATTCAGGGTATCACCAGGCTGTGTTCTTATTTGTAGACTCTCTAAAAATTGTACTTCCAACTCTGCTTGTTAGCAAAATTTAGTTCTGAATGGATGTAGGCCTGAGGGTCCCATTCCTTGCTTGCCAGATCACCCATTGCCTATAGACCTTCTGTCTTCATGCTGAACGTAGCAGTGTTGGAGCAAACCCTTCTTATACTCCAGCCCTGAACCTAAAGACTGGCCTAAGCTTCCCCACATAGGCTGCATGAGAGCCAACTGTGTTACCCAATAAGTCCCCCCCCCACATTCATATCTAAAACATCGACATGAAGAATGCATTTATGAGATGGGGAGATCTTGGGGCCATCTTATAATTCTACCTACTAAAATGATCTTAGTAATTAATAAAAAAAACATCCCAAATGTACAAGAAACAAGTTACATGGAATAGCCTCAGCACTTAGGAAAAGCAAAAGTTTTAAATAATATTTTATTAGAAAACTATTGGATTTTTAAGGAAGTTACTTTTTAATATCCTGCCTTGTCCAATCCAATGTAGATCTTTTGAGATTTGAGTTCTGTATGACCCATTCAGTGCTAAATGTCACTTAACACTTACATTACCAAACAGCAGCACAAACTGCAATTATTTTTTTTCTTTCTGAATCTATTACTGGAGAATTGGGGATGCTTGCTGTTTGCAGAGGATAAGATAAACAATAGATTATCATCTCTATGTAAACAGTATCTGGCTCAAGGATTGAAACCATGAGAACGTAAAGCTAACTTGAAGTAAAGTGGTAAAGTAAGTTACCTTTCAAAGTCGTTTTAGACTTTGTAGATTTACAACAGGGAGATGGGTGAGCTTAACCAACTTCCTGGACAGTCATTGTCAAAGTGAGAGTGAGCAGGATGAGTCTCACATCTGACACCAATTGTGACTATAGGGGTTTCCACAACCATTTTTGGGTTTGACAACTTGCTAACAACCTTAGACTCATAGTTGACTACAGAGGAAGGATACAGATTAGAAGCAGCCCAGAGAAGATATAAGGCAGAGTCTGTGGAAGCAGTAAGCACAAGGGTCCCCTTACAGGAGACATGTTTTTGACACTAACATGTGACAATCTGAACAGAGCATTGTCAGCATAGAGAAGCTCCCACCAACAAGCCTTTGGTGCCCAGAGTTTGAACTGAGACTTCATCATTTACTGTCCATGGGGCTGGTCTTTAGTCTCTGGTTCACAGAACTGTTGTTACATGAACAAAAGTCCCCATTACAAATCATGTTGGTAGATTGTAGGCTGGACAAAGCCTCTAACTAACCAAACACACCCCTATAATGTTCAAGGTTGTAGAGCATCACCCCCTAATACCAAGGGAGGAAGCCGTTTGTTTGAGGTAGATTCCCCAGTCATAGAAGCATGCTGTACATGCTAAATCACCACTTCCTTTCAACAAGAATATTGGAAAAATACTGTATTTGCAGATAGCCGCATTTGTCAGGACAAAGTAATTTACCTAACATTAGCCCCCAATTCTAAAGGGCGTAATTCCAAATGCTTACCTGCATTGTGTCCTCAAAAACCAAAGGACGACTGCCCCTCTGGGCCAGGGATCAGATTATACCACCTCTCAGCGCACATTGAGAAAATTCTTTCTGCAGTGGATGGTTGTTAAAACAGAGATCTACAACTTGCCCAAGTGCAGAGAGAAAACTTTTGTGGAGTCCTCGGCTACAGTGGCTACCCCAAGGCTCAAAAAACAACTGGACAGACAGGACAGTGTGGTACAATTGTAGGAGCCAGAGGTCAGGAGAGAGAGCTTCTTCCACACACAGCAGGGCTGCTGCACTCAGGAACTCACAGCCGCTCTGGTTGCCCTGTACAAGATCTGCAGAAAATCTAGCCAGTCAACATTCCTCCTGGTTGAAGGAGGCGTCCATGAGCCCCAACCCCTAACTTAGGAATTATTGAAAGTTGATGGTCCCCTGGAATGTCAACCATTGTATTAGTCAGGGTTCTCTAGATAAACTGAATTGCTAGAATGAATCTGTCTATCTGTCATCTGTCTGTCTGTCTGTCTGTCTGTCTGTTTGTCTGTCTATCTATGAGGTTTATTAGACTGGCTTGCAGAAAGTCGGTGAATCCAGTAGTTGTTCAGTCCATAAGGCTGGATGTCTCAGCTGGTCTTTGGTAGATACTAGACTCTGACAAGAGTAGATTCTAATGCCAATGAAGGAATGAACTTTCCAGCAAAAGTGAGGGCAAGCAGGCAAAGAGCAAGAGCTTCCTTCTTCCCTGTCCTTTCTATAGACTGTCCCCAGAAGGTGTACCCTAGGTTACAGCTGGGTCTTCTCACCTCAACTGATCAAACAAAGAAAAATTCCTCACAGTTGTACTCAGCAGTTTGGGTTTTAATTAATTCCAGATGTAGTCTAGTTAAACCCAAGAATAGCTAATGGAGAATGTACTGTATATGTTTATCTTATTGATTGTTGAATAAAGTTCTGTTTGGCCAATGAAACGGCAAGTTAGACAGGATTAGGAGTCAAAGAGGATTCTGGGAAATGTAGTAGAGAAGTGGTGATCCAAGCAGGAAGTGACATAGCAAGGAGACTCATATTTAAGCAAGGATAAACAGGAAATGTTCCCTTTTCCCCTTCCTCCTCCAATGGTGCCATGTGAGCCATCGCCAAGAGAGGGTGCCAGTGGAAGGCATACTCTATAAGATAAGTCTTATAAAATATATAGATTCATGATAATTAAGACTGAGCTAACAGATGAGAATCCTAGTCATTGGCCAAGCAGCTTTGTACCTAACATGTATCTGTATTATTTTGTCCATCCATGCGGTAGGCAGAACTCGGCGGCTGGCAGAGACCACCCACATGGCTGTAGGGCTCAGGCGGCTTTTGGCAGAAAGATTTATCATAACAAATAGCCGTCACAACCATGTCCCAGTAGATGGTTTAGATGGTTTAGATCATCCATATTTAGATGGTACTAATTTGGGGCTCGACAGATGATAACATAAGAGGAGCTGATGTTTGGTGTGGGCCGTTGAGGTGGTTGTGAGTTGGATATGTGTGTGTTCGGCCTGATGTGATATAAATACTGTGTAGATACTGAAATTATTAAGAATAAAATATTAAACACCAAGTCTGTAATAAAAGTAGAATGAAGCTTTAGAAGCCGTTGTTGTTGAGGATTAAGTGTTCACAGTAAAGTTGTCACCCAGTTGCGAGGCGCGCTGCTTTAATAAGGCAGATTTACAGGGGAAGGATGGTTATCTGATTGGCCAGTGTCTTTCAGTTGGCTTGGTCAGTGCATTCGAGCACATTCATGGGCTGTCTTTGTGTTCCAGGTGCTGTACTGGCTGCTGTTGACCCAAAGATGATGACAAGGAGGATGCCCCTGCCCACAAGAAGTTAGCAAGCCGATAAGGGTATGTAGCATGCTGCCCATATGACTGTTGCTAGCATGTAGGTGTTAAGCAGAAGGAAAAACTCAGCCTCACATATGAAATACTTTGTTCAAGTACTTTGCTAGCATTTGGAACGATGGATTTTGAACTGCTGTAGTTAATGTTAAAGAAAGGTGAGTCACTGAATGATTGCCGTTTACTTAATGCCATTAAATGATTATATTTAGGATCAACTTTTTTATACTAACCTCTAAAATAGTAAAAATATTTTTGGAAAAACCTACACATGTATACAGAGTCATAATACACACACACACACACACACACACACACACACACACACACACACACACACACAGAGCATTGTGCTTGAAGAGTCCCTACAGCTATGCAGCTGTGTGTAAAGGAAGGCAGGGTAGCGATGTCACCTAGCACTTCCCTTTATCCTTCATGACTGATGGTCCTGCTTCTTATTGATCATCTCAGGGAACATTTTCTGTTTACATTTTGATTTTTTTCAATGAAAGTATATGTTTTATTTGAATTGTGATAATATTATGATAGTCTGTTGTAGCGTATGCTTACCATCAAACTTGCAGTATACAGTAGGATGAAGACTAAATCCAATAAAAGCAATTAAGGAATATTCTATATACAGTAGTATACATTGTGTAGCTTAAAATAGAAGATCAGAATCAGGAGATGAAGCAGATAATTTATGTTGCAAATGTGTAGTATTCCACAGTATGACTTTAACAACAATATGCTTGCATGTGCCTAATAAGCATTAACACACTGGGTTAAGCCTGGCAGTTATTACTTAAAAGTGTGAGCAGTGCAGGAGGGAACCCGTCTTTTTCCTTGGCCTTATGATTTTAATTTTTAAAAGCATTTAATTTCACAGGCCATATCCATCATCTTTGCCTAGATAAATGTTGTGGCAATTTTTTGAATGAACCTCTCAGTTCCTTCAAGAAATTATGGCTCTACTATAAATTTGCAAATGAAAGGCCATTTGTCAGTGTTATAAATATGAGTGGTTCCTGTGCTGATGCCCACATGAGCTCAAAGTGGTTTAGTGTCTGTTGACTGTTGTGAATAATTAGTACTGCGGAAGAATATGGATAGCGTCATTCTTGCCTGGTGTCACTACGTTGCACGGCGGAGACAGCAACACGCAATATTTTTGGGATATTGTGGCATTTCTTTGAGTTACTGTTGCCCATATGAAATAAATCAGCCTTAATGATACATATTCCAAGGATGTTTATTAATCTATTCACTTAATCTAAAATACTTTCTTTTGGCATTTATAGATCCAGGTCAAAGGAAGGGGGCAAGTGTTCTAAACCTCGGCAGTTACCTCATAATTATGTCAGCTAGTCCTGTCAGAATTGAAATCAGAAAGTATGGATATTGTTCCTGTTAATCTACGCTATAGATATTGGTTTAGCAAAAACGTGTGTGTGTGTGTGTGTGTGTGTGTGTGTGTGTGTGTGTGTGTCTGAACAAATTCTCAACCTGTGCCACTCCTTATGAAACACAGGACATGATTCTATATTGGAATCATTTTTTTTCAATAATGTTTGTCCTTCTCCCCAACTCCTTGCCTCTCTTCTTTTTGTCATGTGAAAAATATTCCTGCATTGTATAGACTTTGGTAGAAAAAACCCTGGAAAGATGACAGAATTCCTCTATAGTGGTATAAGAATCAGTGTATAGTGTGTGGTTTTGGCAACATGGACAGGGTTTGGGGTGGGTAGATAGGACGGTTGAGAGATCGCCAGTCACTGTTAAACAAGAATTAGCTATGCACACATGTGAGAGATTGAATGTGGGCACACTTACACACATGCTGCTTGTTAACATGAGCAATGCTAACTTCTGGATTAAACTCTTATAAAAAGGTTCCATTCCCAGCCATCTCTTGGCCACCATGTATTGCACACATGATCAGTTGCTGTCATCTTTGGTAACAAGATGGTGACTGTACTGCTTCCTCAATGATATCATCAACCAAATATAAAAAGCCTCTTCCCCAGAAGTTGTGTAAATAAGCATCTCTCTTTGATACACAGTAGCACCAATGTCACCTTGTCTGTAGACAAGGCATCAGGACTAGATCTCAGGGTAAAGGTTAACGCTAAAAAGGCTTCATGGATGCCAGAGAGCAAATATGAGGGCTCACCACACATGTGGCTGGGGAGATGGCTCAGTTGATAGTCTTGCCAAACAAGCAAAAGGATTAGTCTGGATTCCCAGTGACCATGTCAAAGCTTAATGTGGCATGTGCCTGTAATCTCAGCACTTGGGAAGCACAGCTGGGAGAATTCGTCCAGCTCACTTAAAAGCAGCCTAGGTAAATCTCTGATCTCTATATTCAGTGATGAGCCAGGTGTTATAATTAATAAATAAATTAATTAATAAGAGAGGATCATTGATTGAGGGAAGACAATTGGATGCTAGCCTTTGGTCAGCACACACATGTGAACACAGAGAAACACATACATACACACTTAATAAAAATCACAGTAAGTATACATAGTCAGCCAACTGTATGATTTTTGTGTTATGGATTCAAATGTGTGGAGAAGAAGAAGAAAGAAAGAAAGCAAACTTTTTTGTTTCAAAAGACTTTCAAGAAAGTTAAAACAAATAAACAAACAAACAAACAAACAAACAAGAACAACAGTGACAACCAAGAAAAGCCCCCAAACTTGGAATTGTCACAACCAAAAGCTTTCCTGAGTCCACATGAGTTGAGGTTTGTGGGCGGCATACTAGATGAAGTGAGTCACTGGAGATGATTTGAAGTTTATGGGGATGAGAGAAAGTCATATGCAAATCAGAAGCCATTTTCCCCAAGGGGCAAGGGCCCTGAACATCTGTGGATTTTGTTTTCAGTGTGGGGAGGGAGGTCTCTTTGGAACAAAAATCCCCTGGATTCTAAGAGAGTGATGTGCATGAGAATTTCTGTGCGGTTCTAGAAGCCCGTGGATTTCCTGGGACTCCTTAGGTTCTGGGTTAAGCAAGTCTTAAGGTAGCATTGAGTCAGCGTCTCTGAAACAGACGATAGCCAACTGTGTCCCACGCAGAATGGAGGATGGTGACTTGCTACTAGTTGTTTCCTGAGGACGTAGAGTGAGTGACCCCTGTAACAGGGGTTGACATGAAAATGTCCACACCGAGAATAGAAAACATGATATTTTCTTTGTCCCCAGGGTGGAAGTGAGTGGGTAGCCCCGCGTGTTTCTTTGCTAAAGTTCTGTATGAACCAGAGCCAACATCTTTTTATTGAAAATGAGAACATTGGGGCTGGAGAGAACATTTGCCAGCCCTTATGAGCTCCGACCACTTTTTCAGAGGACCTCAGTTTAGTTCCCAGAAGCCATGGGCCTCCTAAGAGCCTGTAACTGTAGCTCTGGGGGATCTGATACCTCTTGCCTCCTTAAACACATGACTTACATACACACACACCCCACATACACATAATTAAAATGTAAGTGTTTTTAATAAGAACTTCATATTGGTAACACAAGAAGCCTTGCAGTTTTTTAAAAGATATCTCACAAATTCTTTGAGAATTTTTGTATGGCAGATTTTGATCCTATTGACTGCAACTCCTGCACAAGTCCTCCCAGACTTGCCATCTCCTCCCTGCTGCCGGCTTCATGTCTTTTTTTTTTTTTTTTTTTTTTTTTTTAAAGATAGTCAACGTCCCATCAAGTCCAGTTTGCGCTGTCTGTATTCTTCTTGGTGTGAGGCCATCTACAGCCACATGGTCAACCTACTGGAGCTATATATACTCCTAAAAAAAAAAAATCATCCTCTTTCCCCCCGAAGCCGTCAGCTGCCCATAGCTCTTCAGTTAAGGGCGGGGCCCAGGAACCCTTTCCCACTCAACGCTGGGATGTTCACTGGCTTAATCTTGTGCACACAACCACAGCTACTGTGAGTTCATGAGAGCAGGGGGGCCTCTCATGTCCAGTAGACAGTTTTGCTTGGTTCTCCTTTGCCTCTGGCTCTTGCAGTCTTCCTGCCTGCTCTTCCACCATGGTCCCTATGCCATGAGTGTCAAAGAGATCTGATTGTTACGGGAATAATTGGCCACTTTTTTTTTTTCTATTGTATTGAAGTCCCTCTCCACAAAGAACTCAGGGCTGGGGAGCTCATATGACTATTCTATTGCTGAATGAACGTAGTGTCAACTGCCCTCTGAGTTCCTAGCTCCATACCATAGACCAGTTCAGCTCTTAGGCCGCATCTGTGATTAACACAGACACTCACAATTGATTAAAGTGCATAGCCACAATTGGGACCATCAATTTTATCCCCTGTCCCCCTCCAAAAATCCCTAAAAATAGAGTTGTCCAGTGCTGGCTCAACAGTGTCACTGCTTCAGGCACCTATGTCTCTTTGCCCTATGCCCTTCAGTTTTGTGCCTGTAGAAGAGTGCTAGCCAGATCTGCATATGTGCTATTCTGGGCCATGGTGATGGCATCTGGTGGTTTCTTAATTACTTTTAACTGAGTTCTTTGAAGGAAAATGGGTAAGGTATAAGTATGCTGTTGGGGTCTATGAGGAGATTTTGAAAGTCTACATGATGATATTGGCTTTTCTTTAATATTGGTAAGGAAAAACCCTTTTTAAGAAGCTGGGGACTAGGGTGGCAGACCCCAAGATGGGAAATTCGGGTGTGTTTATTTTCCCAAGGACCCTGAGTTGGTTAATAAGAACTTGGCTTGTGATTTTCAGTTGTTTCACTGAAGATTTAATATTTTTGAAGAGGAAAGTCCTCCTCCAAGACAGAAATCTGCTGAGCTTCCTTCTTTGGGAATGGAGCTGTTTGGCCAGATCCTTCCAGAACCTTCTATTTGTGACTAAAGTGAGCTTAAGTGAGAGGCTTTGTTGTGAGTAAAGTCCCAAAATTGGTTATTAATACTACCAGAACCACCCAATTAGGGGAGAAGACTAGGGTTTCTTTTTAATATTTATTTATTTTATACATCTACACATAGAGCCTACAGGTCAGAAGAGGAGGGCAGCAGATCTCATTACAGATGGTTGTGAGCCACCATGTGGTTGCTGGGAATTGAACCAGTACCTCTGGAAGAGCAGCCAATGCTCTCAACCAATGAGCCATCTCTCCAGCCCCAAGAAGACTAGTTTTCAGAGACTTCTTTCCAAAGACATGGGGTATCTGACTTTTCAGGTTAATGCATGAGTTATAAACATAAGTTGCTGCCCCTGAGATACCACAGGCTTTTGGTCAGTCAGGAAGTTCATGGGTCTTGGAGTTGTTCTATGCATAATTTTACTCTCCAGATCTTAACTGCTGTCTCCACAATGCTGGTTCTCTGGGTCTGAGAAGCAGTGAGTAGCTCATCCATTCAGAATGGAACACAGGATGTTGTTTTAAACATTCCTTTACCTGTTTTTTTACTTTAATTTTGACTCTAACTAAGATAATGTGCTGCTTTTCTCTATGGAAGTGTCAGTCATCCATAGCACATGGGGAAGCAAGCTTTTGTAAAAGAAAAAAAAAGTTATTCTCATCCATAAAGAAACAAGAGTTAGAGCTTTTCATCATTTTGTCTCAAACCAGTCAAGGGATATTTGAAGGCTGGGGGTAGAGGAAGAAGAAAGCCCCAATGCCCCCAGGCCTATCTAAAAGGCAAAAGAAGAGTCCCACCCTCTTTGAGGTGTTCAGACAATCTGTGTCCTCAATGATGTCCAGTTCAGCTGCATGACTGCTCTCACAGCCCATTCCCTGTTAGTAATGTTAAGGAATATTTAGGGAAATGGAATTATTTTAACCCACAATTGAAAGCTTAGGTTTCAAAAGATTTGCATTCTGAGTAAGTTGTGGGCAAGAATGCAAACAGGGAAAGAGTGTGCAGGAAAAGTGTGTGCATATGCTTGAGTTTCACTTCAGGGTTTGTGTGTGTGTGTGTGTGTGTGTGTGTGTGTGTGTGTGTGTGTGTGTGTGTGTGTGTTCAGGTGCATGATTTGTGTGGGTGTGGCTGTGTTCATGCTGTTGAGGTCCTAGGACAACCTTCCATCTTATTTTAGACAGGGTCTCTTTGTTGCTTCACACAGTGCATACCAAGCTAGCTGGCCCATGAGTTTATGGGGATGCTCTGGTCTTCCTGGGATTATTGATGCACACTCTGCATCTGGCTCTAGGTGGGTTCTGGGGATTAGAACTCAAGTCCTCTTGCTTGTTCAGCATCCTATCCCTATCCTTGTTTCAAGACTCTTGATCAGTTTTCATCACTGGCTGGGATTTGGGTCTTTACTGTGAGTCACAGCAAAGTGAAATAACCCTGTGAGGTGGAGGCTATGCCGTATTGCCCAGGTTTTCAAGGGCCTGTAGCTGAATGTGGACCAATAAATGGCAAAACAAGGATTTCCCTGTTTGCTCCTTTTAAATATGTTTTCCACTGAAGAGGACAGAATAGAAAGCTAATGCTGGTGCAAGACCTGGGTTCTCGGCACGTCCCCTGCTTACTCCATGGACATGTCCACCCTTCGGGGAAGGTTACTATTTACCAGAGATGTTTCATAGGGGTTTAAATCATACAGCAGACACCTGCTCCTATATATGGGGATGCTGCTTGCCCAGCATGAATCCGAGATGGCTTCTTTTGTCTTTTCTTTTTAAAGCATGCTTTCTTTCAAAAGCCTCATTAATCTCTGTGTGCAGAATTTAGGAGGGAAACTTGTGTTTTGGCAGTTGACACTGTTTAATGTAATGATTTACAGTTGTGCCTTGTGTATACACAATAGGCACTTTATAAATTGGATTGTCCTAGGAGTAACACGATACATAAATGTTATTGCTATAAATTCCGTCCTTGGCTATATATTTTGTCCCTTGTAGCCAGTTGACTTAGAAGTGCTGACTATTCTAACCTGCTGTCTTCGACTCAATATTGTAAATGGTCACTGAGGTAAGCCCCATATACACAGAGGCATTCAAGCAGTAAAAGAACCGGGCACAGAGGCTCATCTCTCACATGGATTCTGGCAAGACTCTGAAGGTAATGCTAAAAGAAGAGGAGAGGGCATGAGGGGAACCTGAAGCCCCTGTGGTAGAAGTTGAACTGAACATCTTTTTAT